>NC_033800.1:49007761-49016085 GCF_001876935.1 Asparagus officinalis
TTTCTCGGACATAATCCCTTTGGCCGAGACACTGGCAAGTGTCTCAGTTGAAGGTGGCAGTCTGAGATTCTAATTTCCATGCAAGTTTGAACTTTGGACACCATTTCTTTCTTCCTTTCTTGTGTTTGTTGCAGAAGGACACGGGCACAAGCGACGTTTGCACGACGCTTTTGAACGCGTTCTCTGAGGGTCGAACGGGGTCTTTTGATGAGAACTCATTCCTCCGTCGATAGTTTGGCAGAGATGTGAGTGGTTTATCGTTGAGTCAACTGAACCACTCATAGTTTCCTCGACTCTAGATCCGTGTAGTAGCGAACCCCATTGATTTGTTCTAAGTCCTTAGCCATTTGACGAGCGTGGCGCTAATGTTGTCTCTGACAAGCCCTATTCGTCTGTACCGGTGGACTTTGATTCAATAACTCCTTAACTGGAGAAGAATCATTATGAGGAGAGTTTCCAACATTGTTGATTGCTGGAGAAGCATTGTGCGGGGAAGCCTCAACAATAATCGGGCGAAAGTCTTCACCCGTAGCCTTCATTGGAGTTGAAGACTAGAAAATCTTCTTAATGATGAGGATGACAGATACTCCTCAAACTTTGCTTGGTCGAATTCATACCCGACCATGGATTCAACCAGAATCTTGATCGGTTGCGATACGACAGTCTCGACAACGAGACCGTTAGCTCCCACTGAGGTCGCCAGCGTGTTTACGTTAGAAATTATTTTATTTGCTGAACTCATTATAAATTGTTTATCGAATACAATAAATTTAAAGAAATAAGATTTTTAATAAGATTTTTTGTTACAAACAAATAACCTCCTAGAAACACACGCAAAGAACGTTTATCGCCCGCTATTTGCGTGGAATCTTTGTATGTGTCGGGGAGTGTGTTAGCCCGTAGATGACCGAATCACAGATCCAAGTTGAATCATGAAGAAGGATTAAGGTTAATGTTTCATTTTAGAAATAAAGATAGAAGTGTATATCTTAGCAAAGTAAGATAAAACACTCTTCTTAAGATCAAGTCAAAGCTTAGATCTCGAGGAAACGCCAAAGGCTCTTGGAAGTGCTTGAAAATAATGAAGACACTTTTTCTCTTGCTCAAAATCACCAAATTGCTTAAGTCTCTACCTTTTCTGCCTTCTTCCTTGTGCATATGGATGATAGGGAAGTATTTATAGTCCCTAGAAAGAATTACTGAAGGTATAAGATCAAAACCAAACCAACTTGACAACCTCCTATTTCCAAGACACGTTTCGTGTCTCGGAATAAGGGGTTCTGTCAATCAGTTTTGTAAATGACATTTCCATATTTTAATGCCATTATCTCTATAGTTATGGGCATATTTTATGTTTGTAACGGCTTTCCCACGTTCACACATGATCCCTAGCAATTATGAAACCATGTGGTCCGCACAAAACCTAAGAAAACCGCCAACGGAAGTGTAAAACTCCCCCATAGTTTACGAGACACAGAAGTTTACGAGACACATTCTGTGTCTCAGAAACTATGAGTTGTCTTATAGATTCCGAAACACATTCTGTGTCACGGAAACTATGAGTTATCTCATTGTTTCTTAGACAACTTCCTTGTCTCAGAATTTGTGTGACGTCTGATTGTTGTTTTGTATTTTTGTGCATTCCTCAATCGCTTTTTGACATCGAATGGTCCTCTTTGACTCAGATGATGACGTTTATCATCTTTTCTTCACTTTAAGCTGTGTAGGGTAACTTATGGGTAATTTTTGACGCCTATAGTAGGCTATGGGTCGACCGAACTCCGTGATCATTTGCCATATATTTGCAATTGTCTTTTGTGCACTATCTCTTTTATATCTTGTGTTCTTGTTTATATTGCCCTTGTTCATTATATCCTTGCATATATCTTATTGGATATCATATTTACTAGGATATTAGTTGTATAAGTTTTTATTTGGTATTAATAACGTACTTTCAATGAATAAGTTGAATACACTAACACATGTTGTCAAGGTATATCAACACATTCTATCTCATGACAAGATCTAATATCCAAATTCTAATCATTGGGAATGGAGGACATAAGCTTCACTCTAAAATCAATAGCATCGGACATGTATCCACGAAGAGAGGAGTAATGATAAAACTTTTTATACTTTACAGATAATACCAACATGTGCCAATGAAATGAAGTTAAAAGTGAGAAAATAACCATATCAAGTTCAATGAAATGTATAGTTTTTATTGACTTAGACATACGTTTGACACTTGATGGATTATTTTTGTTAATGTATCTCTACAAAAAACATAGAAAGGATAAATTTTAGTATTTAAAATAATATATGAATAATACTTATAATCTCCAAGTGGATTTCTACTTACGGTTACCCATAGACTACAGATGTGTATGTCATTTGCATATTTCAGTTGCATCTCCATCAATATATTTAGAAGCACAACATACGAGGTTATGAACGAACCCTAGAGGGGATGAATAGGGTATTTGCTAATCTAATCTGATTCCCATACCAAATTAAAACCTTATTAACTAATATCCTAGCAATGAGATGTATAATGAGATATATGCAAGGATATAGAATTAAACTAAGTTATTAACTAATATCCTAGCAATGAGATGTATAATGAGATATATGCAAGGATATAGAATTAAACTAAGGGCGATATAAATATGAGACAAAAGGGAGATGTATAATGAGATATATGCAAGGATATAGAATTAAACTAAGGGCGATATAAATATGAGACAAAAGGCAATATGAAAATATACAAGAGAATGTGTCAGGCCCCGCTTTCTGAAATACTGGGAATCAGAACGTGAACAAGCCCGTAATGTATTAGATTAAGAAGAATAAAAAATAAATATTCCTCCTTAACCTAATACGCTAAGCGTCAAGAAATAAATATAAAGGCACAGGTCTCTGATCACAGTTAGCAAGAATATAATAGACAAACTCAGAACAAAATATTCATATCACAAGTAAATATCATCCAAGATATAATATATGGGTCAAACATGCCCTTATACATGACTAAACAAATGAATATTGAAGAAATATAAAATACATCGTTCAACGGAAAAGAAAGGAAATACGACAAAAGATAAACTAAGGACCATCAAATAACTTAGGAAAATAGCTAAGCTTCAACTGGTTCTTCTGCTCCGTCTGCAAGGCACTACTGCTCAGAATCCTCTGTCTCTTGTACGATTTCGAACTGAGGTTGTCTGTCTCCTAAATCTGACGTACACTTGTTTTCTCTGGTGTACGTCAGACTTAGAATAAGAATAGGTCTAGCTTGGAGATATATCAGAGCCAGAATTTTCTCAGCAGGAGTGCCTTGCAAATAGAGTTGAAGAATAGGCAGAAGTTCAGTTATCTCTTCTTAGTTTATGGTCTTAGTTTACTTTTGCAATATTTCCTTTCTTTTTCGTTGAACGATGTATTATATTTCTCCAGTATTCAGTTGTTCAGTTTTGTATAAGGGTATGTTGATCCGAATATTATATCTTGGATGATATTCTATTTGTGAATGTCTCTTTTCCATTTTGAGTTGTTTATTATATTCTCACTATCTGTGATCGGGGGACATGTGCCTTTGTATTTAGTTCTTGACGCTTAGCGTATTAGGTTGAGAAAAAATGTTTATTTTTATTTATTCTTCTTAATCTAATACATCGCGGGCTTGTTCACGTTCCGATTCCCCGGTATTTTGGGAAACGGGGCGTGACAAGTTTTTTTAGTGGCCCATACAGGTCACGGTCCTGAGTTCCTACTAGTGAGAATATAATGGATAATTTAGACATGCATCATATTTTATCTGTGAGACTATTCTTGAGCCCTTATCCTATTTTCTTGATAGATTTCGTTTCGTTCATATCTTATCACTCTTTGACTCCGGAGTTTTTCACGATTCTTGTCTCATCGCTTCGCGACTACCCTCTCTTCCTATATATTCTCTTTTGTCGTGCTGATCATTGCATTATTTTATGTGTCACACACAGTATTATATTGTATGTTTTTTATTAGATTGTGTTACTTATATATTTTTAATTGTTCAAATCATGTTCATTAAGTGTTCCACATTGCTCTAGACTCCACATATACATTACATAGCATATCTGATATTTAAATTATTTTCTTGTATTTAAAATATACTTTTGCATATATATATTGTGTATGTGTATGCTTTTTCTATCATATCATCTATCATTTATTTATATTCTAGATTATTATATGTTGTTCGTATTTTAGTGATATACATTAATAAGTTTATGATATTAATATTCTACGTACGTGTTACATTCTTATTCTCCATTTATTCAACTCATAATATTTTCAGTATATAGTTTCCTTATCAGTCAGTTTTGTCTTGTTTAGGTTGTTTTAGTATGTTCACATTAGTTTCGTTATTTCTAAGAGAGATATATTTCTATTTTCATATTCAGGTATTATTTATATTGTTAAGTTTAGAGTTGAGTTACTAATTATATAGTTTTTGTTACATTATCTCATATCATTGGTTATTATTCTTTTATAACTAATATAAAATATTATTCTAAATAGCATTTGTGGGTATGTATAGTATTTATTCATGGTTTGTTTATAGTGTAATTGCACATTTATTGTTGTTTGCTTCGTTTTCGATATGTATTGTTTTGTCATTGTGACAACATACATTGTATACGCGTGTTATTTTTTAATATTTATTTTATGGTATTTTTAGATTTTTATGTATTTTATTGTGTTATTAGTTGTTGTTCATTCTTTATTCATTATTTTCATCACTTGTGTTATGTTTTACTTTTTTATTCTTTTATAATTACTATTCTCTTTTCATTATAGTGTATTCACATAGATTATTATATTTACGATGTATACTTTTTTATTGATTTATAGTCATTCATTATTTCTAGTATCAACTGTGTAACCATGTTTATCTAAAATTTATCGGTGTTTTTATTATACGAAATCATGCTCTTTTTATGTTTCCATTTGTTTATAAATCTATTTTATCTTCTATAGTTCATATTTTATATATTATACATCTTTATTTATGTATATTTATGTTGAACGCATTTATATGATTTTGACTACTATACAATATATTGCTATATCTGAATTGATTTTTTAAATAGTGATGATTATTATTGTTTTATCTTGTTTATATTTATTATTTTACCTTATGAATATTACTAATATTTCTGATTTATTATATTGTTTATCGAATATGTATAATTATGTCCTTCCCATTATGTCTTATATAATTAGCCTTGTTCAAAAAGCCCGCCGGCCCGAGCCCGGCCGGGGTCGGCCCGGAAACCCGGGCTAGACCCGGGTCCGGGCCCGGGTACGGGTCCCCTCGTTAGCGACCGGCTCGGACCGGGCCGGGACGGGCCACGATGAGATTTGTGACCGTTTGGCCAGGCCGGCCCGAAAACGGCCATTTTTTACGTTTTGATCGTTTTGCCCCTTAAACGGTCAAAAAACGGCTATTTGGTGAGGGTTTTTTGGTCATTTGCCAAGGAGGCTGCCTCTATAAATAGAGGAGGATTTTTACTTCTTCTCCTCACACCAAAACTCATCTACTTCTCTCTAATACTCTCTTATACAATATTATACTCTCTTATACTTTCTAATCCTTTCATCAAATGGTTTCTGGATCTGATTATGAAGAGCAAAATCTATCTCCTACCGGTATTAAAATAAGTCCTCCTACAATAACAGCTACTCCTCCTATCAATAGTAATCCTGAATTCGGTGGCGACGAATCTGCACCAAGAGCTTCTAAAAGGCTGAGATCTGATGTGTAGAATTTTTTTGAGAAGATAGACATCACTAAGGATGAACACGATAGGATCCTCACCCAGAAAGCTAAATGTGTGTTGTGCGGCCGAACTTTCCAAGCTCATCATAAAAGCAACATCAACCACCTCAAACGCCATATAGAAAAACACAGCAAAGGCCAAACTCCTCAAGGTGATATCCGACAATCTATAATTTTCCAATCCTCCTCTTCTGGTAGTCTCGGTACTTTGAATTATGACGCTGCCCGAGCCAGGAAATGCATCATCAGGTTTATCATTCTTAAAAATCTTCTTTTTAAATTAGTAGAAGATGATGAATTTGAAGATTTGTTTAGAGATGGTTTTTATCCCGATTTTTAAAAAAAAAATTATTGTCAAACCTGTCAACCTGACATTTTAAAACATTATCAAACAGAACAAGAAAAAATAATTTCTTATTTTAAAAAATTAAACTGTAAATTTTCTTTTACTTCTGATATTTGGATATCGATCTTGAGCACAAACAGGTTTTTTATGTATCACAGCACACTGGATTGATAAAAATTAGCAAATGTTTAAAAGAGTTATTTCTTTTATTACAATTGAAGAGTCACATACTGGTATTAATGTAGCTAATTTAATAGTTGAAGAACTTATGAAACTAAAAATTGATCAAAGAATATTTTCTCTTTCACTAGATAATAATTTAATAGTTGAAGAACTTATGAAACTAAAAATTGATCAAAGAATATTTTCTCTTTCACTAGATAATGCAAGTAATAAAAATTGATCAAAGAATATTTTCTCTTTCACTAGATAATGCAAGTAATAACAATGTAGCTGTAGATTTTCGCAAAATAACTCTGCCATTACTCTGTCACGATGAACTTTTTCATATTAGATGTATATATCATATTTTAAATTTAATTGTTCAAAGTGTATTTACTGAAATTAAACTCATGATAGAAAAGGTTAGAATAGTTGCTTATATGCATACTGCTTCTGAACAAAGACTTAAAAGATGAAAACAAATGTGTAAAAGAAAAAATATTAAGGCTAGACTAGCTAATTCCAATAGATGTTGACCATAGGTAGAATTCCACCTATGTAATGTTAAGTGTAGCTATAGAATATAAAGAAATTATAAATAATTTTATAAATTATTTTGCTTCTAGTTCTAGCTCCAGTAGCTCTTATGGAATAACTGAAGATGAATGGATAATTATATATAATTTAAATGAGATGTTATAAGTTTTTTATGATGCTACTATGTTATTATCTGGTTGTTATTATCCAACTATTACTTTAGCTACTTTACAAATTTTAAATATTCAAAAAAATTTAACAAATATCGTATGAATGATACTTTTGGAAGTATAATTTTTCAAATGAAGAGCAAATTTAATAAGTATTTTAGGCATATTCCTCGTATTTTTGGTTTGGGGTTCTTATTGAACCATGTTTGAAGGATATTGGCATTCGAAGTTTGTTACAATCATTGTATGGTGGACAGGTTATAGAGTTAGATGATGGATCCAGTATTATTGTTACTTCTCATCATTTAGCTATTAGAAATTATTTTCAAACCTTATATAATGAATACGCAGCCAGACATGGTGTAGCTGTACAACAGTTTGCAGCTTTGACGCCTTCGAGCTCAAGCCGAGGTAAAAGTATAAGTTTTGATAAGCATGCAATGGTAGCTGAGCTAACTGGTGGGTCTAGACTTGGATCATCATTGGAGGTTTCTAAAATAGATGAATATTTATCTGCTTCTTTAGTTAAATGTCAAGGAAATATTTTAGATATTTTACAATGGTGGAGAGTATATAGATCAGTTTCATATCCTATATTTTCCACCATGGTTCGTGACTTACTAATAGTGGAGGTTTCGATGGTAGCTTCGGAATCCACCTTCATCATAGCAGGATATTTGATCAACGATCACAGGATATGCTTAGATCCGTATATTGTACAAGCGATAATGTACTTACAATATTGGTAGAGGTACGAGAAGCGAACACAAGGCATTGATCGGATGGCTGGAATTGAAGATAAATTTGAAGAATTTGGACTAGCAGATAGATATAAAAATTAAAGAATATTCATCAAATTGTAACTTTTATTTCTTAGCTTTAAATTTGTAAAGAATTATTTAGAAACAGTTGTAAATGATAGTGATATAGGTGAGTATGTACCAACCTAGTAGGGATGTACTCATCTATTGTGATGCGACGAATTCCGAAATAAATTTATAATTGTAAAATATTTACTGATTATTAATAAAGAAGTTATTTTTATCATCTTTTATTTTTATAATTTTATTTGTAATTTATGTCATTTCAAGTTATTAATAATATGATTGTTTTTATTTTTATTTTCTATAATTTTTTTTAATTTTTATGTATATTTTAAATTTTAAAGAGATTTTTAAAAATTTTAAAAAAAATTAAGAAAATAATAAAACCAAGAAAACCTAGGCCGGCCCAGGGCCACCGGGCCCGGGTCCGGGCTCCGGTTTTGCCCCGCCCAGGCCCGGCT
>NC_033800.1:49016095-49023595 GCF_001876935.1 Asparagus officinalis
TTTTCGGGCCGGGCCGGATGAACAGGCCTATATATAATATGTCTATTTTGAACCGCATGTATACTCTTACGTCTATTTTTAACATATAATACTTTGTGACTATTTACATGTCTCTTATGTTGTCCCTTATATTTATCTAAACTATATATACGTTCGATTCTTTGCTATTTTTTTTCTTACATATTCTTTAAATATTTCTTTTACTTTCGCTTGTATTTCACCTATTAATTGTATTGTGTTTTTATGTTTTTTTATCATATTTATCATCTGCTTGTGTAAGAGTGACTTATATTTTGTCTTTTATTTCCTTTATATTTTTCTTTTATTATTTATACTGTTGAGTTGATATGCTTTATCATATATTTTAGTATTTGACAACTTTTGAATCATGTAATTATATCATATATCATGATTTGTATGTTATATGTTTGTTATATTTTACTAATTCTGTGTTATTGATTATGTTTTAACACTGTGATGTGTTGTCTTATGATACTATATAAATAATATCATGTTGATATTATATTTTTCTATGATTATATATTTCTTGTTGACTTCTTTGCTATTATGCTATGTTTGACTGATACTTATATTTTTGTTTGTGACTAGATGTTGTATTATTTTATAATTTAATATGTATCAATTATTTTATTTACTATATACCTTTTTATTTATACATGTATGAAGGTATGCATTATAATCTTACTTCTAGAATGTGAGGGTGGACCCCTGCATTTTGAACTTGAGACGCGGGTCTCACCCTTGCGTTTTAAATTTGTAACCCGGGTGTGACCTCGGCGTTGTGGTTTTTTGCGACGCGGGTCTGACCTTGGCGTTTTGACTTGAGACGCAGATGTGGCTTTCATGTATTTTTGACTAAGTCTTTGAGACTTGTCTTTAGCTCATTTGTTTCAAATCTCGGCTCATATTCATTAAGCTGATGGGCCTGCAAACATGCATAGGATTTTTGGCAAACCCTCAGCCATCAACGGATTTGATAAACCTTTACCGATTACCGTTTGAGTCGGGCTAGCATGTGGATTATTTGAATCCGTTTTACATATAACGTTGTGCTAAGAGAATGAACCCTCTTAGACTTGATGCTATGATTTTGAATACATAGACTTTGTCATTTTCACGGGAAAAGACTAACTGATAACGCGTGTTAGGCGTAGATTTATCTCTAATTACGGATCGAGATAAAGTCCCTCATGCGTAAAAGTCATGGATTTTGGTGTTACGATGTTGAATACGTAGACTTGGTCATTTTTGCGGGAACGAACCACCCGGCAGCATGTTTTAGATGCAGACTTATCTCTAATTAGGAATCAAAATAATGTCTCCTATGCGTAAAAGGCATGGATTTTGGTGCTACGATGTTGAATACGTAGACTTGGTGATTTTTATGGGAACGAACCACCCGCCAGCATGTGTTAGATGCGCAGGCTTATCTCTGTTTAGGGGTCGAGATAAATTCTCTCATGCGTATAAGGCATAGATTCTTAGTGCTACGATGTTGAATACGTAGACTTTTGCCGCTGTTTCTTCCTGTGTTACTTGAAACACTAAAAAAAGTTAGAAGTGTCAGAGGTGTAGTATTAACTTGATATGAATTTTCACTTAGAGTGAAATTCAGAAATTTTCTTCATTATCACTAGGATAATTCCAGAAAATCTTTAATCCACTGGGGATTTTATAATAAAAACTTACTTTTCTTGTTGAAAAAGGATTAACAAGTTCATTGGGGGTTTGACTGTTAGAGGTGTTATGTTAACCTAATAGTATTTTATGGGCCTATCGCTCTATTGAAGAGAATCGATAAACTGATTTGATCATCAGATGTGTGATGTTAACTTGACGGGTTTGTGGACCTATCGCTCTATTGGAGAGAGTCGATAAGTTAATTTTGTCAGAGGTGTGATATTAACATGACAGGAATTTGTTACGATCGGAGCAACTTTGAGGACCTATCGTTCTTTTAGAGAGAGTCGATAAGTTAATTTTGTCAGAGGTGTGATATTAACATGATAGGAATTTATTGCGATCGGAGCAACTTTGAGGATCTATCACTCTATTGGAGAGAGTCGATAAGCTGATTGTTAGAGGTGTGATGTTAACGTGACAGGAGTTTGCTCTTGTGATTTGAACAAGATTTTCAAGATTTAACGTCTTGCTGGGAAAGATTACAATTTGAGCAATTTTAAGGACTTATCATCATGTTGATAATGATTGATAAGTTTATTGTCAGAGTTGTATAGTTAACGTGACAAATTGGGAGTGATGCAAACTGAATTCATACTCTGTGGGGGTGATGATCATCAGAAGTATAATGTCAACTCAACGATGTGAAAGATTCGTTACTCTTAATCTAGTGGATTCCCAGTAACCAACCCTCAGTCTTGATTAAGACTTAGCAGGGGAAGAAAAAAGGGGTAAACATGACATATCACCTTGTGGGCTACTATCCATCAAGTCGGAATAGAGGCACGTCAAATGGCAGGCCGCTATGTGAAGAGTTTGGCTATCAGAGGTAACTGTTAACGTGATAGTTTTGGTAGATCCGCCATCCTACTGAAGAGGATTGGTAAGTTGATAGACTATCAGATGTAACTGTTAACGTGATAGTTTTGTAGACCCACCATCCTATTCAAGAGGATTGATAAGTTGATGGACTATCAGAGGTAACTATTAACGTGATAGTTTTATGGACCCGCCATCCTATTGAAGAGGATTGACAAGTTGATGGACTATCAGAGGTAAATATTAACGTGATAGTTTTGTGGACCCACCATCCTATTAAAAAGGATTGATAAATTAATAAACTATCAGAGGTAACTATTAACGCGATAGTTTTATGGACCCGCTATCCTATTAAAGAGGATTGACAAGTTGATGGACTATCAGAGGTAACTATTAATGTGATAGTTTTATGGACCTGTCATCCTGCTTGAAGAGGATTTGTGAGAAAATTTGGAGGAAAACAGACTTTCAGATGTGATCATTAACGTGATAGTTTTGATGGACCCGCCATCCTGCTTGAAGATGATTGACAAGTTGATGGACTATCAGAGGTAAACGTGATAATTTCATGAACCCGTCATCCTGTTTGAAGAGGATTAGTGGGGGAATTTAGAGAAAAACAGACTATCAGAGGTGATCATTAACGTGATAGTTTTGGTGGATCCTCCCGAGGAACTTCGCGTGGGCACATTAATGTTAACTCTTTTTCTGTAACATGTTAACTCTTTTCTGTAAAATGTTAAGTCTTTTCTGTAACATGCTAACTCTTACAGCTAACATGTTAGTTGTAAGAGGTAACATGTTAGCTGTAAGAATTCACATGTTATCTGTAAGAGTTAACATGTTACAGAAAAGCATTAACATCCACTGACATGAGAAAGAGAATGGTAAATTCAAAATTTAAGTCAGCTGATATGTCTAATCATAAGCTGACATGTCTAATCAACTGTTGGCATGAGCTACAATCATGATGGAGAAATGGAGGGGCTTGGACACATTTTTTTCAAAAAAAATGGGCTAAAGAATATTAAAAAAATAAAAGGGGCCGGGGCACATTGAAAATATAAATTCGGGGTCTCAAAGCAATTTTTCCTTAAATTAAACAATATGCCCGAATGTGTTGAATGTATTTGCAAATAATTTATCACGGACCGAATATATAACCGAATTGAATTAGAACATCACATGGCATTGAATTGAAATAATAAAAATACCAAATTAGCTCTACCCATCTAATCGCAACTATCTAAGTCATGGGAAAAAATTATCAAAAAAAAGTCATGAAAAACATAAAATTATGAAATTAAACAAAGATAAACACAAAGAAGACCACAATTTTGACAAAACTACCCTTCCACAATTAAACTCTTTTAATTATTTTCAATTTTCTCCAACAATTTTGTACACCAAACTCCTCACACCTTTCACCACCGATACTGAGCCCGCCCGTTCCTCGGCGAACTGACACGTGTCCTTTTTGCCGAATCGGACGGCCCCGAGAACCCGTCGTTCCTGCCATACTCCATCCCCATCCCCATCCCGCTCACCAAATCATCGAACATCTCTTGAATCTCCTCAAAACTCTTCACAGGCTGCAGTTTCACAAAATAAAACAAAAAAAATACAAATTTACAAAAATAAAAAATAAAAAAAAAGCATCTACACGAATCCCAGGGGTAATTTCGTAATCTTGACCTCGGATTTGACCCTTTCCACTGTTGACATGAAATCCTTCATAAACTCCCCCATATCCTGCCCGTCCAATAGAACAACGAGAAAATGAATGGCCAAGATCGCTTACCTCGAAAATATCTGGAATCTAAAATTACCAAAATACACGAACCTCTTCGTCGTCATCTAGCGGATCATAGAGCCCCGCATCGTACATTGCTCGCTTCCCCTCGTCGGAGAGAACTGCAGGAACACCACACCGCCGTCAACCGTCAACGTCCGTCAGAAACCCAAACGAAAAAAACCGCTACCGTTAAACTTACCGGAATAAGCTTCTTGGATCAGCTGGAACCTCCGCTTGGCTTCCCCTGCGGCCGACGGATTCTTCGCCCACCTGTCCGGGTGCCATTTCTAGTACCCGAAAAAAACCCAAAACAATCTTAAATTTGCAAAACTAGGGGGGGAAAATAAAAATTTTAAATAAGAGGTGGGTTTCAATGAAAATACCAAAGCGAGCTTGCGGTAAGCTGATTTGACCTCGGAAGCGGATGCGTCCTGTTGGATTCCGAGAAGAGAGTAGAAGCAAGCTTCGTCGGACCCAGTCCCCTTAACGTCCATCGCCGGACCCGCGATGGGGGGGTTGGTGGGCGGATGGGATTTATAGAACAGAGATGGGCGTTTCCGCAAATAGTCAGGGTTTTCTAATTATTTTGCAGAAAATATCTTCTCCCGGGGGTTTGCCAAGTCGCGAGTTTAAGGACCCAATGAAGGTTCGAGAGAGATGCTCGCTCGTAGATATTTTAAGGTTGCGGTATGAAACTGGGATGGGAAGTGGACTAATTTACGGGAATGCTATGGAATTGGGAACGTGGTTTGTCACGCGGTTCTGTGGGTGTAAGTGGGTCGGGTATTGTTTGACCCGGAATCGAATTGCTCGCCATCGGACCATCGGATCGGCTGGAGAGTATGGGTGGTGATTAGGAGTACCTCAGGATCCTAACCAGGGGTGCTAAACCATATCCGTATCCGATGAAATATCTGTAACCGTATCCGTTAGGATACGAATATGGTTACTCAAATCTATAACCGATAGGATATGCTTTTATAGTGAAATATTTGTATTCGTATCCGAAATATCCGAATACATATTAGTCATATTCTTACGATAATTTTGATTCTTAGATTATGGATTTGTGGTTAATTTTGATGATCAAGATGTCTAATCTTAACTTTTTAGTTATAATAGACATATTAACGAACTCTTTTGTATCACATGAACTATGTTTTTCTCAATACTATCTAGTTTTCTCATATCTGTTTTGTATCCGTATGCATATCTGCATGTATATTCGTAACCGTATCCGATTTTAGCGGAGATGGTTATAAATTTTTCTTACCGATGTATATCCGTATCTGTATCCGTATTCGAGATGGGTAAATGGATATAGATATGGTAAGCATCATATCCGAGCCGTATCCGGACCGAATGCACCCCTAATCCTAACGATCAAAATAAGAGCGGCGCGTTGCCGCTGTATTAGTATGTAAATTTAAAAATAATAATTATTTAATCATTTTGATTTAAAGCTGCATTGTATGTTAAATACTCAGATCGAACAAAAGAGCAAGTTGCGATAAAAATATAGTAACTCGCACTATATAATAAATAGTTAAATATAGATAATAGATTTAAATTATTTTTAAATACACTGCATTCATATATCAAACAACATTAAAATATAATAAAAAACAACATTAAAATATAACAAATCACTCTGTATATCAAAGTAATAAAATGTAAATTAGCTTAAAATTAATTCAATGGCGTATCTACTACTTTTCACCTAGGGCTGCTTGTTTGCCTATAAAAAGTGGGAAATCAAAGAATAGGAAAACTTGTATTATGGTTGTTTGGTTGGCTAAAAAAAGAAGGAAATCAAAGAATAGGAGATGAGGTGAGATGAGTTGTCACCATATTATTGGATGATATAAGTGATTTTTTAAGAAAACTTTTTTGGAGGTTGTTTGGTTGGTTAAAAAAAAGGAAATGTATTATAAGAAACATATTTCCTATAATAGATTCTTTTCTTGTGTTTGGTTCACTCTTAAAAATAATAAAATAGATGAGATGAGATGAGTTGTCATTATATTATTGGATGACGTGACTCACACTTAAGGAAATTAATTTTCTTGCTTTTTTTTAAGAAAATGGGTGAAAATAAAATGTTAATGAGATGAGATGAGTTGTCACCATATTATTGGATGATATGAGTGATTTTTAAAGATGAGATAAGATGAGTTGGATGATGTGACACATTTTTTGTGTTTGGTTTATTTTTAAAAGTAAGAAAGGAGATGAGATATGATGAGTTGGTGAATAAAAATAATATTTTATTTATAAAAGTGTACAGATTTCCTTTTATTGGGGTGAGTTTTAGGGGCTGTTCGTTTGGCCAAAAAAACCTGGAAATCAAAAAATAGGAAACCTATTTCCTATTATAATGGTTTTGAAGTTGTTTGGTTGGCTTAAAAAAGAAGAAAATTATAGAATAGGAGATGAGATGAGATGAGTTGTCACCTTATTATTGGATGATGTGAGTGATTTTTAAAAAAAAACTTGTTTTGAGGTTGTTTGGTTGGTTAAAAAAATAAGGAAATGAATTGGAGGTATATTATTGGATGATGTTTTGAGGTTGTTTGTGTTTGGTTCGTTTTTAAAAATAAGAAAATAGATGAGATGAGATGAGTTGGAGGTATATTATTGGATGATGTGACACGTACTTAAGGAAATTTATTTCTTGTTTTTTTTTGAGGAAATGGATGGAAGGGAATGTTTAATGAGATGAGATGAGTTGTCACAATATTATTGGATGATGTGTGTGATTTTTAAAAATGAGATAAAATGAGATGTGATGAGTTGGATGATGTGACACATTTCTTGTGTTTGGTTTATTTTTAAAGTTAAGAAAGGAGATGAAATGAGATGAGTTGGAGGATAAAAATAATATTTTATTAGATGTTGTGGGTGAGTTTTAGGGATGGAAATAGATAAAAATATTATTTTATTAATTTCCTTGTACCGATTTCCTTTTCTTGGTTTTTAGGAAACCAACCAAACAGCCCCTTAGGGATGAAAATGGATAAAAATAATATTTTAATTAAAAAAGTACAAAGATTTCTTTTTCTTAGTTTTTAGGAAACCAACCAAATAGCCCCAGGCAAAACCCACAATTACTATTCACACTACAGTGTACTTCAGAATATTATAATATTGTACTTATTTTTCACCATTGAGTAAAATTTTCTGCC
>NC_033800.1:49026095-49090305 GCF_001876935.1 Asparagus officinalis
GAATAAAATGTGCTGACTTCGTCAACCGATCCATGATCACCCAAATTGAGTCATTCCCCCTCTTTGACTTCGGCAGTCCTACAATGAAGTCCATAGAAATGTCTGCCCATTTTCCTTCTGGAATGGGTAGAGGATGAAGTGTCTCTGCTGGTCTCTGATGTTCTACCTTCACTTGCTGGCAGGTGAAACACTTAGCCACATATTCTAAAATCTCTCTACGCATACCACTCCACCAAAAGTGCCTTCTCAAGTCCTTATACATCTTAGTGGTTCCTGAATGCACTGTATATCGAGTACGATGTGCTTCATCAAACAACTCGCTCTTCAGCTCCACACTAGCTGACATAACCAATCAGCCCTTCATCCGAAGGCCTTCATCTGCCCTAGTGGTCCAATCGTCCTTGGGCTCTTTGAAAATCTTCTCCTTTTGGATTTGAATCCAAGAGTCCTCTAATTGAGCTCTGGCTACTCAGTCCCTCCAAGATGGCTGCACTGATATAGCTCCTAAGCATGCGCTGGTCTCACCAATCTATGACCTAAAATCAAACTGGCTACGAGTGAGAAGATCTCTATACAACGAGCACCTCAAAGCCGCGACCTGGTGCCGACGCTTCCTACTCAAAGCATCTGCTACGACGTTCGCCTTCCCTGGGTGATACTGAATTACGAACTCGTAGTCCTTGATGAACTCAATCCATCGCCGCTGCCTCTGATTAAGTTCCTTCTGGGAGAAAATGTACTTTAGACTCTGGTGGTCTGTGAAAAGCTCGAACTGAACTCCATATAAGTAGTGTCTTCATGCCTTCAGTGTGAATACCACCGCTGCTAACTCCAAATCATGAGTGAGGTGGTTCTGCTCATGCACCCTCAACTGCCTTGAAATATATGCTACAACCCTCTGAGTCTGCATCAAGACAGCTCCCAAACCTGCTAATGACGCATCCATGTATACAACAAATGTCATGTCACTGCTCGGGATAGTAAGAACTGGCACCGTAGTCAACTTAGTCTTCAAGGTATCAAAGGCTTTTTGGCACTCCATGCTCCAAGTAAACTATACACCCTTCTTCGTAAGGCATGTAAGTGGTACTGCAATCTTTAAGAAGTCCTGAATGCATTTTTTGTAATAGCCGGCTAACCCCAAAAAGCTACGAATCTCGGTAACCATCTTTGGCGATTCCCAATCAAGAACTATTGAAACTTTAGCTGGATCCACTGCTATGCCTTCTCTGCTGACAACATGGCCAAGAAATCTGACCTTAGAAATCCAAAACTCGCACTTGCTAAACTTAGCATATAACTGATTCTCCCTCAAAGTCTACAAAGCCAAACATAGATGCTGCTTGTGCTCCGACTCCAATCTCGAATAGATAAGAATATCATCGATGAATATAATCACGAACTGGTCTAAGTATGGATAGAAGACCCGGTTCATCAGATCCATGAATACCGTGGGTGCATTGGTCAACCCAAATGGCATGACCAAAAACTCGAAGGATCCATATCGAGTCAGAAATGCGGTCTTAGAAATATCCATCTCCTGAACCCGCAACTGATGATAACCAGAACGAAGATCAATCTTCGAAAAATACTGCACTCCCTGTAGCTGATCGAACAAGTCATTAATCCGAGGCAAAGGATATCTATTCTGGATAGTAACTTTGTTCAAGTCACGGTAGTCGATACATAATCGCATACTACCATCCTTCTTCTTCACAAAGAAGACCAGCGATCCCCACAGATAATGACTCCGATGAATAAAGCCCTAAGCTAAAAACTCATCCAACTGGGTCTGTAGCTCCCTCATCTCAGCAGGTGTCATACGATAGGGTGCTCGGGATATCGGGGTTGTGCCCAGCTGTAATTCAATACAGAACTTAACCTCTCTCACATGAGGCAACCCAGGTATGTCCTGAAAAACATCCTGATAATCTGAGACAACTCTAGTCTTGCATATATCCATACTCTGATCCTAAAGCATCACCTCATTGATATATGCCAGTAATAACTCCGCAAACTGGTTCCCCTGAGAGATTGTTACAACTAACTCGGACCCATCAGACGCTCGCAAACTGATTGTTTTCGCAAAACAGTCGATACTGACATGGTAGGAAGATAGCCAATCTATACTAAGAATGACATCGAATTCTGACATGCTCAACACTATCAGATCAACAACGGACTCAGACTCATCACTCAGACTCATCTAAACCGATAACACACCTCCTACAAATACTCTCCAAGAGCGACATCTCACCTAGAGGGGTGGAAACTGATAAAGGAACGTCTAGAGGCTGAGCTACGAGCTGAAGTCTAATCATAAAAGCATAAGATATGAAAGAATGCGAAGCTCCTAAATAAAAAAGAATACGGGCTGGAAAGGAGTTAATGGAGAACGTACCCTCCACTACAGCCCTGCTCGCACCATGATAACGAGGAACTACTGCATACACTCTGCCTGTGGCTGGAAGCTGCTCTGCTACTAGAGGTGGGGCATATAGGACTACCTACCCCTGAGGAACCTCCTAAACTGCATGAACCTGTCCCTTAATCTGCGGAACTACCGGTGGTGGCTCAAGTCCCGTCTGCTGGCCCTGACCTCGACCCTAGAATCTGTTTTGCTGCTGATTCTGCCCTCTCCCTTGTTGGGCTCCTGCTAGTGCACTGCTACACTCTGATGCTTTGTGGCCAAGCTTGTGACACTTAAAACAAGTACCCTAGAATTTGCGCTACTGAGGCGCTCTCTGATCCCGCTGGGGTCCTCTCCTATGAGGGCCTTGTTGCTATTGCTGCTGGGGTCCCGAAAAAGGCCTCTTATTCTTGCCCTTATCCTTAGTATTCGTTTCCTTGTCCTTCTAGAACATAACTGACTCATTCTCCTGTGATGTGGCAGCATCCGATGCCTCTCGTACTGAATAGAACCTCCTAGAAACGAGGTATCGACGAAGGTTAGGGTGAAGTCCTGCTAAAAACATCTGTGTCTGGCATTCTCCCATCTGCCACATGCCCATGAAGTGAAGCAAGCTCATAAACTTGCTCTCAAAATCAGCTACTGACATGTCTCCCTGAGACAATCTGGACAACTCGAGCTCTTTCCCGGCCCGTGTCGCGGAAGAGATATACTTCTCATTAAAGAAGTAGGCGAAATCCTCATAGGTGAGGGTCATCCTCTGATCTGGAGTAAACTAGAGCCGATACCATCTCCCTGCATCCCCTAAGAGACTGTAAGATGCCAGCCTCTACTTCTGAACCAAAGTCACATTCAGTATCTCAAGAATGTTACTCACATGCTCCTTCCATTTATGTGCTGCTAGAGAAATTGATGAACCCTGAAACTCTGATGCCCTCATCTTCTGGTATCTCTCTACTAAGCGGAGCCAAGCCTCCTGTTCTGTGGCTTTATCATCAACTGCCTGTGGGGTGGGCATCAGTGTTCCCTCTGGAAAATCCTCTGTAATGTGAGTAGCTAGTGCAACCGGTGGTGGAACTACTGGTGGTGGTGGTGTGACATGATTCGTCGTGAGCTCCTCAAGTGCTGGCATCCTAGCAGCTATGGGAGCCATCAAATCTATCTAGTACTGGGGAGCTTGCTGCGGCTCAGGTGGAGCCTGCTGCGGCTCTGTCTGATCAACTCTCCGGGTACAAGGTCAACCACGTCCAGCCATCTGAGCATATAGAAGAAGGTTTATAAGTCCTCGAACAAAACATATAAGAATTTCATATCATATATCATTCACTCAAATACTTTTAATATCACAAAAAAATATTTGTAATTTATATCATTCACTCAAATACTTTTAATATCACAAAAAAATATTTGTAATTTTTGAACACGCGTATATAACGTCCTCACTCATTTTAGAATTTCTAGCAGACTCTATATACGAATCTTAAGAAACTCTACTCTAACTCCACGACTCAACACATGATGATCCTAAGGATATTGGAACTAGAGCTCTGATATCAACTGTGATGCCCCTAGTTTTAATAAGCCTGCAGTCTAAGGTGAAACTAAGAATGTTAAATCTATCAAGCACCAAATACCATGCTACGACATACTTCACCATCACATTCACTACCTATCTAGTAGAGTCAACAACAGGTGTAGGTACGAAACAGGCAAAAGAGAGTATACAAAAAGGAAACTAAACAACAGATACTCAGCAGAATAATCACTACCACTGATATAAATAGATAAGTCTCTAAAAAGATAATATCTAAACTGAATACAAATGTCTCGACATAAGAATCAAATGAAATTATATTAAGGCACATTGCCTATACAAAACTAGAATAAAAACTCAAATGTTTCATAAATACATCTATTGTGGAGTTCTGACATAAACTACTAGAAAAAAATAAAAATGGTAACTAGAACAACTCCATCAAGCTACGGCTCTCCATATACCTGGCTCGTTACCTGAAAGTGGGGAAACAACGAGCGTCAAAGCCTTATAGCGAGTAACATCTCAACCAACCCTAGGGGAAAGGGCTAGAAGGATAAGAAAATATCTGACAATACATATAGATAGCCAAACATCGACTGTAAAAATAAAATAGAGGTTTGATGTTTTGAAATTTACAACACGAGCATAAGTACGCCTCCCTTAGCTCAAATTGTAAATAGCTAAATACCAAATTCAAAAGCTACAACATGGAGTAATAACTCTATTTCCAACTGAAATATCAATGACCTATCATATGTCAATTATATACCCAACTCGTGGTCTGCAATAAGTAAATATCCAAAGTATGATCTGCAATAGCTTAAAGTCCAACACGAGGACTGTAGTGGATTATAATCCAACACGAGGACTTTGATTATTATAGTCCAACATGAGGACTTTGATAGCTTATAGTCCAACACGGGGACTTTAATAGTTTATAGTCCAACACGAGAACTTGATAGCTTATAGTCCAACACGAGGACTGTAATAAGCAAATAGTGTCAGAAATCACATATATACCATTCACCCTCATGCTCCGGTGAATAAAACTAAGACTCATGTCTAAAGTCAACTCATGTATACTAATCTCAGTGTATAACAAACCCATATAACCCAGATATTTTGTCAGCCACACAAACCTACGCACAAAAGGACAAAAGCAAAAAAAATCTCCCAGCAGTCGACCGTTCACGGTCGACCACGACTGGATCATAAGCTTACTGCTTCTGTGCACGACACGCGGTCGACCGACACGGTCGACCGTGTAAAAGCAAAAACCCTAGTTCAGGTTTCTGTTCTACGTGGCTTGATCCAAAAACTTTCGTGTGATGTTTATATACATTATCAATCCTTCATAAGTGATTTAGCATAACCAAAACATGTGAATTTCAGTCTAATCACTATAGATAAAACGAATCAAATCTTAAACATGTAAATTTCACCAAAACATGTGAATTTCAGTCTAATCACTATAGATAAAACGAATCAAATCTTAAACATGTAAATTTCGTGTTAAAATCTTCAAAAACAAAAATCTTTCTTACAAAACTCTTGTTAGAAATAAACTCAGATCTAGATCTGTACTAAGAATTTCGTGGGTGAGCTTTATTAACTGAAAACACGTTCTCTTTGCAAAAATACAACATATAGATCTTTATTAACTGAAAACACGTTCTCTTTGCAAAAATACAACATATAGATCTATTTTTATACATAATCTAGTATGTTAGGCTCACAAATCACATGAAAAACATTATTAAAACATTTAAAAACATGGGTATAGGGTTGGGCGAGATGAAACTTGTCTGAGGGATGATGAACAACTCCAAAAAAAACACTGGAAAAATATCCTCCTACGCCGAAAACCACTGGATCTCGCTCAAACTCTTCAAAATCTACCGAAATCACCAAGGAAAAGGGGTTAGGGTTTGCAAGAGGGAAGGAGGAGGCTGCTAGGGTTTTCTGTGGTGAAGAAGAAGCTCTCACGAATATAATATTATATATATGAGCCCACAAACCTGACCCAAAACCCAATAAGACTCGAACTGGGAAAAACTACATACGGTCGACCGCCACGGTCGACCACGCAAGAGATAGAAGCTTTCTGCTTCTGCTGCGCGCCCGGCGGTCGCCCGCCACGGTCGACCGCGTAGGAAAATTCCTGTTGGTGCATGTTGTTTGTGTGCTAGTCTTATCACTCGATCTTTCTCATATAAATACACTCTGTTTGATCCTCAAACACTTGTTATCATATTCATCTATGATATAAACATATATTTCATAATAAAAAAAATTCATTCACTGTATTTTACGGGGTTTTACAGCTGTTGACCGGGAAGCTTTACTTAACATGAACTTTCATCTATGAATTTTGATTTCTCACACCCATGCAAGTAAAATGATAGCATGATCTAGAATGTGTTGCGAGAAATAATGAGCAGCAATCATGTAATTTAATGTATAAACAAGCAAAAAATATTAACTTCATCTTATCTATTCATTTCTTTTGACAGGTTTTTCAAGTTACTATTTATTTTCCAGAGGATTCAATTATGAAGTTTATGTAGCTGAGCACCTAGCCTTCTTAATTTTGACGAGTTTTATGTTTTTCTTGAGTGTTACTAATGATCTATATAGGAATACATCTTTATACCATGAGTTAAATGATAGAAAATGAGGAGTTCAAAATACTAACCAATGTTTTGTAAGATAAGGTCAAGAAATCAATGTTTAGAAAGGAACACAAGCAAACATGTGTTTGTCCATGAAGGTTAACTTTGTTTTTTATTCATATTGATTGCACAAGTGACATTTTACTAAAGTATACTACTTATAAAATAAAATATATCTAGATATTAAACTGTTTGAGCACTATCTTATAAATGTCAATGCCGACGTCTGACATATATTGTATTATTAATAAATTTAGTAGTCAAAATTTGTACAATTATATATGCATATTAAAATATTGTTATGTTAGGTTAATATATTTCATATACCTTATGAAAATATATCAATATAATGTTCATGAAAATGTTTAAGAAAGAAATTTAAAATATAAAGCAAGTATGCCTACGTGTAATGCATGTGCATTATGCTAATGTATACAAAATTGTTGAAATGCAAAATAGATTTTAAAATAATGTTGAGTATTTTGTGTTTAAGAGTAGCTTGGGATATGAGAGAGTTTAAAAATAAATAGTATGACTTTGGATTTAGAACGAAAACATACAAGGTTATAACAAAATATACTCATATATGATTAGCAGTGAAAATGGAAAGTGAGTTTACGATTTGTTCGAATGAGTATTTTAGATCTCAAGAGTGATCTTGGAGGTGAATGACTTCAGTAATAAATGAAGGCAAGATTTCGGGCGTATACACAAGAACTCCTTTTAGAAAGAGGGTAAGTTTAAAAGAAAATAGGCTACAATTTTGAGTTTATACACAAAAAAATATTTTTGATGTTGCCTCATTAGCATGGGAAAAAACAAATATGTAACACTATTAAGTATTTTATTTATAAAATATATGGTCTACCAAAACAGTAAGAATTCTATGATAACCACCACTATAAAAGTTAATAGAATAACCATAATTTACAAACTAATCATTTAACCACCCATGAGTGGTATAGATCACCCTATTAGATAATGTGTTCTGATAAAATCCTTACTCTATCTAACCACTTAGAATAAAATTTTACATGTTAAAATAAAATATATCAACTTACATATATAGTGAACTAGCAGAATACTTTTGATTTAGAAAAAAAATCTTTGCAAAGTGGGTGATTTTAAAAATAAATGAGTATAAGATCTTGAACTTATAGGAAAAAACTTATCTACCATTTACGACATTGTAACTATGTGAACAAAACCTAAAATAAGGCTTAAGCATTTCGTCTAAAATATTGTACACCTAGATTCTTAGAAAAGAAATATATCAAGTCAAAATTGAACATAACAACTTAGACCATAGGCACAAACTATCACAAATTAAGCTTAAAAATAGGTTGGTGTAGTTTTTTGACTCTAAGAGTGATTTTTGAGGTGTGTAGTTTAAAATTAAATATATCTAATACTTTATATTTATAGTAAAAAATCCTCATAATGGGTAGGTTTGAAAATAAATAAGGATAAGATTTATAGCTAAATAATCAATCTATGGTTACAACTTATGATATAATAAATTTATGAAATATAAATTAAGTTTAAAAGTAATTCATTAGAGTATTTTAGGTCAAAAACTAATAATTATGAAGTGAGTGAATTTAAAAATAAATTATGGAGTTTATAGCAAAAAACTCTTTATATAGTCCTTCATTATATTATTATATTATATTATTGGAGTTGATGGAGTATTTTAGGTTTATAAATAAATTTTCAAGTGGATGGACTTAGAAGTAAATTGGATCAGCTTATTGGATTTATAGATGATAAATTATTTATTTATTATTACTTTTAACTATATTAAATTGATGTTACGGAGCTGAGAAAAGTTTCAAACCCATAGAGCATTATGTACTAGAGATGGATTTTTGAAGTGGTGGACTTATAAACAAATTTGGTTGAACATTGGGTTTGTAAACAAAAATTACATATTGTCTCTTTAATAATAACCTATCGGGCATACTGTAGAATGAATAGTGCTAAGCTAAAGTACTAACTCGAATAGCTTTAATATATATAGATGAAAGTGTGGAGCCACATGTAGTCCAGGCCAGGCAAGTGCCCACCCTGAATCTAGGCAAACTTATATCCATATTAGGCTAAGGTACATATTCATCAATATATATTTACACATTAGTCACTACACAATCCTTATTTTTGTCGTGTACCACATCCAAAAGGTACATGTTCAAATTTTAGTAAAGCTAACTTCACAGTGTCCCCATTAAGTAAATCATACATTCACTTTATAGTTTGGTTCGTTTTCCATGTATTAGGAAATACAATTCTATGTAAATAAATTCAAGTTTTTGGTTTTCCAAACTTTTCCAAGAAATAGATTGTTTGGGTTTGTTTCACACATAAAACATGATGGAAAACTAACGTATACACTTTTCTTGTGTTTGGTTGACATCAAAAAAGGGAGAAAACTTTTAGTGTTTAGACATTTTCCATTTTTCTTATGTTTGGTTGGTATTAAAGTGTGTAAGTTTACGACTTAGTAAAGATAAATTTGTTTGTGATCGTTAATGGAGGTAATCTTACCAAAAATAAAAGTGCAATATAACATGAAAAACCAACAAATAGCTGAATTCATCATAAATATTTGATTGACATAAAAAATCAGACGAAACATGTAATAACATGATTATTTCAACTGTTATGAACTATGTACCTGATTTGACATGAAAAATACCTGTTTGACAGGAATAAATCACATGAAACCTGTAATAACATGATTATTCATAAATTTATGAAATTCACACATGAATTAGAGAAAAATTCTTATGAGACCTGTAAAAACCTATAATCAACCTGATTAGTCATAAATATTTATGTGACATGAAAAATCGTATCAAACCTGAAAATACCATACATGGAGATAATTAGGGACTGTACTACAAGAACCAAAACCAGTTAGCTTTCAAAACCATGAGCGCTACAAAACCATGGGCAAAACAAGCAGAAATTTTATTGATCCAAATTAATATCATCATATTCAACATCCAACGACCAAGTAAATGTACCACTCCATATACATCTATAAAAAGCAATGTTTGCTTACATAATATTAACCAGGAAAAAATATGAGTAAGAAAAATATATATATTGGTAAATCTTCATCTGCGTCATCATCAAAGGTAAGAATATTTAAAAATTTTATGATTAAAATAGAGTTGTTTATTTTACAATGTCAATTTACTATGTTTTTTTATCAGCGTGGAAGGATTAGTAAACCAAAACGAACCTTTGAAGAATACTGATACAGATCGAGAGCAAGATGAGATGTGGGCAGAAATTATGCTAAGAACTAATGATGTAAAAGTTATAGACGGAAACGAAAATTGGAAGTGTCCTTATTGCAAAGATATACCCAAGATGTACTGGAACAAAAAGCAACTCCTAACACATGCGCATGATGTAGGTTACAATAAAATTGTTGGCAATCTGAGTAAGGATCGTATTGGAGAGCATCATGAACTAGAAATCTATTTACAATCGCTAAAATGAAAGCAATGACGTGTACTACTTTGCTATTATCATGTACTACTATGCTATTTTATGCATATTTTAATTTGAATGAACTTCATGAGTAAAAAAATCATGTGAAAATATTTGTTGATATCACGTAAAATATATCAGCCACATGTTTATGAATTCTATGGTTGAGGGCTCAAAACTTAGTCAATATCATCGTTGTTAGTCATCCAAGGCAATATTAATAAACATTGCAGGTTGCTAATCTCAGAATATTTGACAATCATCATAGCCTAAAAGTAAAAAATTCACCAACTAAAACTCATGACATAACAATATTTTCATTAGTAACCAACATCAATAGCCATCCAATACAATGTAGATACATTGTAGCTTGCTTACATACAATTTTTTTTAGTTGTCATGTATATGGTGACTTATAAAGTTCCTGCAAACACAAGTTCAATATAAAATTAGTATTCTACAATCATCACATAATGTTGATAAATATGCACATGAAACCATAAATTTATAGTTGACACAACTAAAATCAAAGTCATACAAATAATTACTACATATTGTAATTGTTATGGTGTTTTTAGTCGCCAAAATACGGTCTTTTGCCAGCAACAGACATGTGTCCCCCTGCTTGCACCGTTCAAGTCAGATTAATAGTCAAAGCAACTAAGGATCCCGACATAGCCGACCCATCAAGTCGACATCTCCTTATGTTGACATGAATGGCGATACTTGTCGATCCTCTTGTCGAAGACGACTCGCAGCGAGCCCACTCGACCAGTTACTCGACATCTCGCGAGGTCGACTCCAAAGGCGTTACTTATCGGTGAAGCTAAAGGATGACTTTAGCCTCGAGCCTCTTCCGCTGACAACACGTTGACATCATATTTAATGCTTGGCAGGTGCATCATGCTTCTAGCCCCGATAGTCTTCATGACTCATCGGACCACGTCAACATCATCATGCCTCCGATCACTTCTCATGTAATACTGAGGTAATCTCTCCTCCACTCGCCGATCGGCACGTGTAAAGTAGGTGTTGACGCCGCCGCCAGCCCATACCTACTCACTGCCATTCTGTGCTTAGCTAAAGTGTTCATTCTACCCTTCCATTACCATTATAAATAGAGGTACAGTTTTCAACAGAAGGAAACTTTTGACTTTTAGAATAACTACTAATAATATTGTACTATATAAGAACTCTCATAGTTCTTCATTTTACCCACTCAAGTTCACCAACTGACTTGATCGTCAGAGGTACAATAAGGGAACCAAGCCCCGTACGCTCATGAATTTCTATTTGTGTAGGCTAAAAGCCACTAAACTCAAAACCAGATATTCGAAGAAGTGAGCGGCCCCTCATCAACCCCACCCTGAAATATTTGACTGTTTGGTTACTCATCATCAACAACAATAATATGTTCCATCACCATAATGCTCCACATGCATATAAAATAACATCAACATATAGTACAAAATCAAATGAAACTTCCCTAAATTAAGCAAGACTTGTCTTGCACCAAAAGTAAGTGGATTTAACAAGTATGTTAGAAGTGAGAATCACAAAGTACCACATGAGCCCATATTCATATTGTTCTTCAACTCTCATTATTGAGGAAGGCATTAATCATCTCTTTTTGACTAACCGAAGATATGCCCATAAAAATTCTTGATTCATTCTCGCTCAAAAAGAGATGACGATAATATGCATCTAGCTTATCAATGCTTAAGTGTTGTGAATGAGTATATATGACCATGGATAACTTCTAGGTCCAATGCATATTAGCACACTTCATATTTGCACTAAATACATCTATCTTATCCACCAAGTTTTGCATGAGCTCGTTATCTAATGATTATCACTCTCACTTAATGACGTGTTATTAGCCATTACTAATTCAATAGAGAGTTAAATACAATAAGGATTGTATTGAACGAGCAAATCATGAATGCAAGAATGACTTTTCCTAACATAATAAATAGAAAAAGCAAAACATAGAGTTAAAGAGTGCATACATGATTATAAATAGTACAATAAATATAAAAATTAAGTCTTAGTGGTTTACACCATGGTTATACTTATCACAGTAATCAACCCACATCGCCCAAGCAATGTCATCCCTAAGAGTCTTCCACTCATTTCTTCATTGATTTGCTCTCTTTGGGTTTGAGTTTCAATAAAATTAACTAAATTGTTGACATTCTCATTTGTCATCTAACCATCAATATTTTCATTAAAATCGGACTCATTGAATAGTTTATCATTTGGATCAACAGTTGCAATAAAATTATGAAGTACCATGCATGCCAAAACGATATCTACTTGTGTAGGAAAAGGAGAATGCGGCTTAGCACACAAAATTTTGAAACGATTCTTCAATGTGCCAAATGCAGATTCAATCTTAGACCTCAAAGAAGAATGTCTTATATTGAATAATTTTTTTTATTCTTAGGTGTTTTACCTGAATATTCTTTCAAATGATAATGAACGCCTCAGTATGGAGAGATGAAACCTGGCATGATAGGGTACCCAGCATCACACAAATAGTATTTGCCTACAATTTTTTAAGAAAAATGTTAAGAAAGTCAAGTTTGTATATTAAAATCAAAAGTTTTAAGTTAAATTTTTAAATAATTACCATCATAGACTCCCAATCCATGAGGTTGTGGTCTAGATAATGCATCCTAGAGAATCTTATAAACATTTGCAAACCCCTCTAAACCTGCTAAAACATAAGTGAACATCTTGTTTGGGGTGCAAGCTGCAAGCACATTCTGTGTAACACTTTTGCAGCTTCTAAATCGTGTAACAAGATTAATCGGTAGCATTGCATCAACATGAGTCCCATCATACCAATGCAATCCTATAATACGTGCATCACATTACTAAGTTAACATTCATTTTCTTTGAATTTACATACTCTCGTGCTTAAAGTGTAGATATACCTTAAAATACGGGTATCATAGCAGGTTGTTACTGATCTCTTGGGGAACGTCATTGGGAGATTGTCTCATGTAGCGTCACGCAAGAAAATAATTGTTTGTAATACCTTGTTGAAATATCTACTGACTGTCTCGCCTAATCTTATAAAATGAGACCCCACAATGCAATTTTTAGATTCATGACCAATAATGTTTAGTGACATGATAAGTTGTTCTACTATTATATTACTTGAGTCTTTTAGTAGCCTATTGTTCCTCATTATACTTGCTAATTTAACAAAAGCACCACTCCGCATTCTAATGTAGTTTACACAAATATCACTACAACCATTATAGATACACTCCATATGTTTAATTCTCGCCTTTTCTTGTCTTATTTTTTCCTCACTTGGACCATTACGAATTGATTTACGTCTAGTTTGCATTCTCCTTATGAACGTAAATATTATAATAAATACAGATAATGCAGCCCCTTGAATCATGTTAATAACACTTTGTTTATCTATACAATCCCCATCACCATCCATCTACGATACAAATACCAAATTGAAATAAGTAATGTGGCTAGCAAGTACGACAAATAGATATAAACAGTAAAGTCTAAATTATAAAACGTAGTAACTAGTCACCACAACCAACCATGATTTATGGCTTCATGGAAATATATCATACATAGGTAATCAAATTGGAAATAAACAATTTGTCAATTTACTCATTTTTAACAAACTAAATAATGCAAATATAATTCACAAACTCATAATTAAGAAATAGCAAAAAAACACCAAACAAAATTATAATCCTACTATTTTCGTTTCACTACCTTAAATCATACAAAATTAAAACTAAAAGAAATACTAGCTACATGGTGATGCATCGAGGGTTTAATCACATTTTTAATCATGTATAGAAATAATCAGACAACTAATTATGTGAGGATTTAGACTTGATCACCCATTTGAATTTTTAATCATGTATAGAAATAATCAGACAACTAATTATGTGAGGATTTAGACTTGATCACCCATTTGTCTCAAGTTTTACAAATTGGTGAGATTTTACAACTAATTATGTGAGGATTTAGACTTGATCACCCATTTGTCTCAAGTTTTACAAATTGGTGAGATTTTGAGGCAGTCAAAGGAATAAACCAAAATACAGATTCAATCTTTGGCCCGATTATACCAAAATTTGTCGACTTTCACCAAATCATGCTACCAGTTTTACAAGTAAATTATACCCTAAGAAATTTATGATAATTATCTGTTCAATTGAGTAATAATTCAAAAAATGTTAAAAATGGTGAAATTATACCTGTAATTGTCAAAATTTAAGGATCTGTTTGGATACCATGACGTTTTACTTGTTTTCATGGTGTTTTTGCTAAAAATAAAACAACATGCATTTGGAAACTCATGGTGTTTTTAAGCTAAATCATCCTCAAAACAAAATCACAACACTTATTTCAAAGCACCTTTTAGGTGTTTTAAGTTTAGTGTTTTGATTTTGAGTTTGATGGGGTATTAATATAATATCTAACATAATATATTAAATATAATTAATATATAGATTATACTATATTATATTATGGTTAATCTAATATATTAAAAATATTTATTAAATAATATAAAAGCATAATAATATAATAGTAACATATTTAATAATAAAACAATAATATAATAATAATATGTTGTATGGTAAATGTAGTATAATATATAAAATATTAATATAGTATAGAATAAATAATATAATACTTTATAAAGTAAAATAATTTTTAACACTAAAATAATTCATTGCTAAGAAATGTTAATGTAAAAATAATATAATCATAATATACAATATTTGTTTATATCATAAGTTAGTAATATATTATCAAAGTATTATTAATAAACTCTAACATATTAGAAAGAATAATATATTGTATAAAATTAACATATTTATAATATATTAATTTATTATTAATATAATAGTAATAAAATAATAGTAACATTATTAATAATATTATATTATATTCATAATTGTTTAATATTATATTAATAATAAAATATTATTATTTAAAAAATATTATATAATATAAAATTGGTATACCAAAATAATTAAATATGATATTATTGGTGCACATTAGTTATAACATGTTATATAATATTATATTGTATTATATTTAATATTTATAATACTATAATAATGTAAACTAAATATTATAATATTTTATTTATAAAATATTTTATTATAATTAATATATAATATAGTAATGATATATTAATAATAATGTTGTTACGTGTCAAACTAGGATTGACCAAAAACACTGAACATGGTTTTTTTATAACACTTAAGAGAAAAACACAACACTATGGTGTTTTTTTACAAAAACACAATAAGAAAAATACCATGATATCCAAATGAAGCCTAACAAATCAAGCAAAAAGCCGACGAAATCCCCTAAGAAAGACATTGATTTCCCCAAAATCAGAAGCAATAAGCACAAATCGGACAGAGATTTCCCCAAAATCCGACGAAATCCCTTTTTTATGAGATCTAGCAAAAATCTAATTAAAAATCAACAAATATCTGAGGAAACGCAGTGATTTCCCCAAAATCAGAAACCATCAGCACAAATCGGACAACATCAAGCCCCAGCTTTCGTAGATCTGACGCGCGAAGAGAGAAGAAATAGCGGGACTGGGCGGTAACCCTAGCCAACCAAGAGATTTCCCGAAAATATTGTAGATCTGACAAAAGGACACAAGAGGAGGGTTTTCGGATTTTCCGCTCATTTTTGGAAGAAAGCGCGACGAGCGATTTCGCTGAGATGGAGGTGATTTTCTTAGCTACAAACCTTAGATCCCTTTGCGAACCAAACCCGCACAAAGAAACGAAGGAAAGTGAAATGTCCGAGGTGGACACTGTGTCAGGAGAGGGGAATGTGTTTCGAGCCCTTTTTTTCGAACCAAACACCCCCTACACTTGAAACTATGGTATATTCTCTTCAATTTCGGACATAAAATGTTTGTTTTACAAATATCCTCTTATATATATATAAAAATATTTTTTCTTATAAATAAAATATTTCAATTTTATAAATCACACTCAACTTTTAGTGCCTAAGCTGGAAAATTTGCATTGCTCCGCCCCTGTTACTATAGAGAGTAGAATTAAGGGGGTTGGATCTGGACTTATCCACTCTATATTATATTCAGTCATAGAAGTATGTCCAAATAAAATTGATCCACAGGATGGTGTGACAATGAAAAGGCTTTACGGGAAGATAAATAAGCCTCTGTCTTATTCTCGTATTTAATTCTGAATGATTAATTATGTAGAAATTTACCGAGCTTAAACAATTTAACTGCCTCTTATGCTAATTGGGAAGTATGTAGTCGGAGGTGTGTTTCTTCTCTACAGTTAGCTGTTGGTAATGGTTATGTTTGGAGTATGTATTTCTTCTTTTAAGGTGGCTATGAGGTTGATTACTCGAACTGATATGGATATCTCTGTTTATTGTTTATACTAGTAAAGTGCACGTGCGTTGCACGTGGGTATACTTGTTCAGTATTAAAAAATTTAAATGTGAACCATAAAATGATGAAGTGAATCGATGATTTAGATATATTCATGTAATTAAGCTGGTTAAGTGAATCGATGATTTAGATATATTCATGTAATTAAGCTGGTTTAGATTTTACCAATATTCATTAAACCCACATAAAGAACGTAATAAATATTCATGTAATTAAGCTGGTTTAGATTTTACCAATATTCATTAAACCCACATAAAGAACGTAATAAGAGATTTATGTGCTAGAATTCTTAGATAATTAGATTAGCTAATAACTAGAAGACCTTAACTTATAGGGTAAGGAGACAAAAAAAGAACCAATTCATATCATGTTTCAAATTTAATTACCTTATCAAAGTCTATATTAATTATCATCATTTAAAGATGAAACAAAATATACATACATAGAGGGTCAAATTTACTAAATAGCAGATACCCGATGTGGATTAATAGAGTGAAAAAATTATAACCATATCTATGAACAAACTTATTATGTAAACACAATAGCAATATTAAAAGATGATCTAATATTAGAGATGGGAGATGCATCTTTGCTCAATTTACACTAAGGTTCAAGCTATTTAAGGAAATGCTAATTAATAAGAGCTTTCGCAAATAAATTTCTTAAACTTAAAACTAAAATTGACATGTTTGAATGATGGAGATATATCATGCGAAAGGACTTGTCACTTGTTAAAGTTTCGTGATAATTGCAAGAGAGACTGATTATGTCATTCATATGCATTTTATCAATCTCTAGTTCACAAGTTAGCATTAAATCATTGCGATAGCATTTCCATAGAAATCTCTTCCATCTTTAGTGTCATCCCAAGCACTTCGTTTCTTAGAAATAGAAGTCAAATGGTTGGAAGGAGAGGAAGAGAGAAATAAATGAAAAAAATTGTAACATACAAAATGAGTAATTAATTAGAAGGTAAAAAAGCCAAAGCTTTAGAAGATATCACTTTAGTAATTAGGGCTTATTTATAATAAAAATATAACATTTATTTTGGATGCATGTAAATATGCTGGTTGTAGTATTTATTTAATGTTTTTTTCTGAAATCATGGTAAGAAAGTTTATTTTGTACTTTTAAAAGTTTATTTTGTACTTTTCATTGTAACATCAAAATGATAATACAATTTGCCTAATGCATTCCTAATCGTGCCCCTATTTCATGATATTAACATCTAGATTTTTTTTGATACAATGTGTTTTCAAATTATACCGTGAAATACGTTTAGGGGGTTGAATTTTAAAAATATTTAATCTAATGAGATTTTAAAATACATTTGTTCATTTTAGTCTTTTTATAATACATTTTAAAATTTGAGTGATCCCAAATTTATTGTACCAATTTAAATTGTACCAAATTGTCTTATTTCTACAATAATCAAGTTTCAAAACATACGTTTAGGGAATTGAATTTTAAAAATATTTAATCTAATGAGATTTTAAAATACATTTGTTTATTTTAGTCTTTTATAATACATTTTAAAATTTGAGTGATCCCAAATTGATTGTACCAATTTAAATTGTACCAAATTGTCTCATTTCTACAATAATCAAGTTTCAAAACATATTTTTAAAATTCTAATTGAATTATAGAGGAACATATCATGCTAACACGTGCTTGAGCAAATTTGATCCTCGAAAGAAGTCGACATCATGTGCTTTGTTAAATTTTCTATTCTAATCCAAGTGGAGTTCTAGTTGACCTTTTCTTTTGTAATTGTATGGTTTGACTTAGTAGGTATTATGGTGAGTGGAAGAAAATGTATGAGCTAATTTACACTCAAGAGATGAAAGAGAAGTTATATAAAAATAAAAAGGGTTGTTTGTAGTTAATTGGTTCATAGTTTATGCATTGATTCAAATTGAATTTTAAAAGTCTAGACTCTACATCTTGTTATTATAATTATTTGATTAACTTTGTCTTATACTATTTTGTGACTGATTGAGAAGAAATTCATAGTCTTGAGTTGAAATTTTTGACTAATTATCAGTCGGTGCTCAAAAGACCCAAAGCAATAAAGAATAAAGTGCATCATTCTCTAATTTTACATTATATAGTTTCTACAAAACCCTGGTCCTCCCATGGTTTAAACTTTGATGTCCCTCCAATACAGTTGTTTCAACTTCTTAGAGAGAAGAGTTGCAAGCCCCTCGACATGCAACTAAGATAGACCAAAAAGTGAACATTGACATTCTAAAATTCTAAATATAGACATAACCATTTGTATGTAGTATTAGATTATAAACTATTGATAATGATTTTATTCTTGACCAAATATTCTTAGGGAGAGTAGGAGGTGCATTTAATAAAGAGTTATGGATAATTATTTAAAGATTAATTATAATCAATGGTATAATTGTGAATTATCAAAATTTAAAAGGGTAAAATAGAAAATTAAAAGTTTTGACATGGGTATTCTCTTTTATAAGTAGTATAGATTATCATGCACGTCGATACAGGAATGAGAAAAAAAATGAAATTAACATTCAAAAAAATGGCAAATATGGAAAATAATTAAAGCTAACTGTGCTTAGTACCTATCACATTTTCTTGGATATGAACTTAAGATAAATGTTGTTAATGTGTAGAGTGTGTGTCTATATATATCTACATACATACATACATAGTTTGTTAAGTTGAAAAATTATATAAACATCAGGGCCTAAGAGCAGCTCCAACCGGGCTGCATTTCTCCAAAATGCAGCCCGGTTGAGCTCCAACCGGACTCCATTTTTTGGAGTCCGGCTGCAAAAACTTGAACCCGGCTGCATATTTGGAGTTTTTGCTCCAAATATGCAGCCCCCCTCCAATTTACTATTCCCCCTACAAAATAACAATAATACCCTTCTAACTAACTATTTATTTTTAGATATTCAACTTAAAATCAACATAAGTTTATTTCTATTAATTATTTTTAAATAAAAGTTTTACAGTTAGAAATGTTTTGTCGATACCTTCAAAATGAGACTAATATTGAATAATATTAATTGAAATATAAAATATCAAGAACCAAGTAATTAAAAATAAAAAATTCATTATTTCATTAGTAAAAAAAGTTACATCGCTTCATTTCCATGTCTTTCCCACAAATGTTCAATCAATGCATTTCGAAGTGCAAAATGAGCTTCTTTGTTTTTCAACCTCTTATGTCGAGCAAGAAACCGTTAGAATCGTTCAGTTTCCGTTATCTCCATATTTTCAGCATTTGGAATTGTTTGTGGAGTTGAAATGACAATATCTTCTTGCTCGTCGCGTTCATCTTCGACAATCATATTGTGCATTATAATACAAGCAGTCATGATATCATGCAGAGTTCGTTTATCCCAAAAACGGGCTGGCCCCTTGATGATAGCAAATCGTGATTGGAGAACACCGAATGCCCGCTCAACATCTTTTCGACATGCTTCTTACATCATTGCAAAATATTGTTTCTTTTTGTCATCGGAATTAGAAATGGTTTGAACAAGTGTTGGCCATTTCGGATATATGCCATCAGCCAAATAATAACCGACATCATAGTTTTTTCCTTGAATTGTGTAATGAGCAGGAGGAGCAATACCTTGTGATAGATTGTCGAACAAATTAGACGACTGTAATACATTAATATTGTTATTGGATCCTAGTAAGCCAAAGTATGCATGCCATATCCATAGATCATATGATGCTACTGCCTCAAGAATAATGGTTGGACCTCCATGACGACCTGAGTATTGTCATGCTCATGCTGTTGGACAATTTTTCCATTGCTAATGCATACAGTCTAGACTTCCTAACATTCCTAGAAAACCTCTTTCTTTGCCCTTTTGCAATAACCTTGCAACATCGTCGACATTGGGGGTCCTCAGATATTCATCTCCATATACTTCTACAATTGCTCTGTAAAATCTCTTTAAACATACAATTGCAGTTGACTCACTGATCCTAACATATTCGTCAGTACTATCTGCTGATGTTCCATACGCCAACATGCGAAATGCCGATGTAACTTTTTGTAAAGTTGATAGCCCAAGTTTGCTGACACCATCCATCTTTTGTACGAAGAAGTTGTCATGCTCACGTACCACCTCGACTATACGAAGGAATAAACTCCTGTGCATCCGGAACCTTCTACGGAATAGGTTTGCACCATATGTAGGGTTATCAGAAAAATAGTCATGGTAAAGTCGAGAATTACCTTCTTCCCTCCCGCGATTGATCACCAAATGACCAGGAACTGAGCCAATACGCTTTGGCCGCTCTGCCTCTTGAGAGAGATAAGTCATTATTTTATTATTAGAGGCATGTACGCGAACTAATAGTTCATCTTCCTTCTCCCATTGTATCATATCTTCCTCCCAATCTTTAATGTACTGAGAAAATATTTCGTCGTCAGAAGAAGAAGAAGAAGAAGAAGGTAGATGTGACGGTCCGGCTCCATAGTTCATTAATGATGAAGAAGTTTTTTAAAGAAATAATCATATAAGTTGTGAGTTATTTAGAGATGGATGTAATGTCATTATATAATATGACTCCCCGCATTGGATTCTTTTCAGCATTGGCTTCTCACCCCCCCATATTGGATTCCTTGTGTTGGAGACTCCCCACATTTCTTTTCAGCATTGGTTTCTCACCCCCCACATTGGATTCCTTTTGTGTTGGAGACTCCCCGCATTGGATTCTTTTCAGCATTGGCTTCTCACCCCCCCATATTGGATTCCTTTCGTGTTGGAGACTCCCCACATTGGATTCTTTTCAGCATTGGCTTCTCACCCCCACATTGGATTCCTTTTGTGTTGGAGACTCCCCACATTGGATTCTCCTGGTGTTGGAGATTCCCCGCATTGGATTCCTTTCTTGTTGGAGACTCCCTACATTGGATTCTTGGTGTTGGATCACCCCCACATTGGATTCCTTTCGTGTTGGAGACTCCCCACATTGGATTCTTTTCAGCATTGGCTTCTCACACCCGCATTGGATTCCTTTTGTGTTGGAGACTCCCCACATTTGATTCTCCTGGTGTTGGAGACTCCCTACATCTGATCCCTATATAATACTTGCACAGTTTTTATATCTCCACCACAACTCTTCTTATTCTATATTCATAACTCTTTACATTCCTCCTTAGATTATGGCATCTAGTCGTGGAAAATCTTTTTTACAAGAAGTAGACCAAATTTTATGTGCCACGTGGCTCGAAATTTCTCAAGATCCAGTCATGGGTTCTAATCAAAAGAAGGACAAGCTATGGGAACGAATTTCTGTTTTATTTCATGAAAGGATTTCCAATATTTGTAATGCTCAAAGGACTCTGAAGTCTCTCTCATGCCGAATGCATTTAATTATGAAGGCCATCAGTAAATTCCGAGGATGTATTCGACAAGTCGAGCGCTTAAATCCAAGCGATGCTTCTGAGCTTGACATTGTAAGTATTTTGAATAACATAAATCTTGATTATCATCTACTATCATGTTATTAATAAATGTTTCTTCCTCTCTTATGGTAGATTAAACGTGCTAGGATAATATTTGCAGAAGATCCAGAAGAGAGAAAGGGGTTTCTATTTGATCATGTTTGGTCAATTTTAAAAGATGCAGATAAATGGGCAAATATAAGTGTCAGATCGCCTGCAACTTCCAAAACTTCAAAGTCCTGCTCATCTCAGGTATCAGATTCAAGTTCTCCTGTCGTCAACTTAAATGATGATAATGAGGAATATACTCATAATGACGAAGATATGATAACAAGTCGACCGACAGGAAGGAAGAAAGAGAAGATGAGGAGGCGACAGGCAGCTGAAAAGAACTTCGACTTGGAAACTCTCAATAAAAGCAATCAAGAAATTGTCGATATTTTAAAAAAAAGTCATGGACAACGAGAAAATGATAGAATAACAATGCACCAGATTATGATGTTAAGGGCCGAAAACAAAAAGAAAAAATTAGATATCCAAAGGGAACGCAAGGAAAGTAAGATTATGTTGATTAATCTTGATTCTATTACTAATCCTTTGGAACGCGAGTATTTTCGAATTAAAAACAAGAGATTTTAAATAGAAACATAACCGGAGGTTCTTCATCTGATATTCCTAATCCTGAATATAGTTATGCAGGAAGTCAATACGGAATACCTAACTACAGAATCAGTGGATTTGGAGGAAATGGCCTGCCCGGTTTTTAGTTTTTTTTCATGTACTTTATTTTTCTATGTAATGCCGCTGAATGTAATATATAAAATTTTATCATTCGGAGTAGCTGTGAAGGTTGTTCCAAATATTATGCTATGTTTTCTGCTTTTTAAATTTTAAAGGCTCTTATCTATGTCTTATTATCAATTTATTAAAGATAATTAATTTTATTTAAATAATGAGTATATTATATATTATACTTTTAGTATTAATTTATAATATATTTTATATTTTAAATTAATTCATATAATTTTTTAACATTTTATATTTTTTATATTTTCAAATCTATTTAAAGTATTATAAAAGAAATCAATTAAAATACAAATAGAGCTTCATATAGAGGGGGGTGGTTGGAGTGCCCCCCTCTAAAAAAGCATATTCTCATGCATATACTTTGGGGAGGCTGCATTTTGCAGCCTCCCCATTGGAGTTGCTCTAAAAACTAGTGTACAAATAAAATTGATCCACAAGATGGCGTGACAATGTACTATACATAGATAAGGCTCTACTAGATGATAAATAAGCCTCTATCTTTTAGACGCTAAACCTATTTCAGATGAATATTTTGCTTTCCCTAAAGTTCAACAAGATGCTAAATATTTTCGAGGAGAAAAATGTTTGAGGGGCATCTTTTTTATCCTCTCAAAATCAAGTCTTGTTAGTAAATCACATTAAAAAATATCAAGTTTTATTCAGAGAAAGAACATAGTTTCAAACTCAAAAATCCCAACAATAGTAAAATATAATGAGAAAAAAATCCAAATGAATAGTTACTCTAGAGATACATAATTAATCCAAAAGATTTATTTAGAGCGGTAATTAATGTAAAACAAAGAGTTTTATAAAATAAAGAAAAAATATATTTGATTTTAGTTTAATGACGGAAAGATCAAACGCGGAATGAAAAGAAAGGAAAAGAACACTATTTAATTAAGAGCTTGCATTATATATGATTCCATATTCATCAAAAACAAATTCACATGTGATGTTATGATATAAATCTATTCATTTTCTCAATTCACATGATGTTTATCAAATTCTTTCGGATGTATTTATGGCCAAAAATACAAAGTAACTTATTTCAAAATATTTGTAATCCTATTTCATAATTTTCTTGGTTTCTTTATGATATTAGTCCCTTACATCATATTTTGAATTAGTCTCGCAAACCATTGAGATTAGGGCCCCCAAATCTCACATATCATTGTTGTTGCTCCTAATTTAAGGGGTTAATTTGAAATAACGTGTAAGAATTGAGAACCAAACCACAATCTACTTCTTATTAACTAAAAGAGAACACTCAAAAAGTTCTTATGAACAGTAAATCTGATCTGGACCAATCAGACAGAGCCACATCATCACCTCAAAAAATTATGTCATCACGTCCTTGATAAGAAGTCCTTCCAACACGCTACGTGTCTAACTAACCACGCCTCCTCACATCCTCCACGTTCATTCGCTGCGTCATATAATAACTCCCGCAAACCTCCACTCCATCCCTTCCCTTATATCTCTCTCTCATCACCAATAACCTCTGCCATCACCAATAACCTCTGCAAAAAAGGGAAAATTTAAGAAAGCGATGTAGGCTCATCACCAACAACACCCACGCGGTAAGCAGATCAAAAGTCCAACATCAGTCGTTTTTTCTCAGAATAATTGAAGGTCTCTTCATCCAATGTCGAAATACATGCAACTACTAAACAAGTCGAAATAATGGGAGGAGCAGAGAAGCGAGCAACTAAAATCAATGGCGAGCCCTGAATCCTTCATCCAAGGTCTCTTCATCGTCATCAGCGTCTTCTCCATCTTCTTCCCCGAATTTCTCCCCAACCGCTTCATCTCCCTGTACCGCCGCCACCGCCAGCAAAACTCAACCACCATCCAAGGCCGTCGCCACTTCATCGCCGGAGCCCAAACCCTAGCCCAAGCCCGGTCCCAATCCCCTCCCTCCCAAACCCTAATCAAATCCTCCATCTCCTCCGCCGACCTCACTATTGCCCTCGAACCCCGTGATGCCGCTCCCCACATCTTCAAATCCCTAGCTCTAGATATTGAGGGTCACAAGATTCCTGCTCTCAAATCCCTCGATGTTGCCCTTTCTTCTCCTCAATCGAAAACCCTAGGGCCTAAGGAGAAGGCTGATGCTTTGATTAAGAGAGCGGAGTTGAGTTTGGGGGTAGGGAAGAGGAGGAGGAGATTTGATTAGGCGATTGAGGATTTGACGGAGGCGATGAAGATTGAGGAGAGGAGTGGGAAGGGATTGGGATTCTTGGAGAGTGTTATGAGTGGAAGGGGATGATATAGGAGGCCAGGAGAGCGTATGAGGAAGCGATGAAGAGACGTTGATGGGGTTGAAGGGGTTGAGGGAAGCAGCAAAGGTGAGATATTGATGAAGGTATTTGATAATTTTATGATGTATTATTCTTATTATTATCAGTAGTTTCTATTGTAATGTGAGTTTTAGTTTAGTATGAGGTATGAAATGAATTTTTCATTAACATTGCCATCGCACACTTTGAATTCTTTCATATGCAGTGCACGCTTTAATAGCTAGAATATGTGGAACCAAAGTTTTGTTTGTGGAAATATTCAATGTCCATTTTCTTGAAGGCAATAGATCACGAACATTTTAACTAGGGGATAGTACTCAAGTCCATGCTAAATTCCTAGCTAGCAAAAAAAGTTTGACCAATAGAGAGAATATTAAGGACTTCGATGTAGGTGGTGATAGTTAAATTATGTTTAGGTTCATCCAGTTTAAGCTCTTGCGATCACTAACCAAGCTTCCACATTTTTGTAGACCCCGAAAGAGTCTAAACAAAAAGAGGTAGATTGAATTATTTTTTCTGTAGGAATTTGCATTCGTCTCTAGGTTAGAAAATAAGCTTCCAACTAAAATCACATTTTCAGACCTTCTTTGAGTATAAGATAAAAAATCCTCATTATTTATATTACATAACTTTCAAGTTTATGTATCCTCAATATTGTAAATTCGTAATATTTATATTATATAACTTTCAAGTTTATGTAATATTAACATAGATTAGTTTTTAATTTTGTTCTTTTTAATTTATTTCAACCGAAAGTTATACAAGTTGTGTTGCTCTTATCACGCAAAATTTTAGTGTATACTGAGTTTTATTTGTTATGCTCATTTATTATGTTTAACAATGTTCAGATGTATTATTTATTTTGTTTAACATGTTACCAAGATCATTTATTATGTTTAACAATGTTAGTGTATACCGAATCAAACATGCATTTGGTTAAATTCTATTCATTTATAAGCCAAACACTTAAAATTATTTGTTTAGTGTTGTATGAACTATTGAATCAAACTTGATCGAATATTTGAACAAATAATACAAAAAGCAAATAGCACCCCTATATTTCATATCTAAAGCAGAATACTTTATTTTGGTAACATGTTCAATATTTGTAGAAAATCTTTTAGAAATTGTGCTTTGCACGGGTCTAAATACTAGTTTCAAATGATTTTGAGAGACTAATTTTGAAACAAGCCGGTGTAGGAATTAGGGACTAATATCAATTTGAGTGACTTATTTGCTTTGCGCAGGTCCCAACTGCTTACCCCACAAGGCCACAACCCATCCGCTCATCTCTATTCTCTACTAAACACTTGACATACAATGCCAAAAAGCTCTCAAATAATCTCCTGTTGAGGGAGAAATCTCCAGCCACAAGTAAAACTTTTTCTTCTCTGAGCTTCGTGACCGCAACATTGGAGAGAGGGTGAGGTGGGGGTGTGGGCGCAACACCTTGACCCTCACTCCCTCCGCCACTTAGAAAAAGATTATTCATTTTTAGGGAATAGAACTTGGTAATTACATGGCTAACACAAAAATAAATAAATCTTAGTCTTATTTGTTATGTACCTATTTTCATTCATATCAGATAAGACTCTTATACCTTATACCATGCTATATATAAAAGAACTTTCAAAATATAAATAAATAAATTGCCTACCATGCAAATCACATATATGAATCCAAGATTGTGATTCATTTCGCCACCTTAGTACTTTGGGATTATGACCTTGTTATTGTTACACGGATCACATGCATTTGTTTTCACTAGATGAGATGCACGTGCAATTCACGTGGTTAGATATCATGATTATTTAAATTAGAATAAAAATAAAAAGAAAATAAAGTTCTTTGTAAGATTGATCATCAACTCAATAATCTCTCTCTCAACTAAAATATCGTCATTGTTTCCTTTAACCCAGAATATGGCCACGTGATCTACTATTTATGAGTTATAAACACATTAATCTAGTATTGTTGATGTCCGAGATCACACAGTCGATGAGAGCTTTCCGCTGATGGATGCAGTTCAGATCTTCGCGCTGACGACGAAGAGGGAGAGGATGGGAGATGGAGCCGACTCCTCCTCCGATTTTATGCCCGATCCTTGGACTAGAATTCATGATTCTTCTGCATAAACAAGAAATGACCTGCACACATAAGAATCGTGAGAGGGCTAGGCTTGTTTCCCCCGTGGTACCTCCGACGGTCAAGTCAGCTGGTAAGCTTGAGTGATGTTTTTGGGAGAAGAACGATATATCCCTCCTCATGCAATATGTGCTTTTATTACAGAAGAGGATGGTTGTGGGGTAATGAAGGATGATGAAGAGGATCTCTTCCTTTCCTGACTTTATGTCTGGCCACTAAGTTAGAGTTTGCGATCTGTACAGAAGAAGTCGTGGGAGGACGGGGCTTGTTTCCCCTGTGATACCTCCAACGATCAAGTCAGTTGATGAACTTGAACTTGAGTGGAGTAATAGAACTGTGTTCTTATGCTATGTGCATTAGAGACGATGATCTCTCAGATTTAGATCAGGAGGAAAGTTTAGATTGCGAACCTGTCAACTTGCTAACCCTCCTCCCCTCTCTCTCTCTGCCCCCTTTTTATAGCGAATATCATTTGTATTTATAGAGGATGCCAAAGGCAGATTGGTCACTTTATGAGTGTACTGTAAGGCGGCGGTAAGGGGTAAGCTGGAGGTTGAGTCACCCTTTGTTCTATACGTGTCGGTTTATGAGTGACGGAGGGTCACTTCAATGATATTAGGAGTCAGCAGCCGACGCGTCTTGTCGGTTTGTGAGTGACGAGAGGTCACTTCAGCGACATTGGGAGCCAGCAACTGACGAGTCTTCAGACGGCTGAAGACGGGGACATAATGATGATCATCAAAGGTTAAATAATATTGAGAAGTAATATTCTCGGTCGTCCTCGGGAGGAGTACTGACTAACGCTGAGTAGCGATCTTTTGATATGAAGAGGGTCGACCGAGTCCGCCTCTCGAGTCGCCTTTGAGGAATGATGCCGACTCGACTGAGGGAGTGACGGCTCGGCTGTCCTTCAGGTCAACTCCGAGGAGTGTTGAATCTCTGAAATACTGATTTTTGTACTGACTAACACCGCCTTCCGAGTAGGCAGATCGTGTCGCCTTGTCTGGTTGGTCGAGATGTCGACTCATCAGATCATACATTTGGAAATAGTTGTACCCCATAACAGTTAGCCCCTTTTTCTTGGAGTCGGCCTTAGCCGAGTCTAAGTGAAATGAATAAAGCTATGGACTAAAGTTAGGGCTACTGATTGCTTTGTAGCATTGCTCTGATTGAGCGAACCAAGTGGCAATTCTTGAGTTGGCTATGTTATGCCGACCCGAATATTATGAGTCGGCTTGACAACTAGCTCATATTGCGCCTACTATAGGCAACATGCTCGGGCCTTGGTCGATGAAGTCTAGCAAGTCGAAGTGCTTTGAGTCTTTTTGTCGAAGATGACCAGACAATTGAACTCCATGCCTTGGGTTTACTCATAATGATACCAAGGTCTTAATGGCAGGATGATAACTCTGAGGCTGGGCTTCATGCTGGACCTAAGTCTTCATAATCCTCCTATGACCGAGAGGCGACAGTGGGAGACAGCCATAGAGTTGTGCCTTGGGCTTATCCTGAAAAGGAGCCAAGGCTTTGAAATCCAATTGAGAAATTATTATGCCTTGGGCTTATCCTAATGAGGAGACAATGGCTTGGTTACCGACTGAGAAGTCATTGTGCCTTGGGCTTATCCTGATGAGGAGCCAAGGTCTTGATTACCGACTGAGGAGTCGTTGTGCCTTGAGCTTATCCTAACAAGGAGCCAAGGGCTTAGTTTCCGACTAAGAAGTTATTGTGCCTTGGGCTTATCCTGATAAGGAGCTAAGGGCTTGGTTACCTACTAAGAAGTTATTATGCCTTGGGCTTATCTTGATGAGGAGCCAATGTCTTGATTACCGACTGAGGAGTCGTTGTACCTTGGGCTTATCCTAATGAGAAGACAAGGTATTGATTACCGACTGAGGAGTCATTGTGCATTGGGCTTATCCTGATAAGGAGCTAAGGTCTTGACCATGATGGTCGATGAGAGCTGGAGGAATTGATCACCAGTTGCGCCTTGGGCTTACCGTGATGAGGAGCCAAGGTCTTTGTTACCGACTGATGAGTCTTTGTTATCGACTGAGGATTCGTTGTGCCTTGGGCTTATCCTGATGAGGAGGCAAGGTCTTGACCATGATGGTCGATGAGAGCCGGAGGAATCGGCCACTAGTTGCGCCTTGAGCTTACCCTGATGAGGAGCCAAGGTCTTTGTTACCGACTAAGAAGCCGTTGTGCCTTGGGCTTATCCTGATGATGAGTCAAGGTCTTAACCATGATGGTCGATGAGAGCCGGAGGAATCGATCACCAGTTGCACCTTAGGCTTACCATGATGAGGAGCCAAGGTCTTTGTTACCGACTAAGAAGTCGTTGTGCCTTGGGCTTATCCTGATGAGGAGCCAATGGCTTAGTTACCGACTGAGAAGTCGTTGTACCATGGGCTTATCCTGATGAGGAGCTAAGGGCTTAGTTACCGACTAAGAAGTCATTGTGCCCTGGGCTTATCCTGATGAGAAGCCAGGGGTTTAGTTGATGACTGAGAAATTATTATGCCTTGGGCTTATCCTGATGAGGAGCTAAGGGCTTAGTTGTCGATTGAGAAGTCATTGTGCATTGGGCTTATTCTGATGAGGAACCAAGGGCTTAGTTGCTGACTGAGAAGTCATTGTGTCTTGGGCTTATCCTGATGAGGAGCCAAGGTCTTGATTACTGACTGAGAAGTCGTTGTGCCTTGGGCTTATCCTGATGAGGAGCCAAGGGCTTGGCATTCAACTGAGAAGTCATATGCCTAGAAGCCCTAGGAGTTGATTAGGTCCTTGGTATTTTTCAAGAATAAACAAGATCAGGCCCCTGCTCAGAATTGGGCATGTCCTCTCAGAAAAGAAAGTGGGCCCCATGGTGGGTGTCAAACTGTTGATGTCCGAGATCACACAGTTGATGAGAGCTTTTCGCTGATGGATGTAGTTCAAATCTTCGCACTGACGACGAAGATGGAGAGGATGGGAGATGAGACCGACTCCTCCTCTGACTTTATGCCCGATCCTTGGACTGGAGTTCCTGATTCTTCTGCATAAACAAGAAATGACCTGCACACATAAGAATCATGACAGGGCTGGGCTTGTTTCCCCCATGGTACCTCCGATGGTCAAGTCAGCTGGTAAGCTTGAGTGAGGTTTTTGGGAGAAGAATGATGTATTCTTCCTCATGCAATATGTGCTTTTATTCCAGAAGAGGATGGTTGTGGGGTGACGAAGGATGATGAAGGGGATCTCTTCCTTTCCCGACTTTATTTCTGGCCACTAAGTTAGAGTTTGTGATCTGCACAGAAGAAGTCATGAGAGGACGGGGCTTGTTTTCCCCATGATACCTCCGACGATCAAGTCAGTTGATGAACTTGACCTTGAGTGGAGTAATAGAACTGTATTCTTATGCTATGTGCATTAGAGACGATGATCTCTTAGATTTAGATCAGGAGGAAAGTTTAGATTGCGAACATGTCAATTTACCAACCCCCCTCCCCTCTCTTTTTGCCCCCTTTTTATGGCGAAAAGCATATGTATTTATAGAGGATGCCAAGGACAGATTGGTCACTTTATGAGTGTATTGTAAGGTGATGGTGATGGGTGAGCTGGAGGTTGAGTCACCCTTTGTTCTATATGTGTCAGTTTATGAGTGACGGGAGGTCATTTTAATGATATTGAGAGTCAGCAGCCGACGCGTCTAGTCGGTTTGTGAGTGACAGAAGGTCACTTCAACGACATTAGGAGCCAGCAGTCGACGAGTCTTCAGACGGCTAAAGACGGGGACATAATGATAATCATTAATGGTTAAATAATATTAAGAAGTAATATTCTGAGTCGTCCTCGGGAGGAGTGTCGGGTAACGCTGAGTAGCGATCTTTTGATATGAAGAGGGTCGACTTAGTCTGCCTCTCGAGTCATCTTTGAGGAATGATGCCGACTAGACTGAGGGAGTGATGGCTTGGTTGTCCTTTAGGTCGACTCCGAGGAGTGTTGAATCTCTGGAATACTGATTTTTGTACTGACTAACACTGCCTTCCGAGTCGGCAGATCGTGTTGACTTGTCTGGCTGGTCGAGATGTCAACTCATTAGATCATTCATTTGAAAACAGTTGTACCCCATAACAAGTACAACATCTCTATTTATTAGTATCTTAAAGTCTTCAAAGGATGGGTGATCATTCAATTCGTAAAAGGAACTTTTTATATGAATTTACTTACAATATGTCCATTAAACTTTTAGTTGTGGTTTGACTCATATTCATAGAACTTTTTATATGAATTTACTTACAATATGTCCATTAAACTTTTAGTTGTGGTTTGACTCATATTCATATTAACTTTTAGTTATGGTTTCACTCATATTTATATTATCTAATGTTTCCATTCAATTTTATAGCTCATTCTCTGTATCATAGAAGTAAAACTAAAAGTATGAAGAATTATTTTCTTGCGAAATTAGAGCATGGAGATTATGATATATTTCGCCAAGTGCTCTAAATTTTTTTTATTGATGCAAGGTCCCTATCAAATCTTACCCTAAATGATGTGAATGAAAAATCCTATTATAACTCGCTTGTCTAGGGTAATTGTATTATATATAGGACGTATAACTCATCTGAAATATCCACATCTGCTAAGTGGATTTTGTTGTTGTGAGAGCAACATGTTAGAGGCTCGTATTCAAACTTTTTGACTTTATAAAAGACACAAGAATTTGAAGTTCATAGCTAATATGTCATAAAGAACATATTGGTTCATGAAGAATTTTCCCTAATATCGATATTATTACAACGGTATTACTATTTAGTATTAAATTAATTTTATTATATAATATTATATGATCCTTTTTAATAAATTATAAAGTATATATATGAAAACCTCAATGCTTATAGACAATAGTTGGGATCTATAAAATAGGTTACGTTTACATTATAGTTTGCTATTTGTAGTATTGTTGGTAATACCATTATATTTCATATTTATCTTATTATTTACGCTTTTTTATGTAAGTTATCTTTTACTAATCACTCAATTGGTAATATTTAGTTTTTATAACATGAGAGGTTTGAATATTCTCTTTTGTTTAAAAAGTGTTGACATAATTTTCTTAAAAAATATATAAACATAGTAGCAATAGCATATACTTTAATTTAACTCAAACGTTAGCTTGAAGTCATTTAATGTGAGATCCTTTCTATACTAGAATGATGATGTAGTGATTCCACAATCCAAAAGTCAAAGAAGAAATTTTTACAAAGGAAAAATAATTTAATATGTAAAATTAACAAATAATTAATAAAATATACATGGGCAGTGTAGATAGCTATACAAAGTAAGATATATATCTTCACGAAAATTTCATAGTGAGTGACCAACTACAATCATCCTAATTTTAGAATAAATAATTATTATTTTAGTTACTAATTTGATACGTGTAACTATTAAATAAATTTCAAACAAAAAATTTGAAATTGTATTAAATTTAAAAGTAATAATTTAAATTATTAAGTACCAAATATTAGTTCATGTGAGAAAGTAAAGTAATCTATGGTCTATATATATATATATAGTCAATCAATCAAATGTATTATAATTATGATGACTACAGTCAAAATTATATGGTGAATTCAAATTAAATATGGTTTATAAAAAATAGTACATTAGAGTCAAAATCCTTTTAACCACTATATAGATTGTCTAAAATTTTTTGCATATATAAATTACATTGTCTAGGAACAGTGATGTGTTGTACACTTAACTATGATCTGATAATCTTAAGAACGACTTACTCTGCAATATCATTATTAATTAATGTATCTATGAATTACATTAAAAACACAATGAAAATTTAGAAAACTACAAAAGAAACACCCTTAAAAATTTTAAAAATTATAAAACAACACCCTACAATTTTATAATTTATAAATACATAAAACTATTAAACATTACATTAAAATCAAGGGATTACAAAAAATTATTAAAAAAATTTAACTTTGGAGGGGTAATTTGCAATGTGCTAAACTTTTAGGGTATTTTTTTATAATTTTTAAATTTAATAGATTTTTAATCATTTATGTTCTTTTGAAAAAAGTTATTGGTAATATCGACCATGAAAGGTTTTTCCTAAACCTATACTTTTAAAGTGAGTATGATATTTTTTTGTAAAATTTTAATTTTTTAAGCGTTATTAGTAATTTTGTATATTCATTTTAGTGTCTATCGGTTAGAAATTCTCATGGTGTTTTCTATAAATTATAAATTTTAAGGGATTTTTTGTAATTTTTTTAAACTTATAGGCCTTTTCTATATATTGTAAATCATTTTTAGACTATTTATAATTCATATGCTTTCAATTTACCAATGAGTTTGAAATTCTCAGAGTATTGTTTGTAAATTGAATTTTAAGGTTTTGTTTATAATTTTTAAAACTTCAAGGGTGTTTTCTATAAACTATAAATTATAAATTATATAGGGAATATTTTAAATTCTTATATCTTCAATATACTATTAGGTTAGAAATTATCAGGATTTTTGTAAATTTTACAGTTATGAGGTTTTTATTTTGCAATTTGTAAAAAGTTTAGTGTTTATTGCAAATTTAATAAATTTTTGGGGTTGTTTGTGTTATTTATAGGTTTTTAGTATGTTTATAGGTTTAAAATTTTCAAGGTGTTTGTTCTAAATTTTGAATTTTTAAGGGTGTTTTTATAATTTTTAAAACTTACAAGATATATTCTTCAAAGTCAAAAAAAATTTAGTTTCTAGCTAGTATATGTTTTTCAGATTTCTCACTGAATTGAAATAAATAAAATTTATAATTTTTTTAAGATATTTTAATAAAAATTTAAATTTTTAGGGGTGTTTTTATAATTTAAAAAACTTAGAGGATATTTTTACAAAGTCCAAAAGTTTTAGATGCTAGCTAGCATATGTTTTTTATATTTCTCTACGAACTAAAGTAAGTAAATGATTTGAATTATATCAAACATATTTTTCCAATAACTTGTTAAGTTTTATTATTATTATGATAAATCATTTAGTTACTAATTCAAAGAAGATATGATAATTAGAATAAATTAGAATAATAATATAATATTTAAAAAAGTCAAGGGCAATGTTGACCATAGAAAAATTTTTCCGAACTTGTACTTTTAAAAAGAGTATGATACTTATTTTTACTACTCCTATATCCAAGGTTTGAAGTGTTTTTTCATGACCTTTTTTATGTTCATCCTGTATTATGTCCTTTGGACACACTTTTTATGATGAAATTGCTAAATATGGGTCTTTTTTTTATATTTGTCAAAATCAATCCCTCAAATCATTCAATTTGTTATTAGGTCTCCTAATTCTTAAGATATTTTATATTAGTCTCTCAAATCATTTAAATTGGTATTAGGTCTTCTAATCCCCATAAGTAGGGGTGTCCAAAAAGTCCACCGGCCCGGAGCCCGGCCCGGAAACCCGGGCTAATTAGTCTGGGCTCCGGGTCGGCTCTTTGGTGCCCGACCCGGCCCGGATTGATTTATTTTTATTTTTTTATTTTTATTTTTTATATGTATTACATTATATGTATAATATATGTATATATAAATATATATAATATGTATAATATATGTATATATAATATATTTTTATATATGTATAATATATGTATATATACTCTCTCTCTTAGTATATATGTATATATAAGTATACTCTCTCTTATATATGTATACTCTCTCTTATATAAGTATATATAAGTATACACTCTCTTATATATGTATAATATATGTATGTGTATATATATATATACTAATATACTCTCTCTCTTAGTATATATGTATATATAAGTATACCCTTTCTTATATATGTATACTCCCTATTATATAAGTATACTCTCTCTTATATATGTATAATATGTGTGTGTGTGTGTGTGTGTATACTCTCTATCTTAGTATATAAGTATATATAAGTATAGTATATTACAACGGCTACTTCTTCCCAATTGGCCTAACGGGCAACGGCTACTTATGCGATTCTCTCTCTCTCAAGTTATAACTTATAAATATATACAATATATTTACATATAATATATGTATATATAATATATAGTTACATAATAATTTGTAAGTATATACTAATACATAATTATATAAAATATAATAATATTAAACTAATTTTTAGCATATTTTATCAAAAAAAAGAAAAAAAATTAAAAAACCTAGTTTGGATGTACTTATCTATTGTGATGCGATGAATTCTAAAATAAATTTATACTTGTAATTTGTAAATGATTTATTAATTATTAATAAAAAAATTTATTTTTATAATTTTTTATTTATAATTTATGTCATTTTAAGTGATTAATAAAATTATTGTTTTTTATTAATTTTTTTGTCTTTTTTTATAATTTAAAATTTAAATAAAATTTAAAAAATTTGATAAAAAATTAAAAAAAATAAACCGGGCCCGGGCCCAGACCCGGCCCGGGTACCCAGGTCCGGGTCCGAGCTCCGATTTTGTCCGGTCCGGGCCTGGATTTCCGGACCGGTCCGGATGGACAGACCTACCCATAAGTGGTTTCAAAGCAGGTTCTGTATTTGCTATTTTTGCTCTTGATTAGAGGTAATAATTTTAAAATATTAAGAATTGAAAGACCTAGTACATCGAGGGGCTAATTTTAATACAACTTAATTAGGGGATTAACATCGAAAAAAAACCTTTTATTTTCTTTATGTTTCATGTTTACTTTTAGGAGTCTCTGTATTTATTTTCAAATATATTTATCAGTTAATTGCAAAAGTTGTTTCATCTTGTGTATATTTTATTTTATTGTGTATATTTTATTACAAAACTGTTTTTATTATAAATTAAGTGTTTATGTATTTGCAATTATAAATTGGTTTTCATTTTTTGAGTTTTAATCAATTTATGTGGGATATTTTCTTTAACTAACACAAGGTATTACAACATTTATGAGGTAATGCTTGCAACAAATGCTACAATTTTTTTCTAAAATAAAATTACCAGATTGATAATTTTTTTTAAAACACACTTTTTGATATGATGTTTTTTATTTTTTCGATAGTATTAATATAATATGCTGAATGTTTTCTTGTGATGAGCTATGAATGCTTGCCACAGGTTAAGAATCCAACGCGAAAGTGATACAAGACCGTCACATGATCTTCTTGTGAAACTATCACCAAAACTTATGTTCGATTTAAAGTAAAATAATCTCCTAAAAATACAAATTCATGCAAATCTTATAAATTTTAGACTAACTAGTTTTATACACGTACAATGCACGTGGTTAAATAATATGATTAAATATATTTGGCTTATTTTCTAACTAAAATTTGTTCCTCAGTTCCACTTTAATAATTTATGCTAACTTTTGTTTCAAAACTTTAATATTGTTGATGTTTGTTTAAATTAATGGGTTGCACTCAATTTAAATTTTTATTTTAATATTTAAATTGATAGAAAACAAATATAATTTAAAGCTAATTTGAATTTTTATATTATTTTGACTGACATGAAATCAAGTTTTACTTGAGAAAGTACAATGTTAAAAAAGTAAAAAATATTAAAACATTGTTATATAAGGAATGTGAATATTTAAAACCAACAAGGCAAAATAATTGATTAAAAGCATGCTAAAACGATACAAAAGAGAATATAAAGTTTGTTTCTAATCATTAATAGGCTTTATAAAAAATTATAAATTAAAGATTAATGCAAACTCTAGTATACTTTAATATGATAAAAGCATTTACAAAGCATATAAAAGTACTAAAAAGATCATGAAACTCCCTTCTAAATATTTCTAAAATCACTCAAAATAATTAAATTATTCTATAAAATATTTAGAAAATATTATCTTTTATTCCTTCTGTTTTATTTTTTTGCTAAGCTAATATCAATCCTTTCTCACATTTATCTTTTTCCCGGATAATTCTAGAATAGTATCTTCATCATCTACTCGATTGTGATACCAGGCTAGAGTTGTACTTTTTGTGCTGTTATCGTTCTTAGACTCATTAATCTTTTATCTTGTTGTTTATCTTCACAAAGAAGTCAAATGTATTTTTGATGTTCAACATAAACTTCTTAAAATACAGACTTTGATTTTTTTTATTTCAATAAAAATAAATATTAATTTTATATATATGAAATTCTTTGAGTTTCTAATTTATTACTTAAATAAAATTAGGGGCTACCTCTTTTTTTCTACAATGGATTTTTCTGATGCGCATCTAATAAGAGTTTCTGTTATGTTAATAATATTATATTTGCTCTATCCCTGTTATTTTTTACAAAGATCTAAACTAAATACCAACATTTTTTATTGCCTATTTGCCTTAGATTATAATATTAATATCTATATTCTTTAGTATTTGTAGAATAAAGTATGAAATTTATAAATACTTACTAATTTTTCTTACATCTTTCATAGAGAATTTTTCTTTGATTAGGATAAAGTTATTAAATTATTTTTAATGTAACTCAGTTGGTGCTTCTTTAATATACATATCTTATGTTAATGTCAATTCAAATGATTCATGGATGTTTTTTAAATTTTAAATTTATTTCCGTCGCTTTTCCATTTATAATGGAAATAGCTTGATTCTTTTGAATGATATCTCTGAATATTTTGATAGTTTCTCCATACGTAATTTATTGTATTCTATTACCCTATAAATATTATTAACATCAGATATTAATGTTTTTAAATTATAATTAATTAATACTAAGCTATTATATTATAGTCTTTTATCATTCTTATGGATTTAAACATCTATCAATTAATGTTACTAATGTGTTTTGCTGCTCTAACTTATTAGTAAAATTTTATGCATTTACTTTAATTTATATGGTGATGATAATTTTTAAGCTACAATATTTTTAAAATTTTTATTTCTTAACCGGATATTTTTAAACAAATATATATATATATATATATATCTTAATGAAAGAATGTCTAACAATTACACTTTTATTTGCCAAGTTTTAAAATTTCAACCATTTTTTTATGGTTTGGAACTCTGAGGGCGTGATTTGTAATTTTTAAAACTTTGAGAGCATTTTAAAAAAATTACTTTTAATTTTGATAGTTGTAACTCCTATGTTTCATGTGTCGGTGGTAATTTTTAAATGTCACGATATTTCTTATAACTCTAGAATTTTGAGGCTGTTTTTTGCAATTGTTAAAACTATTGATTAATTTTTAAAATTTTTAAATTTTAGCAACCTACCTATGGTTTTCAGATCTGATGTGTACTAGTTTTAAATTTTAAAAATTTAGAGTTTTTTTGTGATTTTTAAATTTTGAAAGAGTTTTTTCTACAACTTTTGTAACTTTGAGGTTAATTTTAGTAAATTTTAAAATTCTAGGAACATGAGAATAATCTCTTGAATTCATCTTTTATTGTTTGAAATTATAAAGTTTTTATAATTTTATGTTTTTTTTTATAATTTGAACTTTTGAGGAAGTTTCTATAATTTTTTTGGAACATTGAGGGTGTTAATTAAAAATATTAAATTCTTCGAAGGCTGCTATTAATTTCTTAATTTCATATTTTTTGTTTTAAGTTTTAAAATGTCAAAAAATTTTAGGTATATTATGGTAATGCCTTGAACTCATCTAATTTGTTGTTTGTAAGTCTTAAAATTTTAGAATTTCAGATGCTTGTTTGTAATTTAAACTTTTGATAAAGTTTCTATAATTTTTGAGATAATGAGATGTTATCCGCAAATTTTAAATTCTTTGTTGTTAATTTTGTGATTTCATGTTTGTTGTTTTAAGCTTTTAGATGTCAGGATAGTTTTTATAATTTTAAACTTATTAGGGTATTTTGTACAATTTTAAAACATTTTAGGTTTTGTTTATAATGCTTTATGTATTATAGTACATTAGTGTTGGGATTTTGTCTTTAATTCTTTGTGTAACTTCATGAGAATTAGATATGGTTAGAGTTTTATCATGATTAGGAGTTTGGATTCTATCATGATTAGGAGTTTGAGTTCTATCATGATTAGAAGTTTGAGTTTTATCATGATTAGGAGTTTGAATCCTATTCTAATTAGGAAGTTAGGCTAGAGATAGGGTTTTGGTTTCCTTATATATATATTCTTCTATTGGTGGAGGAAAAACAATGAAGAAAAAGTAGAGATGTAGTAGATGAGAGAGAGAGAGAGAGGGTTTCGTAGTCTTTATCTGTGCAAAAGATTACAAGGAGTGGGCTTTAGAGAGAATATAAGAGTTGATTATGTATGTGAGGTTGAGAGATTGAGAGACGAGAGTTGAGTGGTTCCTCTTGTAGTTCTCCCTGATACATAGTAAATTTTTCGTATTGTTGCCCCGTGGACGTAGGTCGAAGTCGGTTGACCGAACCACGTAAATCTTGGTGTTCTTTTTCTTGATTGTAGTTGTTCTATCTTATTGATTGGAGTTGGCTTCCGAGTTGCGCATATCGTGGTAGGCGGGGAGACTGAAATTCCTCAAAAATTAGCTACGTATAATTTCTTTATCTTTACAAACTAATACCAAAAAAAGATATTTTATATATTTTATTAATATTATTTTTTTAAATTGTTAAGCTATATAGTTCACATAGAATTAGGATATGATATAATTATGATTAGAATAGACTAAGATATAAATGAAATATTTAAAATAGTGAAGGGTAATATTGACCATATAAAGATTTTTCCGACCTCGTGCTTTTAAAGAGGGTATAATATAATATAATATAATATAATTGATCATCAATTAAACCATCGTTATATCATTAAGTGATTGCTGCATAAGCTGTTAAAAGGGTCCTCCACAAAAGGCTATGTGATGATCATAATGATGCTTTCATACCAGATTTTTCATCAATGGTGAATTCATGCCGTATTGCAAGAAAAAGCTTCAATATTAATATCTTAATAATGTTGATGGAGAAACTAGAGTACTGTATTAAAAAAGTATGTCTTCATAAAGATACCAATGTGATTATTTAGGATGTGTTTAGTTACTACTTATACTCTGTTTCTTACTTATTATTTATTTTTACTTATTTTGTTAGAGGGCAAGATAGTCTTTTAACATCGATGAGTAAATCTACTTCAAAGTAACCAAATTTTTTCCCTACTTATGGAAGTTAAAAATAAGTCTGTAAAAACACACAAAAAAAAAAACTAACCAAACATGATCTTCACATTTTATAATTAAAAAGATACCCCTCCTTTATATATAATAAGAATTTGGTGGTTCCCCTAAACACGTAAAAAATTGACAAGCGATATTTATGTGCATGACATGTGCCATATTAAAAAATATCTGTGTGTTCTTCTATACTATTAGAAGAAGAGATGTGAACACCTAATTTCAAATTCACCTAATTAAGAATCTTCATCAAATTAAAACTATCAATAATTTGAAGATTCTAATATCCTCCTTTACATAATAAAGAGAAATTGGTGAACTATCTTAGGCATTAAAAAGCATCAAGTATATAAATAAATGCCACGTGTCAAAATCCCAATGAAAAATCATGTAGTTCTCTATCCGATTAGAAGATGATATGCATACAATTAATTCTATTTTCTAACAATTTCTCATCTAATTAAAATTATTCATATCTATAATTAGAAATTTCTATGTATAAAAAAGTTGAAATCTATAATAATCAAATTTATGATAATCCTAATCAAATTATCGCTTCCATAATTAAAAATTAAAAGCGTCATGTAACCTTCTTTAATGTTTAAAGGATAAATTTCAATAAATCTCACTTAATTTAAGCGATTTAGAACTAAACACCCAAATGTTTACAACTCTCACCAACCCCCTAGTAAGTTCAATGGTTTTAGCAGATCCTCAAAATATCAATTTTTTAACAATTAACCTTCACAATGGCATTACCACATAATTTTATATTGACAAAAATTAACTATCACAACCAGTATACACCCCTCAAATCATTCCTATTTGCAAGTTGAACCATAAAATTAGAAACAATTGAACCATAAAATTAGAAACAATCTTTAAAAAATTACAAATAGCTTCCTAAAATATCTAAAATTAACAATGATCTATAGAAAAAAAAAATTAAAAGTTACAAATAAACCCATTTAAATTCCTAAAATTACAAAACTCTCTAAAAATCAATATATTACAAGCAAAAGCTCCAAAAAAATTACATATTGCCCCTAAAACAATTGAAATTGTAAAAAATTTAAAATTTAAAATCTCTTCGCTTCAGCGACAAAAGGATTATTTGGACCTTTTTTGGTAAAGCATGTGATAACTATAATAATACAAAAACCAATCGTCCAGCTATACTTGATAGCTATAGTAACTGTAAACAAAAATTGAAGAAGATGAATGGAATTGCATAGAGTCTGACAGCTGGGGTTTTTTAAAGTCAGATCGGCCTTCTCTTTGCACAACCAAATAGGTGAAAGTGTAAAAGCTACTGCTTCATTATAGCCACATGAACAAACAAGCGAAAACACACTCAAAGAGTCGGTCCTAATCACATATCGGCCCCACTAGGAAAAACTAAAATCGAATAGAATGACACTCATTTGGTTTAATGTGGGCCGCACGAGTGATGTATGTACTCTCACTGGGAAAAATAATAATAATTATTATAATAACTAATCTTGAGAGCTCTCTATATAAAATCATAGGCTAATTGCACTTAAATAACATATGGTTTCCCCTGCATTGCACTTATATACCCTTAGTTATTTTTGGCAACATTTACATATCCCAAGATTTTTAAAATTCGCACTTGTATACTCTTGCTTATTCTGGCAGCACTTATATACCCACATAGTTTTAAAACTTACACATGAATACTCTAAAGTTTTTAAAATTTGTACTTAATCATCCTCATTTATGTAAAGTTAAGTTAAGTGCGATTTTTAAAAACTTTAGGATATTTACGTCCTATTTTTAAAAAAATTTAGGGTATTTAAGTGCAAGTTTAAAAACTTTAAGGTATAAGTGCTACCAAGTAAGTGGGGGTATATAAGTGAGAATCTTAAAAGTTTTTGGGAACCGTCACTTAAAAAAAGCATTAGCATATAAATGCAAAGCAGAAGAAACTATAGGGTATTTAAGTTCAATTAAGCCTAAAATCATACTGGAGGTAATAAATTCAAACGTGTTGTTGTGCCATAGAAACAATCAAGTGTTAATCACATTCGACTGACTGACACACGTCTCAAGCAGACTACACACCAACTCGACCTAGATACACCGACTTCTCATCTCCCTCGAAGTCTAAGAGAAAACGCTTCTCTTCTCGTCTTCCTTGAGAGTTGAGACAAAATGCGTCCTTTTCTGGCCCTCTCGCAAAGCTGAGACGGAAGACGATCATTCTTGAACCCCTCGCCGACATATAATCATCATCACATTAAATGCACGGCCAGAGTCATGATTACATTACTCCGAAAGTCTTAATGGCTTGTCGGGCCTTGCCAACACCTTACTCCCCCTATCACTATCGCATTAAGTATAAGGGTGACTCATGCCGCCCACAGTTGATATCTGTAAAGTATCAGCCGAATAAGCTGACTGCTTGGACTTGGCCGAAGTTACACAAATGTCCTCCTTAGGTCAGTATAAATAGGCACATTGCCTACTAACCAAAGATCCGCAATTCCGCACGCTTAGAGAACTATATCAGTTCTTTTCTCCCATTCAGATCATAACTAATTTGATCGTAGGAGGAACCACTTGTGAACCCAACTCCGATTCTCTAACATGTTGCATGTGTACATGACTCTTCTTCTTATCAGGTGATAAACTACCAAAGGAGACCGGGAGAACTTAAAACTCTCCATAATCCACACTAAATCTCTCTGTTTGATATATGACATCAATCAACATTGTAAAAATATATTTGGACTGATGATGTTTGTATGGTTTGGAGTGAGTTAAATTAATTGTGAAATAAATATAATGCTTTCTCCCTTCCTATATAACTTTGTATAAAAAGGTCTCTATAAGATTTTTTTTCCTGAAACACTTTGTATTAATTTCTCATTAAGTAACATAAACTTACTGTTATGGTAATTCACCATCCAAAAACAAAGATATCAAGAAACTGTTTTTATAAGCCCAAGAGAACTATGACCCAAAGCCCAGCCAAGAACAAATCTATCAACCCACCGAACGACGAGTCACCTTTACTGACACGAAGTGCGAGATCAATCGGTGCCTCATAATCGGGATGACTCCTCAAGAGTTCGCCCACCTCATAATCAAAACGACTCCTCAAATATTCGGCTCAACCATCTACTCGGCTGTCCCCTCGGCCAGAAGCTTGCTCGACTATCTAATCGGCAAGTCATAGGGATGGCTCGAAAACCAACCCGTCTCTACTGAGGGGATGAGATCCAACTCAGTTCCCTTCAGATATACATCAATCGACACTATAACATTGATCGATCCCATCAAGATCTCAACTCTGATAAGTCGCAGGCATAAACAGTTTACTCTGCTCACAAGTTACTTCTTAGATATCATTTAGATATCCTCTCCTGTGCTCGAATGATTTTCCCTCCAGTTGCCAGCTGGCATCTGTAAAGTGGAGGATGACTCAACGGCTTGTCTACTCACCTCGCCACCGTCCCCCTGTGCATAGTCAAAGCTAAGGGTTGGAATCTTAGGGTGAAGGACTATAAAAGGGAGGAAGGAAGGTAAGGTGAGGGGGATCTTCTTCTTATTCTTCTAATCTTAACTCTACGAAGAGGCTGGACCTTGGTTGAATTCAGGAGGATCATTTTTCTTCCTCTAGATCAACTTTCTTTTTATTAATAATTCACAAAGAGTTGTTGGCCTTTTTATTTTGATGATATTTAACAAACAATTTACCACTAATGTTGTTTGTCTAGTATTTGTATTTTCTTATTTATTATAGACAAACAATAAGTTGGAGGATGGATAGAATCAAGCATTCACGATCAAATCCAATGGAGGTTGGCGGAATAGTGGAGTGAAACTACGCAATTCAAGTTGAAGATCAAGATTGCTTGGGTAACATTTAGTTTAGGTGTTATATTATGTGTGTTGGTACTTTAAGCTTAATCATATATACACACATATTATATTGTTTTTTTATGTATATATATACATACATACACACACATTTTAGTTTTGGTTTCTATGTATATATAGTTATATATATACATATATGTTTTTGGTTTCTATGTATATATATAGTTATATATATACATACATATTTTTGGGTTTTCATGTTTATAAATATGAAATTACATATTTCATATTTATTATTGTGTTTTGGTTTAGCTACATAGATATGCAACAACAAACAAAACTATTCACATTTTCTTTTGTTTCATATTCTATTGTGTTTAAAAATATATTGCATAGAATATGCAATTTTGTGAAAATATTATTTTCTTGGTTTATAGATTTAATAATAATCATATACATCTTTTATTAAGTCTACAAAATCATTTTGTAATATTTTAAAACATGATTAAGCTAAAATGTCAAAACTAATGTGTTTACATTTTCATGTTTTGGATTATTTTGAAAAATGATGATATTTTTTATTTGGGAGGTCCTTTTTGAAAACCAGTTTTTTTAGCATGTTTATTATCATGTCTACAATCATTTTTTAAAGTTTAATAATTTTTAGAATTTGTTTGATATTTTTAAATAGGGTTTCAAAATCAGAAAACTGCTTCAAAACCTGTAAATTTTCATATGTCAATTTGCGGTCGACCGCCACGGTCAACCGCCTGGAGTCCAGAGACTTAGATTGTTTTTCAGAGGCTCACGGTCGACCGTGATGGTCGACCAAATGTAGTCCAGAGAGTTTTACGGTCAACCGCCACGATCGACCAGCTGATGTCCAGAGCCCAGAATAGTTTCTGGAGTTGCTCGCGGTCGATTGTAAAATTCCCACGGTCGATCTCCGATCGCCCAACGGTTAAATTTTGTACAGAATTAGATATCTGATTCTTTGGGCTTTTTTGGTCTTTTGTTTGGGGATTTGCCTATTGTTTTCTCTTCCTATATAAACCCTCAAACCCCCCACTACCAGTGCAACCATGAGAGTGTTTTAAACAAGTTTAAGAATGTTTTAATAAGGGTTTATGGTTGGTTTAAGTTTGTTTAAAAAGCTTTTAAGCATTTGAGAGTTTGTTTTGTGAAAATAATTTCACAAGAGCCTGAGGAAGATCATCCATCGGTGTTTGAACATCCAACTCTTCTCTCTCTCTCTCTCTCTTGATTTATTGAGAAGTTTTCTAAACTCATATCTAGCTTTATATTTGCATATTTATTTGATTATTATTTATTAAAGCTAGTTTTTTTTATTGAGTTTAGATTTGATAAATCTTATTATTACACACACTCACATTGAGCTTATTGTATTTACATTCATAGTATAATTTGGGTTGTGGAATTGTGACATTGAGTGTGAGCCTACATTGAGTTCTCATCTATTGTAGAGAACAAATTTATTGTATTATGAGCCTATTTGTGAAGATCACTTTGTATTATACTAGTACACCGAGGGAATGTGTGGTGAGAAACGGGGTCGCTTCCAAGAGAAGTGGGGTCGGTAGTAAAGCCTAGAGAGAGGTGGTAATTCCGAGCACTTGAGGAAGGACACGGGCTAGAGACCAACACTTAGAGGGTGTGGAGTGTAGTTACATTGTGAGATTATGAACGTTGATCGGCGAACATCAAAAACTAATATTGTGTGGTGTAAACGTTATTCGGGTGAGCGTAGAAAACCCGATTGTGATAGTAGAGATCTCCTCGAGGTGAGGAGCGGAGACGTAGGTCGTGGGGACCGAACTCCGTGATCATATCTTTTGTTTGTGATTGCATTGGCGTACTTATTCTTGTATTCATATCTTATATCGCCTTTGTATATTACTCTTTATATTGCCCTATCACTTTTGTAGATTGTTTATTTCACCATTATATTAGTTTATACATCCTTGCATATAATTCACCATATATCTCTTTGCTAGGATACATCCCTTTGCTCATATTGTTTCTTCTTGCTTATAACATATTGTATATCTACCTTGCAAGAATAGTTTGTTGAATTAGTTTTAATTGGCATAAAATCGGATTAGATTAGCATAAGACCCAAATCGCACCCCTCTAGGGTCTAACAAGAGTACCCCCTGATAAGAAGCTCAATGGTCCCAGGGCTCTTCCTCAAACCCCACTCAAGCTCACTAGCTGACTGTTAGCCCTTATGTTTTGATGATGTTTTACAACCACCATTATCGGTACTAATTGCTTGTTGAGTGATAATATAGTTAATATATATATTAAGTATGTTAGTGCCATACATGGAGGATTGGATGAAATATGAGCTACAACGATGATATCCAAAGGAGGAGGAGACATTGTGATGAAGCAACATTTATTCAAGAATACCAAATGCAATAAGAAGCTTCATCAAACTCAAGCTATATCAAGACTCAAAGAATTGTATTCTATGTGAGGATATTAGCTAGTTTTTATTTTCTCTCTAGTGCTAGAATGTAGGCAAGTAGTTTAGATTTTATTTGAAGCTATTGGGATATCACACACATGTTTTCATACTTATAGTTTTAAGCGTTTTCACAAAATATCATGTTTCACAAGTATGAGGACCTATTCACAAAATTTATTTTCCAAATTTGTTTTTAGTGTTAAAAACATTTTACAAAATTTCATAATTTTTGAAAGTCAATTAAATATTTTACAGATTTTTAAAGAGAGTTAAAAATAGTTTTTGCATGTATCAGTTTGCGGTCGACCACCACGGTCGACCGTGCCTGAGTTCTTTTCTGAGTGGGCAGCAGAAACTTTCGCGGTCGACCGTCATGGTAGACCGTGAGCTCAAAAATTCCCATGGTCGATCGCCACGGTCGACCGCAGAAGTCTCTGGAAAATTTCCAAGTTTCAAAGCTGGCTCGCGGTCGATCGCCGCTTATTCAAACGTTTTTTTTGGTACAGATTTCAGCGCCGATTTTTCCAGGATTTGGGGGATTAGGGTATGGGTTTAAACAGCTGTATTTTCTCCTATTTAAACCCCCTATACTCCTTCTTCCTCAAGTGTCCCAAGCTTTTGAAAAACCAGAGATCTATTTTACTGAGAGCCAAAATTTTCAAACCTGATTTTCTCTGTTTTTAGTTTCACTTCCCAGCTTCAGTGTAATCTTTCTCCTTGCCATATGGACATTGTAAAGAGAGAGTTTTTACACCATTACTACTGTTGAGAGCTTGATCTTGTGAATATTAACTATGTGGGAGTGTGATCTTGTGGTGATCAACTGTGTAGCTATGAGAACTTGTAGAGATTATTGTGTAGAAGAAGTTCCGACTTCAAAACCGGGTTGTGTAGTGGATTCTCCTCGAGAGTGGGGAGCGGGGACGTAGGTCAACGAGCTAAACCTCATTAACACATCGCGCGTCACTTGGATAACGATTTCTCACTCTATCTCCTTTACATTTGTTATTCATTATTATGGTGTATTGCTTGCCTTATTTTTATTACACAATTATAGCCTTAAGACCCTAATCACCCCCCTCTAGGGTCCAACAATTAGTATCAGAGCTTAGTCTCTATATTAGTTTTTGGTCTAACCACCTTAGAGAAAAGATCTTATGGAGGCTTCAATGAATGTGCATATGTTAGAGGGACAATCCACCACTAGACCACCCGTTTTCACTGGTAGTAATTTTTCTTATTGGAAGGCTAGGATGAGAATTTACCTTCATTGCATTGATCTTGACATTCTAGAACTCATAGAGAAGAAATATGTAGAAAAGCCCAAAGTCGGGAACATGACCGATGGAGAAAGGCACCAAGCCAATCTCAATGCAAAGGCCATGAACGCCTTAATTTGTGGTCTTTCCCCTAATGAGTATAATAGAGTTTCCACGTGTGCAACCGCATATGAAATATGGGTGGAATTGTGTATTACACATGAAAGAACCCCCCAAGTTAAGGAATCCAAAACTAGTGGGCTTATGCATGAATATGAGTTATTTAAGATGCTTCCTAATGAATCCATTGATGCTATGTTTTCTCGCTTCACTAACATAATCAATGAATTGCAAGGTCTTGATAAGAAATTAACTATCCAAGAGACGAACTACAAGATCCTTTGTTCATTGACTCCAATATGGGAACCCAAAGCTACGACCATAGAGGAAGCTCATGACCTTACCACTCTAGCTCTCGATGGCCTCATCGACAAGCTTAAGGTTCATGAGAAGAAGCTCAAGGGAAAGGACAAGGAGGAAGTGCCCCCACGGGAAGTTGAGGAGCCATCACCAAAGATGAAGACCATATCTCTCAAAGGAGCTAGTGACAACTCCTCATCATCATCGTCGGAGAGTGAAGTTGATTTTTCTAGAGAAGTGGCTCACCTCTCTAGAAGAATTTATAGACTCATTAAAATGAACAAGAAGTTTAATCCCCGATCTAACAAATTTTCTTCACGTGTAGGAAAATATTTTGAATGCAATGAACCGGGTCATATCGCCAAAGATTGCCCCAAGCTCAAGGAGAAATACATGAAGTACAAGAATAAGAAAGCCATGTATGCCGGATAGGAAGAATCTGAACCAAGTGATTCGGATAGCAATGAAGAAGGAGCTAAACTTGCTCTTCATGATCCCAACATTTGCTTCATGGCCTCTGAAAAGGAGGTAGTTTCCAACACCGAAAGTGAATCCTTTTATATGCAATGTGATCTAGCTACGGCTTTAGAAGAATTAAACGTTGAGTTTAAAAGAATGTCAAAAGAATTTTCTTCCTTTAAAAAGTTGCATGCTTTTTGTGATGCCAAACTAGAATAACTACAAACCTCTCTTCCATTAAAAGATGAATTGCTAGGGGATATTGATTTTGAAAATAAATAATTAAGATCCAAGATTAAAAGACTAGAAATTAAGAGTGGTAGAATTAGACCCACTCATGCTTATGCTAATCACCATCACCATGGTAGAAATAGATTTCATAAATCTTATGCTCCTACACACAAGAGAAATTTTGTGTGCACATATTGCATGAAACGTGGTCATATTTCTACTCATTGTAGGATCAAAGATAATCATGATTTTTATGGCATGACATGGGTACCCAAAGGTACCAAGCTTACTAACCACCAAGGACCTAAGATTTGGGTACCTAAAGTTACTACACATTCATCTCTTGCAGGGAACATCACGTCAACGACTTAGAGAGATGTGGTACCTTGATAGTGGTTGCTCACATCATATGACGGGCAGCAAAGAGCTATTTGTAACCCTATCAATGATTGAAGGAGGTAGCGTCTCCTTCGGTGGTGGAGAGAAAGGTAAAATCATTAGTATTGGATGTATTGGTAAGACACCCTCTCCCGTTATAGAAGATGTTTATTTGGTTAATGGCTTGAATCATAATCTTCTTAGCATTAGCCAATTGAGTGATAAAAGTTTTGATATTTCATTTAAACCGGACAAATGCATTATTAGTATGAATGGAAAAATTGTTTTGGTTGCTAATAGAAAATCTAATGTGTACATTTTTTAGATGAATGAATTAGTGAATCAAGATGTGAAGTGTCTTGCGGCAATTGATGAAAACCCTTAGATTTGGCATAAAAGGCTTGGACATGTAAACATGGAATTGATATCCAAATTGTCCAAGAGGAATCTTGTTAAAGGATTACCAAACTTACATTTCATCAAAGATATCATATGTGAAGATTATGCTAAAGGTAAACAAACTAAGTCTACCTTCAAATCCATCAATGAGGTATTAACTTCTAAACATTTGCAATTACTTCATCTTGATTTATTTGGTCCTATGTGTGTTACCTCTCTTAGAGGCAAACACTATGTTTTTATTATCATTGATGATTTTCTCGTTTTACATGGACTATCTTTCTTGCTAGTAAAGATGAATGTTTTGATGAATTTTCAAATCATGTTAAGAGAATTGAAAATGAAAAAGATTTTAAAGTTGCTAAAATAAGAAGTGATCATGGTGGTAAATTTCAAAATATCTCTTTTTATGATTTCTGTGCGTATCGTGGTATAACTCATGTGTTTTTCGCTCCAAGAACACCACAATAAAATAGTGTTGTTGAACGGAAAAATTGAACCATACAAGAGATGACACGAACTATATTATAAACTCCTTTGATTTGCCTAAATATTTTTGGGCGGAAGCCGTCAATACGGCTTGCCATGTTTTAAATCGTGTTTTGATTAGACCAAAGCTTAAGAAAACTCCTTATGAACTATTTTATGGAAAAACTCCATTTATTGGTTATTTTCGTATATTTGGTTGTAAATGTTTTATTTTAAATACAAAAGATCACCATGATAAATTTGATTCCAAAATTGATGTTGGCATTTTCTTAGGGTATGCACCTCGAAGTAAGGCTTATAGGGTCTTTAACAAACGAACTCTTGTGGCATTTTCTTAGGGTATGCACCTCGAAGTAAGGCTTATAGGGTCTTTAACAAACGAACTCTTGTTGTTTAAGAATCTATAAATGTTACTTTTGATGAGACTAATATTGGTTCACAAGTTATTTTGCCTAAGAAAGATGATGATGATGTTGAGGGGGGACTGGAACTTTTGTAACTTAATAATACACCATCAATAGAAGCAAAAAAAGATGTGGAAAGCACCAACACTCATGTATAAGAAGAACTCCCCAAAGCATGGAAATTTGCATCAAATCATCCAAATGAGCAAATTATTAGGAGTCCTTCACAAGGGGTTCTTATTCGCTCAAAGGCTTTGAGCGAGTGTGGTAATGTTGCTTTTCTATCTTAATTAGAACCTAAGAAGATTAATGATGCTTTAAATGATAAATTTTGGGTTAGCTATGCATGATGAACTAAACATTTTTTGAAGAAATGATGTTTGGAAACTAGTTCCTAGACCTAACAATGCTAGTGTAATTGGAACAAAATGGGTTTTTAGAAACAAACTTGATGAACATGGTATTGTTACTAGAAATAAAGCTCGTTTGGTTGCCGGTATTGTTACTAGAAATAAAGCTCGTTTGGTTGCCCAATGATACAATCAAGAGGAGGGCATAGACTATCATGAAACCTTTGTACCGGTTGTAAGGTTAGAATCTATTAGGATGTTTTTGGCATTTGCTAGCTTTAAAGATTTTAAATTATTTTAAATGGATGTTAAAGGTACCTTTTTAAATGGTTTTATAGAAGAGGAAGTATATGTTGAGCAACCCCCCAGTTTTATGGATCATGCTTTTCCTAATCATGTTTACCGGGTTCAAAAAGCCTTATATGGGTTGAAACAAGCTCCTAGAGCTTGGTATGCTCGCCTATCTAGTTTTCTTCTTGAAAATGGTTTTTCTAAAGGAAAATTGATAATACTCTTTTTGTGAGAAAAAGGAAAAATAATTTCATTTTAGTGTAAATATATGTTGATGATATCATTTTCGGTGCTACTAATGAATTTCTTTGTAAGGATTTTTCTAAAGTTATGCAAGATCATTTTAAGATGAGTATGATGGGAGAGCTCACATTCTTTCTCGGGCTCCAAGTCAAGCAAACTAAGGATGAGATATTCATTTCTCAAAGCAAGTATGCTAGAGAATTGGTAAAGAAATTCAATTTGAAGAATTCTAAGCATGCACCAACTCCCATGAGTACAAGTGTCAAGCTTGATGTGGATGATAGTGGTGAGGATGTGGACCAAAAACTATACCGATGTATGATATGTAGTCTTCTTTATCTCACTGCTAGTAGACCCGATATCATGCTTAGTGTGTATGCATGTGCACGTTTTCAAGTCTCTCCTAAAGCATCTCATTTGATTGCTGTTAAGAGAATTATTAAATATGTTCATGGAACAATTGATTTTGGTTTGTTTTATCCAAAGAGCACCTCTTTTGATTTATATGGTTTTTGTGATGCCAACTTTGCCGGATATACAGTAGATCGCAAGAGTACGAGTAGAACATGCAAATTCTTGGGAAATTCTCTTGTTTCTTGGGCTTCTGATGCGGCATAAACATGTACCAAAATATGTTGTAATTGCACGACCGTGTCAAGTTATAGTATAAAGATATCGATCCCACGAGGAAGGTGTTTTTGTAGGAGAAAATATAAAATCGGTTCTTATTTTGTGTGCGTGACAAATAAGATTGATGAGTGAATATGATTGTGAAGAGATTGAGATAGTGAAAATGGTGTGTAAATAGGTGCAAAGTGTAAGTGAGAGTGGATTTGAAAAAGAATGAGTGTGATCAATAAGGTGAGAAGGAAAAATGAATAAAATAAAAAACAATTAAAAAATGAAGAATGAAGAACAAAATTCTAGAATAAAAGAAAATGCAAGAAATTAAAGATGGTGGATTCAATTATAGATATGAGTAATCTAAAATTGAACACACTTCTTAGAAAATGGTGATTCCCTAGAGGGTTCTAGCCTAAAGGCGAAGCAAACAAAATAAAAATAAACAAAAAGAAAAACTAAACCCAAGAGGGTTCTAGCCTCAAGGTAAATAGTATAAAAAATTAAAATCTAACTACAAAATAAATTACAAAATCTAAACTATAAAATAAAATTGCAAGAATTAAATGGAAGAAAATAAATCTACTCTATAAGCATGAAATAAATCTAAGGCAAGAGGGTTCTAGCCTTTTGGCTATTTAACAAGAAAATAAAATCTAACTACAAGCATAGAAATAAATCTAAACTAATAAACAATAAAAGAGAAAAATAAAAGAAATATAAACCTTCAAATAATTCTCCATCTTCATCTTCATCTTCATCATCCAACAAAGAGAAGAAGAGAAAAATTTAAAGTGGTGAAAATAATTATTATTATTAATTGCAACAAAAGTTATAATTTTGGAAGGCCTTCTCAATTAAGAGTAGACCTCCTCTCCAAAAGGAGTTACAAAAATTTTCACATCCTTAGCCCCTCACTCTCTACCCCTATTTATAGTAATCATCAATAAATATGAGCCATTGGATTTGTCTTGAGCCCCAAGCAAAGCAATCTCCACCTTTGAATTTGCTTTTTGTTCTTTTCTAGCCCAACATTCATTTGATTTTCCAAGAAGAAAATGAACATTGCAAGTCCGGCCCAATTCTCCATTAAAATGATCTGCAGCAAATAAAACAAGTCTCTGGCCCATCTTTTCAATTTTAATTTTGAATCCAAACAGTAAATAGTAATCATCTGCATCAAGTTTTTGATTTGTTTTGAATCCAAGTCCGTCCCATCTTTGGTAATTCATTTGATTTTCAAGTTTCTGGCTCATTCAAAGTCCATCTATGCAGCATTAGTTCGGTCTCAAAACTCTTTGCATCCAAGTCCATTTCATTCCACTCTTTGCATCCAAGTCCATTCCAACTCTTTGGTGTATATTTTTTTAATGGGCTTTGCTCTTTGGGCTTTAATCATTTTCCTCTTTTAAGCTTTTGCTTCATGGACTTCTAAAATGCTACAAAAATAGAGAAGAGAGATTTTGAGGGTTTTTTACATTTAATAATATTTATTTATATTTTTATTCAATTATGTGGAAACTAAGCTAACAACAATTATTAATGGTATATTTATTCATGTAAAATAGATAATGAGGATATAAAATTGTAATAAAAATATGATTATCAAATACCCCCACACCTAAACTTTTGCTAGTCCTCTAGCAAAGAAAATAAAAAGAAAATCCTAACTCACTTTCGCAGGAATCACGGTTGTATTTAGCGCATACAACAAGCCTTTAAACCCCTAGATTACCCTAGTGGACGAGTTATAGTCTCGTGAGTGTTTGTAGTGAATATACCCATAAAATTCGGTCAACTTGCCAAATTAAAGAAGTCAGTAAATAACTAAATTCACTTGATAACTTTTAGATAATCTAATTGGAGCCAGTTATCACTCAAGAAAATATTTTTATATATAACTCTAAGGTATATTTTCAAGAAAATCTTCTCATTGTAGCAAAACAAAACCAAGCCAAACTTAGAAATTTAATTTAAAAGTTTTGAAAAGAACATGCTAACTCTTTGTTTTAAATAATTTTCAAGTTGCTTGATTTAAAAAATTTTCCAAGACTATATATACAATTATAAAACATTTATTAGTTTTTTTTTTAAAATTAATTAATTAATTTTTTTAACTCTTTCTTTCTTGGTGATTTTTTTTCTACTTTAACGGGCTTTCTAAGTGACCATTTAACGAGTTTGGGGCCAATGGATCCCAACCTAAATGGGTTTAGGTCATTAAGTATGGAAATACTCCTTGGGCTTAATTACTCGGTCAGCTTAGGCTTTATAAGATAGAATCATATTGAATTCAAGAGTTTTTTTTTGTGCCTATTTTTCGCACTCTTCTTTTGCAATTTTTTTTTGTATATGTATATATATTTTGAAAATATGTAAATCAAGACACTTTGAAAAAATTATTTTCACCTCTAAGTTAAGCATGCAAAAATTTCACTATTTTAAATAAAAGTCCAAGTTAATGCTTAAATAAAGTATACTACTTTGAAAATCATTTCTTAAGAAATTTATTTAGAGTTATCATAAAAGGTGATCTTAAGTAAATAACCAACTAGGGATTAGAAAATTTCAAATTTATCAAATAAATTAATTATTACATAACTCTATCAATTTGGCAAGTGACGATATTTTTATAATTTTTTTTAAAAGAAAAGGGGGGGGGGAATGTAAAATAAAGAGAAAAAAAAACTAATTCTCACCCCCACACCTAAATTTTGTATTGTTCTCAATGCAAACTCTATGATGCATAAAGTAAAGCAGATAAGAAGTGAAGTACTTACATTTGGTCGGCTGATAAAAATCTGCAATTACCTTTGGTCTGAGGAGGATGAAAACAAAAATTTATTCTTCTTTCTCTTTTTTTTCTTTTCTTTTTTTCTTTTTTTAACAACTGAACAAAAAAACTCTCACATGAGAGAAGAATAAATTCTTTTTATTATTATAAAATAAACAATGTAGAATGAAATATTTAACATGAAGAGTTCATATTCTACATTGAATCCTACCTTACTGTTGAAAATTCTTCCCCGGATTTTAAACAAATTCAGAATGATATAATCAATAATGTGAATTTCCAAGCATTTCGGGGTGTTCAGTAATTCTTTCAACAAAGTAAGGTAGATATTATTGGTGTCATGCATTTTGCATTTCTTAATGAACTTAGACTCTTGTACTGTGAAGTTTTGTTTTCTAACAACCAATTCTTCTGTGAAGTTCTGAAAATTTGGTTGTTGATTATTCTCCAAGAATCTAAGTTCATTAAGAAAGAGTTCTTCAAAATTTAATTCAAAGCAGCAAATATTTAACACAGTTTTATTATTCTCAAGGACTTGATCTGCTTCTTCTAAAAACTCTAACTCTTCATCAAAAATTTCCTCAAAACTCAAATCAGACTCTTCTTCTTCATCTTCTTCTGATCTTTCCCGAATGTAGTTTATTTCTAGAGGCTGATTATTTGGTTGGTCCCCCTGGATTAAAAATATTAAGATCAGCAGTCAAATTCCCAAAAGACAGCTTCATTTGACCAGTTCTACAGTTGATGAGAGCATTAGAAGTGGTTAAGAACGGTCGTCCTAAGATGACATGTGTCTGTCCTTTGGGATTGGAAACAGGCTGTGTTTTCAAGACTACAAAATGTCGTCCTAAGATGACATGTGTCTGTCCTTTGGGATTGGAAACAGGCTGTGTTTTCAAGACTACAAAATTTACTAGAAAAATAAAATCTCCAACCTTAATCAGAACATCCTCTAACTCACCCATAGGGACCTTTACAGATCTATCAGCCAACTGCAATGTGCATTTGGTTGGGCTCAGTACACCTAGACCCAATTGCTGGTAGACTGAATATGGAAGCAAATTGACATTGGCCCCTAAGTCTAAAAGCGCTTTATCAATGTGAGTATTACCAATGATACATGAAATGATGGGGGAACCTGCATCTTTACGTTTCAAATGTATGAGATTTGATAGCATTTCACTGATATTGGCGGCTAAAAAGACTTTCTTTGGAACATTTATTCTCCTCTTCTTAGTGCATAATTCTTTTAAAAATTTAGCATAAGATGGAATTTGTTCAATTACATCTAAGAGAGGAATGTTGACATTAACCTGCTTGAATGTTTCTAGAATCTTCTCCTCATGAGGAGAGTGTTTCCTAGACCTGAGTCTATCTGGAAAGGGAGCAACCGGTCTAAATCTATCAAAAGCAGGCTCAGGTTCAGGTTCAGGTTCTTGGTCATCTGAGGGGAGTGGGAGTGATTGTTGAATAGATTCATCAGAAGAAGAAGGATTTTGTATTGGATCAGAAGTTTGACTTGGAGAGGTTCTCACTTGATTATCGACCTGTCTACCTGACCGAAGTGAATGGATTGCATTCACTTAAGCTTCATAGGATGAACTGCATCTTGTGATATTAGGGTTGACCACGGGTTGACTCGGAAATTTTCCTTTCTCTCTTTCACTCACGGTACTAGCTAGTTGACCAAGTTGGGATTCTAATCTAGCTATAGCTTGAGTGTTGGAGTTGAGCATTTGACCAGTTGATTGTATGAAGGAATTTAGAGTGCTATACGTTTGAGTCAACATATTCGTGGTTTGAGTGGAGGCCTTAATTATGGTTTCCAAACCCCTTTCCAAGACGTTGAGACGTTTATCCTGATCTGGATTGTGATGAGTCTGAATTACAGCTTGATGAAGAGGAGACTGATTTTGATACGGCAGATTGGGTTGTTGAAATTGTGAATGAGAATTGAACAGAACTGTGTTTCCCCTAGAAAAATGTTGGGTCAAAGCAGGAGTGAAGTTTTGAGTTCCGGAAGAATTTCCTTGATTTCATGCAAAGTTGGGATGATTTCTCCAACTTGGATTATAGGTTGGAGAAAATGGATCATTTCTAGGGTACTGGAATGCAGCGTTCATCTGTTCTAATGTATTGTTGTTTCCTAGGAGAGGACATTCCTCTGAAACGTTGGTAGGAGACTGACAATTATGACATCTTGAGGCAGAAACACGATTGATTTAAGCTGGAGCTCGTTCCTTAATTTCTAAAGCTTCTAACATTCGCAGAATCGTCGCCATCTTCGCTTCAGAAGCAATGTTTGACTCCAAGGAAAGACCACTAGACTTAGATTGGGGAACTGATGAAACTCTATCATCACAGTGTTCACATTGCATTGTTTTTTCAGAAAGACTCTCTAAAAACTCCCAAGCTTCATCAGCGTTTTTCCTCATAAAATCCCCGTGGCACATTGATTCTAAGGAAGTTTTTGCAGAATAATCTAATCCCTCATAAATTATTTGGCACAATCGCCATTTTTCTAAACCGTGATGAGGACATTGGATGAGAAGATCTTTAAATTGGTCAAAATACTTCCAAAAAGGTTCTCCCGGGATAATTTTAAAGTTTTGAATGATGTTCCTAAGCTTTACCGTTTTATGAATAGGGAAAATTTTCTTAAGAAAAATAGTGATAAATTCATCCCAAGTTGAGATGGAATTTGTTGGTAAGCTGTACAGTCATTTTTTAGCTTTATCCTTAAGAGCAACGCATCTTCATTTAATTCTTTTATTTTAATCATAATACACACTTCCTCAAATTCCGAAATAAAAATATATGCGTCTTCTGTTTCATTACCAAGGAATTTGGGAAGCATGTTTATGTATTGCGGTCTAAGCTCAAAACTTATTCCATTTGTTTCGGGGAGCCTAATGCACGAGGGGATTGTATTCCTAATGGGATAGCACATATCATGAAGAACGGGTGGATTAGGATGCTCCATTTCTATGATTGGTTCAAAGCGAATTAATCAACGTGTATTATCCATAATCCACTGTTGCATACACCAAAGTATTTCTTTTTTTTTCTTTTTAAGGAAAGAAAGAAAATTAGTTTTTTTATGAAAAGATAAAGAAAAAGAAAAATCCTAACTAAAACAAATCAAAGCAATCACTTTTCAATCACTTTAATTCTAGGGTTTAGCCAAAACTCAACTAGACCAGCTCCTAACCAAAAACTCCTACAGTAAAGTTTTATCCGGGTAGTTAGCCATGTAAGGATGGTACTAGAGGGTGATCAAAGATCAATTAAGTACATTTTTCCTTGCGGAGCGCTTTACGCAACCCCTAAACCTTGCCTTAGACACCAACTATTCTGAGAAAACTTAAACTGTTCACTTAAGGATTTCTTGTTCCTTATTGAGCTTGAATCCTTAGGGGGCCAACGTCTAATGAGTTTTATTAGGCTTGGGTAGTGTAGTGAGGAATTAGTGATTTTTGGGCTAAGGAAAGGGTGATGAAATCCCTCACCTTATCTTTATTATGGGGTTTTGCCCTTAAAAATATTTTTAAGTGTGTACCAAATCAAGATGCTCAAATCACTTGGTGAATTTCTACTATCAATATGAAATGCAACCCTATGAATTAAAAGCAACTTAAAAGGATGGAAAAGAATTTTTTTTATTAGGGTTAACAATCAAACAAATGAGAAGGGGGAAAATTGTTTGAATTTATTATCTTGTTAGTAAATGTCAAAGTGGAGGGTGAATTTTATTATGGTCAACAAAAATAAAATCTCCTTTTTTTTAAGTCCTAATTGTCTCTAATTAAACTAGAAAGAGGACTTACCTGAAAGCAAATCTTCAAATCCTAGCTCTCCAATCCGCGATCTTCAAGCTCCAAACATTTCCTTCACAAAAAACACACAAGTTAAAGAACCAAAATAATTAAAACCTACTTAAGCACCTTCCCCGGCAACGGCACTAAAAACTTGATGCAGCATAAACATGTACCAAAATATGTTGCAAGTGCACGACCGTGTCAAGTTATAGTATAAAGATATCGATCCCACGAGAAAGGTGTTTTTGTAGGAGAAAATATAAAATTGGCTCTTATTTTGTGTGCGTGACAAATAAGATTGATGAGTGAATATGATTGTGAAGAGATTGAGATAGTGAAAATGGTGTGTAAATAGGTGCAAAGTGTAAGTGAGAGTGGATTTGAAAAAGAATGAGTATGATAAATAAGGTGAGAAGGAAAAATGAATAAAATAAAAAAACAATTAAAAATGAAGAATGAAGAACAAAATTCTAGAATTAAAAAAATGCAAGAAATTAAAGATGGTGGATTTAATTATAGATATGGGTAATCTAAAATTGAACCCACTTCTTAGAAAATGGTGATTCCCTAGAGGGTTCTAACCTAAAGGCGAATCAAACAAAATAAAAATAAACAAAAAGAAAAACTAAACCCAAGAGGGTTCTAGCCTCAAGGTGAATAGTATAAAAATTAAAAATCTAACTACAAAATAAATTATAAAATCTAAACTATAAAATAAAATTACAAGAATTAAATGGAAGAAAATAAATCTACTCTATAAGCATGAAATAAATCTAAGGCAAGAGGGTTCTAGCCTCTTGGCTATTTAACAAGAAAATAAAATCTAACTACAAGCATAGAAATAAATCTAAACTAATAAGCAATAAAAGAGAAAAAGAAAAGAAATACAAACCTTCAAATAATTCTCCATCTTCATCTTCATCATCCAACAAAGAGAAGAAGAGAAAAATTTAAAGTGATGAAAAAAATTATTATTATTAATTGCAACAAAAGTTATAATTTTGGAAGGCCTTCTCAATTAAGAGTAGTCCTCCTCTCCAAAAGGAGTTATAAAAATTTTCACACCCTTAACCCTCACTCTCTACCCCTATTTATAGTAATCATCAATGAATATGAGCCTGTTTGCGTCAAAAGTTAGTTTTATTGTGAAATTCATTATATCTTCGGTCGATTACAACAAATTCAAAAGAAATAGTCTTTTTATAAGACTTCTCTTACACAACAAAAGGAAAATTATAACTTTTTAGAAACAAACGCAGGATCATTGTTTGGATCGCTGCTTGCGTGGGATCTTTACTTGTGCCGGGGGTGCGTTAACCCTGGACCACTGATTCACAGATTCTGATTGAATCGTGAAGGTTTTGGGAATTCTTCCTTCGTTTATCGAAGTAAGAATTTAAAGCGAATATCTGATCGATGTAAGATGTTCACTCTTCTAAAGATCAAGTCAGAGCTTAGATCTCTAGGAATCGCCAAAAGCTTCTTGAGGATGTTTGTGAAGAAGAAAGACTCTCTCTCTTGCTCTAATTCAGCAAAAAACTCAAGGGTCTATGCTCCAATCTGCTCTCCCCCTTATTTCGTGCCTAGGGAGGTATTTATAGGGGTGCAATGCATAACAGTTGAAACCGGGGCGAAATAACTGACCGGGTGCCTGTTCTTTGGCCGCTGCAGTCGACACTGTCGCGGCTATTGGCGCGGCGGTGTAGACTTCCGAGGGTCACCACCAACATGACGAGCAAAGGGACATCGGCACGAGAAGATTTCGAGTCGATTCTGAAAGCTTCCCGACCTAGAACCCGTCTGCAGTCCGGAACCATAGAGCGAGCAACTTATGGTAGGATTCGGACAAGACGCCCTTCAGAAGATGAAGAATCTGATGCCGGCTCCGCGGTGGCATCAGATAATACAGTATCCAGCGAGGGACAACCCCGCGAGGCCCTGATGATAAGTGCGGAGCAGATGGCCAAGATGCTTGAAGACGCTTTGGCTAAGCAGAAAGAAAGTTTCAAATTTGAGATGGAGATGGCCATGCAGCAGATGAGAGAAATGCATGACCAACAGATCCAAGCATTGGCGAACCAACAAGGCGAGCAGAATCATCGTAACCCGATTAATGTGGAAGATGAGGATACAAATGCTCGTAACACCAATGATCCTCCCGTCAACGCAGGGGGTGGTAATGAGAATGCTGGCGAAGAAACCGGCGAAAACCTGAAGATCAAGAACCTCGAGAGCAAAATCAACACACTAATTTCCGCTCAAGAGACGAAGAAAACAGGCATTCCTTGCCCATACCCAAGAGAATGGGAATCGATCCCATATCCGGCGAAGTTTAATCTAATTAACTTCACGCCGTTTAATGGGATGGGTTCACCTACCCAGCATTTGATTTACTTCAAATCGCATTTGGGGGTGATCTCTGGTAATGAGCCTCTGATGGTGCGGTCATTCGTCGGCACTCTTCGCGGAGCCGCCTTCGATTGGTATCGCCGCCTCAAGCCAGGCAGCGTAAACAGCTGGGATGACATGGAGACCAAGTTCCTGGCCAACTTCTTCGACGACGACACCGAGATATCTATCGGATCGTTGCTCGATGAGAAGCAGAAGGACGGAGAGTTAGTCGATACCTTCGTCAAAAGATTCCGGAACAAGGCGATGAATTGCCGGGACCCGATCACCGAGGAATTCATCCTCCAGACCTGCCACAACAACCTCGCGTTGGACGTGCTAGAAGCAATGGGGACAGCACCATCCAATACATGGAAGGACTTGAAAGTCCGGGGAGAGCAAGCTGAGCGATTCCTCAAGAGGAAGAAGGCGGAAAGAGGCCAACCGGCGACGAGTGTTCCAAAGCAAAACTTCGTCCCACGGGGGAAAGGTAAGGCACAAGCTAATGCAGTTGATGCTAATCAAACCTTTCAATTGCAACCACAGCAACAGCAGCCACAGCAACAAGCACCCCAACAATCTCGAGGACAATGGCAACAACGGCCTCAGAAGCAGAAATCTGCGGAGCCGAGGTTTCCTAAAGTGTACTCCTTCAAGGATGATGAAGTTCCCGGCATCTTCAAATACCTGTTGGAGAACAACAAGATCCAGTTGCCGGCGATCGTGGATCAAGAAGGGGCCAGCAAAGTGACGGATCCAAAGTACTGCGCGTACCACAGAGCGGTCCACCACCCTACGAGATCATGCTACCACCTCAAGGACAAGATCCAGGCGTTAATCGACGTAGGAGTCATAACCCCGAAACCAGCCAAGAATGTGGGGGCCAACGCAGTGTCAATCAGTTTTGGGTCAGTGCCTACAACTTGGTTCGAGCCAAAACGCGTCACCAAAGTCGGGATGAAGACGGTGAATGACGATCCGCACGGACAGCGCCAAAAGGGACTTGTGCCGCACACAACCCCAAATGGCGAAATCCTTTGGGTTCATCCAGATCTGATTGGAGATGAACAATGGGCCGGTTCGTCATCCGGGAGGAAGTCTAAAGGAAAAGGGAAGTCTTGTTATGGAGTCTCTGCTATCCCAGGGGAAGATGACGAAAGAATCTCCACTTTCCTGCTCTCTGAAGAAGAACAAGAAGCTTTTGCGACACGGAGCGGAAATGAATACCACTACAATTATCCGCCACCTAGTGAGCAGGGGGTGAACAAGCGGGGACCAGCCAAAACTCTCACGGAGATGGGAGTGATTGCAAGTCCCACACCGGGTAAAGAAGCTCTACGACAACCGGTGAATAAACCAAAAGAGAAGAATCCCCAAGAGGTACAGAATCCGAAGCAGTCTCGTTTCAGTCGTCCAATTGGAAGAGACAAACCGGAAAGCTCGAAGACTCCGCATAGCTTCGACATTATGGCGCAATTAGCCAACATTCCTGCACGGATAACGCTGTATGAGTTGCTGCGATTATCCAAAGAAACCAGGGAGGCCCTACAAGAAGCTTTGGCCAATGCAGAGGTATTTCTGACTCAAGTCAAGCCGATACCTGAACAGCCAGAACCGCTGAGTCAACAGTGCAACATAGCGACTAAGAACCTTCCCTGCATTACTTTCACCAAAGAAGATATGCAGACGAAGAATTCGAACCACGATCGGCCGTTATATTTCGTCGGATACATTGGCTCCAGCCAAGTCAACCGAATCCAAGTGGATCCGGGTTCTGCTGTGAGTATTATGCCGCTTCGATTGATGCATTTCCTCGGCATCCCAGTAAGCAAGTTGGCGTCCACAGGCACTGTTATTTATGGATTCAACACTAGTGGGTCAAGACCCTTGGGTAAGATCCGGGTGAAGTGCCAGATGGGAGATCTGAAGACAGAAGTCACGTGTTATGTGATCGATGCGGAGACTTCGTACAACTTACTATTGGGTCGGCCTTGGATCCATAGTAATGTGATAATTCCCTCTACTCTCCATCAGTGTTTGAAGTATGTCGACACTGACAATGAGGTTAGGACGGTGGTCGCGGATAAGCAACCATTCAAGGGGTATGAGAATTATTTCACCGATTCTCTCCTTTATGGTAACGAATCCGATACTGAACCATCGGCCCAGGGCACAGACAGCGGAGAAGAAGCTGATTCTGAAGCCGGATTCGATTACAATGGCGGTTTTGTTTTAAATGACATTGTACCCTTTGTAATCAATCTTGACGATGAACAATCGTCAGATGGAGGTTGTAACTGGCAACTTGCCGATATTGCAATAAAAGATGATTTAGAGTACTCCTTGTCTCTTGATGATGTGATAAAAGAGCTGTACGACAATCCTGAGTTGTATATGCCGATCCGATCATCCTATGTAACGAAGGAACACCTCCAGCATTCTTTCGGAACAACCATGGTCATCCCGAACAAAGTAAGAGGTGCTAAAGAAGTGATTTACGGTAAAGGAAAAAGCTCTCCGTTACCAGATCATTTCCTAAGTGAAGACGAAGATGATGACAAACCTGGTCGACATCTATCCAAGTATAGTCCAGAAGCGCGCAAGCTCATGGAAAAGCAGGGCTACGATTTCACACTCGGAGAAGGTTTATACTTCGATCGAGGTCCTCGTAATCCAGCCAAAGCAGTATATGTACCAAAAGGTAAACCTGAGGATTATTATAAATATGGGCGAGGCTTAGGTTATGTTTCATCAGATGACGAATGTGGTTGGCAAATTATCGATCAAATTGCCAACAAAGCCAAGAAGGGATACTCTCCCGATGCTTCAGAGTGGGACTTCGATACAAGTCTGGGAGAAGTTTTCCAAGCCCTAATGTCAAATATGGCTACAGCCGATCCATCCACCATGGAAGACGACGATCAAATGCCA
>NC_033800.1:49091305-49095687 GCF_001876935.1 Asparagus officinalis
TGAGCGCGAAGCTTATACCTTGAATCATAGATGAAAAACTGTTATTGGGTTTTTGATGATCTTCTAACCTCTAGGGTTCCTCTAAATCCGAATTTTCTTGCTAGATGGGGCGTGAAGAGAATAGAGATGTAAAACTCTAGGTTACGCGGACATAACCCTTATTTATACGATGTTGTCTTTGTAATTTAGCCCTCAATAAATCCACACGATTACAACCTGGTATCTGCCATATATACCCATGATTATATTTAAATACCACTTAACCAACTTAATTTGATCACTTTAGTGATTATCCTGAAAGCATAGCAATTACACATTTGATTTTAATCATATGTGCCCACAAATAGATTATTGATTAATCCAACAATCTGTCCCCTTGGGCACATATGATTCTTTAATTGTGTATATACCTTATGAGCGTCAAAAATTTGCTATCACTGCAAAATAGGTCATTTCTAACGAATCTTCGTCCATGTGACTTATCGAATATAGATATAAGCGGCTTTCGTCACATTTAATCGTGACTCGACCCATCAATGGTCAGCATATACCAATACACTCAAACGACTAGATCATCATGGATGTGCAGCATGAAAATTACATGCAATGTGATCATTACATGTCTATTTTCAACTGCGTCTCCTTAGTGTAGGTCAAACCAAACATTAATATAACATAGTGTCTTACTGAATATTTATTTTCTGATCAGCAAATACAACCAAACAAAAGCACCACAATTACAAACTCACACTAAACATAATCTATCCTCAAATATACCCACTCATGATGAGCAGTATGCTCATGGAAAGACGCTTAGGTGGCAGTCCCGGTGTGTAGAGGATTGCACAGCGTATTCGAATGCGAGTTTGTCCTAATGTGCTCCTATTAGATTAATTTGTCCACTCTGTACCCTTTTTCACAACAACCGGACTTAATGTCAATATGTTTTGACTTAGTTGAGCTCCTGTTGTTATTTGGAATACATTATGGCAGATTTATCTGTCACACACTTAGTGGCTTTCAACATTTTTCCAAATGCGCAGTCCGTGATAAAATTTAAACGAGCGCGCGAGCGCCATATTCCGTGATTTTGTGAGCTCATAGCAAGCTTACAATTCTGCCTTGCCATAAGTGGAGGAAGCTTACTAGTGTTTTGTTTCGACAAACTTTTCCATAATATAGCATCCTCCTGCTAACATATATAATTATAGCCTGATGTAGCGACTTTCGCTATCTTGGATCGCAGCAAACATCGATCCCGAATAAACCAATGCACCTCTAATTTTTTGATTTTCTGTATGTGAGCATTGCGTAATCTTTTGTTTTTCTGGAAGATACCTCATAAACCTTTTGATCTGGCTATCAATGATCCATACCAGAGTTCGCTTACGTATCTGCTTAACATCCAACAATGCCCTACGCAATATCGAGACGCGTACATAACCTGAGCATACATTAGATTCCTACAGCGAAGCATAAGGAATCTTCTGGCATTTTCCTGAAATTTCAAGGTTACCTTTAGGCCGCACTGATTGACGACTAATAACTTATTTCTTTAGGCAACAGCGGGCTGTCACCTTGTCGGCAATCTGCATGCCAACCTTTTAATGTGATTTATCGATATAGCTCTTTTGTGATAATCAAGAATACACCCCGAGAGCTGATCTCGATGTATTGATCTAAATAAAAGAGGCGTTCCCAAGATCTTTTCATCTTTAAAATTCTTTGATTAGAAATCTCTTGGTTTCGTGCAACATGCCCTATATCATTAGTAGGAAGCAAGATGTCATCGACATTACAGGAACCAAAAAATATACTTACTCCATGGAACGTTGTGGATATAAAGTCATCACACAATGCTTCATTCTCAAACCGAACGAGATAATTATTTGTTGAAACTTTATGATACATTGCGCGAGGAGCTTGCTTGAAGTCCATAGGATGGATTTTCTTAATTGAAACGCATATTCTTGGGTCTCCTGACAACAAAGTTTTAGCTGGTTGCACCATATAATCATCATCATCAATGTCTCCATTTGAGAAATGCCAGTCTTAACATCCATCTGATGTAACTCAGGTCATAATAGCAAACAGTGCATGATTATTTCTGAAAGAGTTTTCGATGAAACCGTCGCCCACAAAGATGTGTCTTTCAACATCACTTGCTTTCGGTAGCTCAGGCAACCCTGCCATAGAAAAATCTTATGTGAGTTAGGTAGCACCAGAGTCTAACACAAGTGTTTCTAGGTTTTTACTGAAGCCTTTAAATTAACCTCAGAAAGAAAGAAGGAACGTACCCTTATTATGCACGCCAGGCGTGATATTTTGGTAACATCTTCTTTATATGTCAGGTTTTAAGAAGAAACAACGCCTGATTATCTTTATGTTGTTTCTTCTCACTGACCCTTAGCAGTTCCTTATCATTCTTGCTTTTCTTGCCTATCGTCTTGATGCATAGGCCAAATGAGCACTTTTTCTGTCTTATTCTTGCTTAACCTGTCTTCTTCTTGCACACAGTATGAAATTGAGCTCATTTAGAGTCCATTTCTCATTTTGACAGTTATAGCTACCTTAAATTGCATTAAACTGCTGCTAGAGAGAGACAACAGAAACAGATGCATAATACTCATCACAAAGATCGAGTTTAGTGCCTTTAAGCTTTTTGAAAGAATAGAGACATTTCATAATGTACTCCCGATGATATTTCTTTGTCCTTATACTTTCTTGAAATCATAGCGAGCTAAAAGACCGTACGTGCTTGTTTCTACCTTTTATCGTTCTTTACCGCAAACGCTTACTCAATTTTCGGCAAGGAAAATTTTGGCCTTAGTGAATCATCGGATTCTATGCCTGAAGGGCTTCGGAATCGCGCGCGTAATGATCTAATGAAGACTCTGCCGATTGAACGCTCCACTTACTCCATGGCCTCCATTTTCTTTGCATCGAGATGTTTTTCCGCATTGAGAGGTTAGGGTTGTTCAGTTCTTATGCATGGTCAAGATTCCATACAAGCAGAACAATTAATATGTTGCTCTTTCTCAAACCTTGAAGTTTGTCCCATTTAGCATGCGCGAATTTGAGTGATGTTAGGCAAAAATTATTGCCCAAGCAAGTATGCATTAGCTGAATATAAAACAAAAACTGCTCACATCAATAACCATAATCAATAAAATTCAAATAATGACATCACCATCCAAGATATCGGGCACAACTATTAATATCAAGTCTTAGGACAGCTAATATTAACTTGTAAGTTGATTACCTTGTTGCAATGATCAAACATTGACAATAACTTCATGGTCAAATAATGAAACTATCTTTTTTGGATCGATTCATTCATTCACTATGTAAACCCTTATAAATACTTCTCTTTTCCGCTCTTTTGATTCTTGTTAATCTCTTTGAATTAATCATGGCTATATGGTTTTAGATCTCAAGTTTTAGTTTAGATATAACACTATGTACTAAAAAAAAGCTCATGGCGATAAAAAAATCGTGTATTTTGAAAATATCATCTCGTGACTTAGAAACAAATGACTTGTAACGCGTTCAAAAATCAACTTTCTTGAATCATATATGGAAAGTTTCTAAACGGCATGAATGTTGCTCCATTTAGATTGGATGATGCATGTATAACAATCAGTGATTTTTGTTTCGGTGAAACTAATTGATGAGGGTCTTCTTGAGACATGTTTGATTTTGAGAGGCCACCGACTTTTCCATTGGCGGGTCGTTGGGCCGAGCTTCCTCCTACAAGACTAATGAACGGTTTGAAGGCATCGGCGACGGCCGCTCGGGTGGCCCTTTGATGCTTAAGCCTGTAACTTGGAGAAGCAAAAAAAAAACACTAGAAACAAAATAGAAAAAAAAATCATTATAAAATATACCTCTATTTATACTACTCTAAGGTACCGTTTGGTAAAGGGTTAAGTGAGGGGTTACTTCTTAACCCGTCAAACATAAAAAATCTATACAAAGGTTAAAATGAGTTAACCCTCCATAATTTGCCAAACATAAAAAATATAGAAGGGTTAAGTTAACCCCTCTTGAGTTAACCCTCCATAATTTGCCAAACATAAAAAATATAGAAGGGTTAAGTTAACCCCTCTAGAGGGATTAAAATGAGTTAATAATTTGCCAAACATAAAAAATATAGAAGGGTTAAGTTAACCCCTCTAGAGGGATTAAAATGAGTTAACTCTTCTAATTATAAAAAAATATTCAAAATCATTGTTATTCCCAAACACTAAAGCTGATCACAATTGCTAAAATAAAACTTATTTAATGGGTTAATAATTTAGTCATTTAGATTAACGAATGAGCTAAGTACATTAATCTTTCTTTTTAACCCCCCTTCTTTAACCCTATGCTAAACGGAGGCT
>NC_033800.1:49095698-49113494 GCF_001876935.1 Asparagus officinalis
ACATGAGTTAGTTACGAGGAGGCTTTCTTTCTAATAGAATTCTCCACGTGTTTCCCTCTGATTGGCTTAGACAGTTATGTCAGGTAGGGAGATCATGGGGAGATTATATCGTGATGAAGGCATATTTTCACCGTGGGAGTTGGTTACAATTTTCTATCTCATGTAAGGACTGTTTCATTTATCCTCTCCGTCTGTAGGGAGGGCGAGCTGAGCTCGAGTTGAGAGGGTCAAGTTGGGACAGTAGGCCAAACATTGACATGTTCTAGTGGGAAATTCGTCACACAGGCTCATCGTTCACTAGTAGAAAAACAAGCAATCTAGACGGAAATTTCCGTCTAGATTGCTCCATTTCCCGTCTAGATTGGTTCACCTAGACGAAATTCCGTCTAGTTTGTTCCGTCTAGAATATTTCCGTCTAGATTGGGGCAAACTAGACGGAATTCCGTCTAGTTTGCCAACCTAGACGGAAAACAACCTAGACGAAAGTAAAAAATCCGTCTAGGTAGATTCCTAGACGGCAATCCGTCTAGGTTGGCAAACTAGACGGAAATCCGTCTAGTTTGCCAACCTAGACGGATTGCTACAGTAGCAACCTAGACGGAATTCCGTCTAGGTTGCTCTGCTACAGTAGTTTTTTTTTTTTTTTTTTTTTGCAAAACCCACATATAATATAACATGTTCATAATATTGCACAACACCAAATCATATTCATATCCAACACAATCAATCTAATTATATTTCAATATCAAATATAATTATATTCAAAAAATACATTCACCAAAATACTAGAAAGATACATAAATTTTTTACATAGATTATAAAGAATACAATTGTTTACATAACTTGATGAACTTTGCATAATTTATAGAATCCAATTGCATTTACTCCTCCAAATTGTTGAAGCATCATGTTTCTTCCTCCTTGATCCTACATTATGCAAAATTCAACATCAATTAGTCCATGCCATGAAATACACTTAGAAAGCATTAACTTTGCAGAAGAACTAATCACAGGGTCTCAAAAAATCAAGTAATTATATACAGTTTTGTGATCCATCATATTCACAGAAAAATAGCCTAAGAGACAAATGACTTACTGAATTAGCAGTCAGTGGGAGGAACCGAAGCTTTACGTCAAAACTCTTGGAGGGAAGTCCCACACCTACGTCATACACTTATGAACACGACTCCAAGATTCTGAGGCGAAAATAAAATATGAGCTTTCATCTTGAAAATATGCTTGTTCTCTGTATCTTCAAACTGAGAGAGAATTTATCCATGTCAGTTATCGAATATAATTCCTTTAAGTAAAGGATGAACACAACATGAACTATGTAACAAAAACATTACAACAATTAATATGTTAACAAAATTGTTAAAAAACAAATAATGCTGAATCAAGTAAGTACAGCCTTGCACAGGCGCAAAGCACACAAGCATCATAGCAGCAGTTACTAGAGCTGAATTCAGTCATGAGCATCCATGGCATCCTCACAAACTATCCATATATGCAACTCATGTAAAGACATGAATACGGACAGGCAGACAATATGAACAAAGTGCAAGGTTCGTACATAAGAAAACGCCAAAAAGTTAATAATTGAGTCGAACAGAAGTTGAGTTCGGAACACCAAACATGGGAAAATGACAGCTTTGAATCCTAAGAATAGACACAAATAAGAGTATCAATAAAGCATACCCAGATGCAGGTGACCATGAATAGCTTCATGATGGTGTTTTTGGCACTATGCACAAGAATACTGACAGTAATAGCTCTAAACATAGTATCGCAAGACCAATCCACACCTCCTATCTTGAGTAATAGTATTGGAATATACACCAAAAAGAAGAGTACAAGCCCTAAACTCATACGAACTGATATAACCACAAAACAAAGAACTACTAAGCATAAACAACCGAATGGCCCAAACAACAGATATGTCCAGGCAGGCAAATATCAATTTACATGAAGGCTAAAGAAGGGTATAGCAAAGGAATCATACTAAGCTTATCTAAAAAAGCCGACAGCAATGGCCAAACAGCTCACATGTAATAAATAATTAGCATGTGGTTGATGTACAAGCAAACAGCAAAAATTAACTCAAGCAGAAGCAGTAATGCTTTATCATAAATAAACTTCATCAACTAATTGAATCTCACAGTACATAAGCACAATAATATAACATTATACTAGATATGATTGCTAACTTTTAACAGATACATAGCCAAGGGGATAAGAAGTGAACGAAGTGTTTTTGGCTTTCCAAGTGCCAGGTCTATTTTCTTTTGCATTGAATGTTTTGTTCATATTATTTGTGTGCTCTCTGAAGGATATGCTTGTTTTCACTTCTTGCAAATTTCTCTCAAACTAGAATTTCTTGAAAAATTTCCTCATGGACACATATCGTTGCTGCAAATTGTTCTAGTACAATTACTAATCAAGGAATTTCACTTACTTGCGCATGCAGAATTTGTGACTGCATGCTACGGAACATAAACCTTCTCGGCCGTCTTCAAGCCTATAAAGCCACAAATCAACAAGCGAAGTGATAATATACAGTTTCTACCAAATCCAGTCGAATAAACGCTACACAAATCAATCAAATAAACCCTAGGGGGAAAAACAGTAAAAAAAATTACAGGATCACTCTCGTAGACGAGAGAATAGCAAGTAGGCGATAGACATCGAAGCACACAGTTCTCCTTCTTGATCACCGACGACTTACACCTCCATCCCCACATCCCACTTCACCGACAAACCACAAAGATTCAATTTTTATCGATCCAATTACACAATTTTACAAGAAAACGAGGCGAAATTGAGAAAGCTGATACCTTTCGACGTCGGCATCTTCTCTCTGATCTCTTGGTCCTGCATCAGTTTGAATGACGTTAGCACATCAAAAGAGGAATCAAGAGCTCAAAGCCCTAAATCGGGTTCTAGAAAGAGCTTACAGTGATCTGATGAGGAGATGATTTGGCGAGAGCTAGAGGAGAGAGAAAGCTCGAGAGGAAGGGATGGGGCGGGGCGGCGGAGAGGGCGGAGGAGGTGGGGGGAGGGCGCGAAAATTCTGAAAATTTGAGAGGGAAAGATGGGGCGGCGTGAGAGAGGGGGGGAGCGGATATTCTGAAAATTTGAGAGGGTAAGATTGGGGGTGTGGGGTGGGGAAACATTAGGGTTTGCTAGGGCGCGAAAATTCTAAAAATTTTAGAGATGGGGGAGGCGAGGGAGGGGGGGCGCGGATATTCTGAAAATTTGAGAGGGAGAGATTGGGGGTGGGGTGCGGAAACATTAGGGTTTTCTATTATTTTTTTCCCCACAAACTAGACGGAAATTCCGTCTAGGTTGATGCAAACTAGACGGAATTTCCGTCTAGGTTGATAGAAATTCTTAAAAAATAATTACCCCGTCTAATTTGGTAATCTAGACGGAAATTTCCGTCTAGATTGTCTCAAACTAGACGGAACAAACTAGACGGAATTTTTTCCGTCTAGTTTGCCTCAAACTAGACGGAAAAAAATTCCGTCTAGTTTGTTCCGTCTAGTTTGCTCAGTTTTCTACTAGTGGTTGTTCAGTCTTTGACTAGGTTTGTATTGATTTTTTATACATGTGCGGTCGGTGGCTAAGTCACATATTGACTAGTAGCGCGTCACAGAATATCACTGGATTGTCTTATTTATTCTTATTGTTATTTACTTTTCACTTGCATTTGTTACTTAGAACAACAGTACTAAATTTGGATATGGCACCACTAGATTGAATAAAATTCTAAAACTATCAATGCGAATTCTAAACACAATCATGGTAAATTATATGGGAACACCGCTAGGAGTAAAAAAGGAAAAAAAAAATTTAGCTCCACCACTTCATGGGTTAACTCGTTAGCCTCTCTTAGAAGTTGGGATTTTGGTACGATATGCACATGTTTTCACATGCAAGTGTAAACTCTATATGAATCCTTTCGAACCTATCAACATGTGAGCGAGCGGTTCTGAACTCTACGTGTGACAAATTGGCCATTTGTCACGTATGAACGAGCGGTTCTGAGAGAACTCAATCAGACTCACATGCGCTGCGCGTATACACTTATATCTTCGGTAAATTGTGGATAACCTCCCTCCTCAAACTGAGGGTCGGTAAACATCGAGATTATTTATATTGTATCCTATGGGACTCTTAAGGAAGTGGCTTTCATGCCCATTATGAACCGTTCTATATGTGGGCTGTAGTCTGAAAAAGATGTTTAAGGCTTACATTTGCAGCACCCAATGGGCTGATTTACAGCCTAGAATCAAGCCTATAGGAATTTTGCCCATGTAATGCATAATCTATCTATTATCTATACAAAAGGTTTTGATAGAACTCCAGTCCCTCAATGGGCCCGCACATCGTTTTACCCACTGGGATAACAACCAAAATAGTGCCCGTGTGATGCAACTTATCCTTTTTAACTTAGGGCGAGTTTAGTTGGGTTTGTTAGACAAAAAGAAAATATGAGAGAAACTATCATAATAAACCTTTTCCCTCTTTTCCTCAAAAACCTTCGTGAAATAGTTTTTGTAAGGACTAAGATTTTTTATTTTTTATTATAGGAATCGAACCCAAAAGTTTAGGAGCCATGTCGAAACCTTCTAACCTTTAGAGTCACCCGCGATTCTCAGACTTAGATCCGCTTTAATTAAGTAGAAATCAGAGAGCATTCAATTACCATGATCCTAGCTATGTATTCTAATTTGGACAAGAAAGATTATATATGCCAAGCAAGATTTCATTGTCATCTTGAAAACCACAATTATTTTGAAAACTATTGTTGTGAAAATCACTTCTATGATAGTGACAGTCCTACATGGTAAATATCTTGGATCCTCTCTGATTACCATCTAATTTAAGAAAATTTGGATCCAGTTTCGTAAACCATGGATTACATCATCCAATAAGAAAATGTTGCATCATTCTTTTTTCTTTTCTTTTCTTTTCTTTTTCAAGGTGAGAACCGAACAAAGAAAAAGACAATATATCGACAATAGTTTTCTTTGACTTGTTGGACAACCAAACAACCCTTTACATGAAGTGCTCAGTGTACCCAGTTGCAATGTTTGTCAATGTGTTATTTAGAATGGAGCAAGTGGTTGGTTTTTGTTTAATCAATTACAGCTTCTTCTCTTAATTTGTCCTACTTTCTTATGTGATTCATCAGAAAAACCATTTCTTCTCCTCCTATTTAGATCAAATCTAGTTGAAGAATGATGCTTAGGCCTATCCAAAAAGCCTCGCCTGCTTTTTCCCCCCACAAACAGGCCTTCAATTTTTTATTCTATTTTTTTCTTATTGTTAAAATTATGTAATTTATAGATCAATCCACATGTGATATCGGTGTGACCTCTTTGCCATTGTCAGAATCAATATAGCACCTTTCTTTTGGGTTTTTTTATATTTTACCCACAAATATTGAAAATTTGTTCTAGTATTTTCCTTGATCCATTTCTTAATGAGTTTAAATCTAATACTCACTTAAAAAAACCCAAACTCATGATAAAATAGATTAACACTAAATTGTTCATGTTAGATCTAAATAAAACTTGAGATCTAAAACCATATAGCCATGATTAATTCGAAGAGATTAACAAGAATCAAAAGAGCGGAAGCTTATACCTGAATCCATAGATGAACCTTAGATGGGTTTTGGATCTTCTAACCTTAGGGTTTCTCTATAGCCGAATTTCTCTCTTAGATGGGGGTGAAGAGAATTAGAGAATGTAACCCTAGGTTAGGGACCATAACCCCTTATTTATAGATGTTGTACTTTTGTAATTTGGCCCCTCAACAAATCACAATTACAACCTGGTATCTGCACATATAACCCCATGACTTATTTAAATACCGAATTAACCCAAAAGACGTGCCTAATACCTCTCCACATTACCGTTTGCATCCCGTTTGGTCTTAAAAATCCATTTACAACCAATTGGTTTTGCACCTTCTGGTAATGGGACAAGTTCTCAAACCTTATTGTCTTGCATAGACTTGTACTCTTCATTCATGGCATCAATCCACTGTTGAGAGTTAGAACTTTTCATGGCCTGAGAGAAGTTGATTGGATCATCTTCTAACATTCCACTACTTTCCTCATGTTCTTGAAGAAATACAATATAATCATCCGAAATAGCATTTCTCCTTTCTCTCGTGGATCTCCTTAATGGCACTGGTTCTTGAGGTTGTTGAGTTTGTTCTTCTGGAACAGGGAGTTGTTCAACATTGTCATCTTGAGGTTCCGGATTTACTTCTTGAGCAACAACAGGTATAGGAACCTGAATATTATCAGAAGTAACTGTATGGATTGGATCTGAAGCCAATTCCTCCTCAAAAGCAATGTTTCTAACCTTATTTCTCCCCCCAAACTCAACATCCTCAAAGAATGTTGCTGTTCCCGTCTCAAAAATATTCCTTATAGTGGGATCATAAAACTTATAGCCCCTAGAGCGTTCAGAGTATCCAATAAAGTAGCTGCTAACTGTTTTGGAGTCCAATTTCATTTCATTCGGCCTATAAGGCCTTGCCTCAGCTGGACATCCCCAAATATGTAAATGCTTTAAACTGGGCTTTCGACCAGTCCAAAGCTCATAAGGTGTTTTAGCAACCGCTTTACTTGGTACTCTATTCAGAATGTAAGCTGCTGTCTTAAGTGCTTCTCCCCAGAGTGACTCTGGTAAAGAAGAATGATCAATCATACTTCTTACCATATCCTTAAGAGTCATGTTTCGTCTTTCAGCTACACCATTCATGCTAGGTGAACCCGGCATGGTGTACTGTGGGACGATACCGCATTCCTCTAGGTATCTAGCAAATGGTCCTGGACGTTGTTCACCTGAACCATCATATCTACCGTAGTACTCACCACCACGATCAGATCTGACGGTTTTAATTCTTCTGTTGAGTTGATTCTCAACTTCAGCTTTATAGGCTTTGAACATGTCCAGAGACTCAGATTTTTCATGAATAAGATATAGGTGCCCATAACGTGAGTAATCGTCTATGAATGATATAAAATATTGTTGACCATTCCAGGATTCCGTAGGGAATGGCCCACAAATATCCGTATGTATCAATTCTAAGACATCCGAAGATCTGTTGGCACCTAATCTTTTCACTTTGGTCTGTTTTCCCTTGATACATTCAACACATACGTCGAAGTCCGAAAAATCAAGGGAATCCAAAATGCCATCAGACACAAGACGCTCAACTCTACCTTTTGAGATATGACCTAAGCGCTTATGCCATAATGTCGCCGAATTTTCCTTATTTAATTTACGCTTAGTACCACGTGATTCCACATGCAAGGATTCATTGTAAGAAGCAATTGTATCAAGCAAATATAGGTTGTCATAAATACTCAAGTAACCGGTTCCCACAACATTTGAATTAAAAGATAAACTGAATTGACTGTTTCCAAATGAACAAGAATAACCTGATTTGTCCAATACAGAAACAGAAACCAAATTCCGTCTAAAAGACGGTACTACAAAAGTATCTTTTAAATCCAAATAATAACCAGTTCCTAACAACAACCTAAAGTGCCCAATTGCTTCCACATCTACCGATTGTCCGTCGCCCACAAAGATGTGTCTTTCAACATCACTTGGCTTTCGGTAGCTCAGGCAACCCTGCATAGAAACACTTATGTGAGTAGTAGCACCAGAGTCTAACCACCAAGTGTTTCTAGGTACTGAAGCTAAATTAACCTCAGAACAGACCAAAGCAAGGAACGTACCCTTATTATCACGCCAGGCGTGATATTTTGTACAGTCCTTCTTTACATGTCCAGGCTTCTTACAGAAGAAACAACCCTGATTATCCTTATGTTGTTTCTTCTCAACTGGACCCTTAGCAGCTTCCTTATCATTCTTCCTTTTCTTGCCCTTATCCTTAGAGGCATAGGCCAAATGAGCACTTTCTGTCTTATCTTGCTTCAACCTGTCTTCTTCTTGCACACAGTATGAAATGAGCTCATTTAGAGTCCATTTCTCCTTTTGACAGTTATAACTGACCTTAAATTGGTTAAACTGTGCAGGAAGAGACAACAAAACCAGATGCACTAATAACTCGTCACAAAGATCGAGTTTAAGTGCCTTAAGCTTTGAAGCAATATGAGACATTTCCATAATGTACTCCCTGATATTTCCTTTGCCCTTATACTTCATTGAAATCAAGCGAGCTAAAAGCGTGCTTGTTTCTACCTTATCGTTTTTCGCAAAACGCTTCTCAATTTCGGCAAGGAAATCTTTAGCCTTAGTAATCCCTTCGGATTCTATGCCCCTGAAGGCTTCCGGAACGCCGCGCTTAATGATCATAAGACTCATGCGATTTGAACGCTCCCACTTCTCATGCTCCTTCTTTGCATCAGGAGTGCTATCCGCATTGAGAGGTTGGGGTTGTTCAGTTCTTAATGCATAGTCAAGATCCATGCAGCCAAGAACAATTAATATGTTCTCTTTCCAAACCTTGAAGTTTGTCCCATTTAGCATGGGAATTGAGTTGATGTTAGCAGAAATTGTTGCAGCAGATGCATTAGCTGAAATAAAACAAAAATGCTCACATCAATAACCATAATCAATAAAATTCAAATAATGACAATCCCCATCCAAGATATCGGGCACAACATTAATATCAAGTCTTTGGACAGTAATATTAACTTGTAAGTGATACTTTGTTGCAATGATCAAACATTGACAATAACTCATGTCAAATAATAAAACTATCTTTGGATCGATTCATTATTCACATGTAAACCTTATAATTGTCACACGCTTATCATCGCAGATGTGTATACAGTCTAAATAAATATTAACCTTCCTTTGGGCCGATTAAATATTTACACGAAAGCATACACACAAACATCTCACATTCCTCATGAATAATCTACACAAGAGAGGTTACTTTGGCAACTTCTTGTTTCAATTAATCAATTGGAGTGAGAGACAACCTTAATACCTTAGTGTCATAATATTTGAATTAAATAATTGATTAAAAACCAAATTAGATTTAAATTAAAAAGTTTTAATTTAAATCAACTGAATTTCCAAAAACTTAATTGGGGTCTCACAGCTTAATTAGGGCCCATAACTTAATTGAATAAATTAAGTATACCAAAGTGGACCCATGAAAAGCTGAGGCTTAACCATAGTGAACACGAAGTTCGCTTGACTTCGAACGCGAGGTTCGACTGTATTGAGTACGAGACTCACTTAAGCACGAACGCGAGGTTCGTCTGAAAATGAATGAACGCGAGGTTCGTTTGATAAAAGAACACGAGGTTCAACTGAAGTACGAACGCGAGGTTCGACCGAAGTACGAACGCGAGATTCGTCTGAGGTATGAACGCGAGGTTCGTCTGAGGTACGAACGCGAGGTTCGTCTGAAGTACGAACGCGAGGTTCGACTTAAACTTGAGCGCGAGGCTCACCTTAATCCTGAGCGCGATGCTCACCTTAAGAACTGAACGCGAGGTTCACCTTAGAACGAACGCGAGGTTCATTAAAATTGAGCTTGACGCTCACCCGAGTTGAGCGCGAGGCTCACATGAGAACGAACGCGAAGTTCGTTTAAATTGAGCTTGATGCTCACCTGAATTGAGCGCGAGGCTCACATGAGAACGAACGCGAAGTTCGTTTAAATTGAGCTTGACGCTAGCGCGAGGCTCACATGAGAACGAACGCGAAGTTCGTTTAAATTGAGCTTGACGCTCACCTGAATTGAGCGCGAGGCTCACATGAGAACGAACGCGAAGTTCGTTTAAATTGAGCTTGACGCTCACCTGAATTGAGTGCGAGGCTCACATGAGAACTGAACGCGAAGTTCGGTTAAATTTGAGAACGAACGCGAGGTTCGTTTGAAGCTTACCGCTTCGCCAAAATTTAAGGTAACCACCTCCTTAATGTTCACCACGTTTTCACGCATGAACCCTTAGGGTTTCAAACTGAAACCGCCGCCATTAAATCAAAAAACAGATCTAGAATCAAAAAAATGAGTTTTCTTGATCCAGATCCAAGAAAAAAACCGCCGAAAAATCCAAAAAATCGAAAAAGTTACTGTTCACCTATGATTTTTCAGTTACTGTTCATCCGAAAAAAACTTTACTGCTCATCCGAAAAATTTTCGTTACTGTTCATCCGAACAAAAAACTTTACTGCTCACCCAAAAAGTTTTCTGATACTGTTCATCCGAACAAAAAAATTTACTGTTCATCCGAAAAAAAACCGAATCTTTAACCAGAGATTTAAGATCAAAAAACCCAATAAAACTTAAATCGCTAAGAATTAATCAAGGTGGCTCTGATACCACTTGGTAGATCTAAATAAAACTTGAGATCTAAAACCATATAGCCATGATTAATTCGAAGAGATTAACAAGAATCAAAAGAGCGGAAGCTTATACCTGAATCCATAGATGAACCTTAGATGAGTTTTGGATCTTCTAACCTTAGGGTTTCTCTATAGCCGAATTTCTCTCTTAGATGGGGGTGAAGAGAATTAGAGAATGTAACCCTAGGTTAGGGACCATAACCCCTTATTTATAGATGTTGTACTTTTGTAATTTGGCCCCTCAACAAATCACAATTACGACCTGGTATCTGCACATATAACCCCATGACTTATTTAAATACCGAATTAACCCAAATTAATTGATCACTTTAGTGGGTTATCCTGAAAGATAGCAATACACATTGATTAATCATATGTGCCCACAATTAGATTTATTAGATTAAATCCAACAGTTCAAACTTCATAATGCTAAATTGTTCGAACTTCATTTAATTTATTTATTTTAATCTTTAACTCTTTTGAGAAATTGTTTCTTTTTTCTTTCTCTAATAATTGTTACCTACACGATGCACAGTAATTAAACTAATATTTTTGCATGCATATTACAATTTTGGGGGAAGAGAGAAGACAATAATAAGACATTTTGAAAAGAAAGAATTAAATCAATGATTTATAGGGAATTCGAAAGACAAAGAATAGAGATTTCCAAGATGTGGAGGATAGTTGATTAAAATAGATTGTGAAATTAAATATAATTAGTTATTAAATTTTAGAGCTCTTAGGATTTGCTAAGTGGCAAAAATATACAAACACGTTTTTTCTTTATTAGTACAATATTGATACTAATTGATGTGCTCTCATTAAACGGATAAGGTTCCTAGTAGCCTTCAAATAACCTCCAATCGATGGAGATTGCCATAGATAAAGAAAAAAGAAACTACAAAGCAAAAAATTCTATGTGAATTTTTTATTTTTATTTTGCAAAGATTTGCATCTTTTTACAAAAGAAAAATAAAGGAAAAAAAAAATCTGGACCAACCCAATGTTTGGCTTGGATATACCCGGACCTGGGTCCAGTGCATCTGGGCCCGGGTTTGGCAAAGATTTTTGCCCAACCCGAACCCAGAGTTATGGTTCGGCCTGGTAGTTTGGACACCCCTAATGATGTTGGAACTAAGTAGCAGAGTCTCATTACAATGTTCCACTCAGAGCTTTTGCTTTCGAATTCTCTCGCTAAATCACTTTGATATATTCCTCTTTATGCTCAATGTTTATCTTTGTTTATGAGTAGGGACATTGAGATATCGATTGAACCCTAGTTGACATGTGCATTTTAAGTTTAGGTAGAGGTATTAAATGTTTGATGAATTGAGGCCAGATTAAATATGTGCGCTACGTATAAAGAACAACCAACAACTCCTCTGTAATCATGTCATTGCTAATGTAATGCTACCAGGTTACCACGTGCATTAGTTGTTAGGGTTTTTCAAACCCCTGTTACGATTTGGAAATAGAGATGAGAAAGGGAAGAGAGAAAAAATAAATCATAGAACATACAGAATTTACGTGGTTCACTTCTTGATGAGAGAAGCTAGGTCCACCGCCGTCGCACGTAATTCTATTATGTTCTGAATAGTTTACAAGCTGCGCCCTAATCACTCTTTTATAGCTAGGGTATTACTTCGATCCACGCAGTTGGGGTCCTGATTCGATCACTTAAGCAAATTAGGCCGGATCTAAAAATTAGGCTCCACATAACCTAACATTATTTTCCCTACTATATCATCTACAACGTATAGGATGGATAATATTAATGTACTAGTGTTAATACCCGCGCAATGCTGCCGAGTATTTCTAACTTGCTAACTTGAATAAAATTATAAAAAATGAGCATAATGTTATCACACATAAATTTTTCTAATTCATTGAATCAATTGCTATACTCAAAATACCATGTTAGAAAGTGATATAAAAATAAATGACATAATTTATGTTCTATTTAGTCTGTAGAAATAAAAATATGCATCCCAATAATAAAAGCACTTCTAATACTATGCACTTATGTTATAATTATGTGCTTATGTTATGAGAGACTATAAAATTTAGATGGGATGTTTTGGAATAAGTTTTGTTATTTTAAGTCATAGATAAATATGCACTCATATCCCACCTAAGACACAAAATCATCAACCACAACGATATAAGATATAATCCAATTTACCATGCCTAAATTCTAAAGCACTAGTGGATCTTCTAAGGGTCGGGGGAAGGCCTTGATACCCCCAAGATTTGAGCAAAGACCTGTGGGCCAAAGCCTAAAGCTCACCAGCACAACCCCACGACCCATATTCATTATTCTAAAAATAAGGGACGTTTGACAACTTGCGCGTTTTGGCCGTTTTCAATTTTTTTTAAATAATGAAACGTGTTTGTTGAACGTGATTTTTTTTGGGCTGATCCTTTACAAAGCCCAAAAAATAAACGCTTTTCTCATAATACCAAAAAGATGTTTTGAGATCCTGTGACTTTTTTCCCCGAAACCCAAGCCGATCCCCTTTTCTACCCCTCAACCCTAACGGTCGTCGCCACCACTCTGAATCGTCGCCTCCGATTCGTGGCAGTCGTCTCAGCAGCGCCAGTACCTCCGAGTAGTCGTCGCTGTGACGACTATGTTTTCACGCATGGCTGTAGTCTAAGGTGAACCAAGAGAGGTCAAACCTGTCATACACCCACACTATGCAACAACAAGTTTCACCGATCACAGCAATATCCTCTAGTGAAATCAAAACAAGATGCATGTACAAAACAAGTAAAAGAAAGAAAGTGACTACAACAGACATGATATAGAAAGGAGTATATCAAAAATAAATCATGTCTCAACGAACAACCTATAATACATATGATATCCGAGATAAATAAATACGTCTCAACATGAATCAACTAAAAATGTAACTAAGGCTCATAGCCTTTACAAAATTTAATACTAAAACTCTAATGTCTGAATAGAAATAAACTCTACTGTGGAGTCTCTACTAGTAACTCATGTGACGGTGATTACGCAATAACTTTGTCATCCTGCGACTCTCCGATGCTCTGAACCGTCTAAAGGGAAAACAAAATAAAAAGAACAACAACAAAAACGTTAGAGCGCTAAAGCAAGATCACCTCCACCCGTCCCCAGGGAAAGGGCTATTATACATGTAGTGGAAGCTCTATCTATTAAGTATAGTCTACCTAGAAATCCCTTTTTTCCCCATAACAAAAGAATAAAAACTCAATAATGACTGAAGTACAAACATGTAGGTATAACATCATACTTAACATCAGAGTAAAAGATATGTCTCGTATTCTAACAAGGTGAGTCTCTCAGATATAAAACTACTCAAGAATGAGTTATATCACATTCAGTGTCCACCAAACACATTGAGCTGTCAAGTCATATAAGTTATCTTTTCTGATTCTTCTCATCTAATAGCATCCACGTGCATGACAACTATTAAACATTTCAACCTCTGCACATAACTATGTGGAAATGAAGATATAGTTTCCTTTGCCTCTGCGCACACTCGTGCAGATACAACGACATAGGTTCCTCGACCCCTACGCACTAACATAGGTTCACCAACCTCAGCGCACTATAGTGCGGATGCAATAACATAGGTTCACAAACCTCAGCGCACTCTAGTGCGGATACTATAACATAGGTTCACCAACCTCAGCGCACTCTAGTGTGGATATTATAACATAGGTTCACCAACCTCAGCGCACTATAGTGCGGATGCAATAACATAGGTTCACAAACCTCAGCGCACTCTAGTGCGGATACTATAACATAGGTTCACCAACCTCAGCGCACACTCATGCGGATACAATGTCAATGGAAAAGTGTACTCGAAAGAATACTTAGCAAAATCCCCCTCTAGGGTACTAACACGTGTACTACAACACAATTCATGTATAATTATAACAACATATGTACTATCATGCAACTCGAACCTCGAGCTCGCATTTCAAATCAAAACAACACAATATTAGGAAGATCAACCTTAGTAGTCGACTAGCTTAGTAGTCGACTACGTTGAGTCTACTCAGACTCTACAAAACATGAACCAGTATTAGTAGTCGACTATATTGTATATTAGTCGACTACTCTGTAATCTGACAATTTCTGTAGAACAAACTAGACATTAGTAGTTGACTACTAAGCAGAAACATGCACACATCCGTATACATATAACACTTAGCAATCATCACATGTTTATCATGCTTTAATACAGTAAAAAGCAAGTAATTGCAAATCAAAAGAATTATCTCCGTGATTTTTAAACCTTTGATTCAACTAATTAGGTTTAATCTTCTCACCAGTCAAGAAATTGACATAAACCCTAGTTATCGATTAAATTAACATGAACATGCTTGCATAGTAAGCTTAAAACTTATATAATTTCATTTATTCACATTTACAAAACAAAAAATACCCCAAACCTAGGGTTTAAACAGACTTAATTAACATGTAAGCTCTTTATATCACAAGATTAGTGTTTTGAGCATGATTAACACATAGAAAACAAGATACAAATGAAGATCTACACTCCCTAATAATCATGATTACGTTTCTATTATAAACATCAAGCAAAATATGTAGATCTAACATCAAGTTAAGGTTTTATATCAAAAATCCTCTTTTTATCATGTTAAACAGTTAGATCTAAAATACATATTATTCAATAAACCCAAGATCTACACTATGGATAAGGTTTGGATGTAGGAGATCTTGCCTCTGTTGGCCTTCTTGTTTTGATGATGATTTACAAACAATTTACTACTAATGTTGTTTGTCTAGTGTTTGTGCATTCCCATGTTTTGTAGACAAACAACGTAGTTAGAGGATGGATGGAATCGAGCATTCACGATCATATCAAATGGAGGTTGGCAGAATTGTGGAGTGAAGCATCATACAATTCAAGTTCAAGATCCAAGTTTAGCTTCATCCGCATGTGTACCAAGTTGAGCTCAATGAAGATCAAGATCAAGCTTGGGTAATTTAGTTTAGGATTTATATTATGTGTGTTAGATACTCTAAGCTCAATATAATATACACACACATTTTATTGGTTTCTTCGTATATATATATATATAATTATATATATATACATAAGTTTTGGTTTCTATGCATATATATAGTATATATATACATACATATGTTTTGAGTTTTTATGATTATATATATGAAATTATATATTTCATATTTTCTATTGTGTTTTTTTGAAAACATTGCATAGAATATGCAATTTTGTGAAAATATTGTATTCTTAGTTTGTAGACTTCAATATCAGATTATAAATGTTTTACTAAGTCTATAAAAACATTTCACAAAGTTTCAAAAGTTGGTTTATGTCAAAACATCAAAATTCAAGTACATCATATTTTCATGTTTTGGACTAGTTTGTAAAATGATGATATTTTTCATTTGGGAAGTCCTTTCTGATAACCAGTCACTGTAGCATGTTTATTATCATGTCTACAATCATTCCCCAAAGTTTTACATTTTTTGGAATTTATTTGATATTTTTAAACAGTGTTTTAAAATCAGATAAACAATTTTTCTCGGGTTTTTGCTCTCCGTCGGTCGACCGATAGAATTTCCGGTCGACCGCCCATATTACCGTTGCTTTCCCAATGGCTATTTCCTGAGCCGATTTGCTAGGGCTGTTTCTGTCTTTTGCTTGGGGTTTTGGCTGAGTTTTGGAGTGGGTATAAATACCCCATTGCTGTCATCTTTCAAAAAACTAAGAGAATTGTTTAAACAAGTTTAATGGTGTTTTGTGTTTATTTAAAAGAGTGTTTAAGAGTTTGGTTTGTGAAGTCATTTTCACAAGAGCAAGTGGAGATCATCATTTGGTGTTTGAGCAATCACTCTTCTCCCTCTCTCTTGTTATCTATAGAGAAGTTTCCTTAAACTCAATTCTATCATTTTATAAGTTTGTTCTTTATTTCATAAGCTAGATTTCATATTGAGTTTATATTATTTTATCTCTTTGTTCACACACAACCTATTGAGCTTATGGTATTTACATTCATAGTATATTTTGGGTTGTGGGGTTTATGACTTAGAGTTGTGCCTAATTGAGTTCTCACCTTGTTTAGAGAACAATCATTTATTTGTGCTTAATTGTGAGATCACTTTGTAATACACTTGTACACCGAGTGAGGAGTGTGTGGTGAGAGTCGGGGATCGTTCCAAGAGGAGTGGCGTCGGTTGACGAACCTAGGGAGAGGTTGTAACCGAGCACTTGAGGAAGACACGGCTAAGTCTAACACTTGTGTGGGTGTAGAGTGTGATTGCATAGTGTTTGTTGTGTGAGAGTTTTCGGTGAACTTGCAAACCGAGTGTGTAGAAGTTCCGGCTTCCAAACCGGGTTGTGATAGTGGAGTATCTCCTCGAGGTGAGGAGCGGGGACGTAGGTCGTGGGGACCGAACCTCGTGAACATATCGTGTGTTTGTGTTTTGCTTGTCTCATATTTTATTTGTGCATATTCTTATTGTTCTTATTGTTCATATCTATTTCTTGCAAGAACATATTGATCTATATAATTTTAATTGGCATTTAATCGGATTAGATTAGCATAAGACCCTAATCCCCCCCCCCCCCCCTCTAGGGTCTAACAGCCTCAATCACGGTGTTGATCTCCTGAATGTGTGTGCAAACTCATTTCCTCAGCTACAGCCCTCGATCTCTCCCTCTGCTCGATGACACATCTCAAAACGCCTCAAGGAACTCAAAAATCGGCTCTAGGGTTTAGGGGGAAGGAGGTGGCTGTAAACTATTGTGAATTCTCTTAGGAATTAGGGTTTTAACGTGTTTAAAACTTAAAGATGTCAATTGGGTTCGAAAACCACACAAATCCGACCCGAAAACTGAAACCTGGCACATCCAGAAATTCCCGATAGTCGACTACACCTCTTAGTAGTTGACTACACTGTAATATTTAAGTTTCTGTCAATTGTTTACAGGCTCTTAGTAGTCAACTACTAAGAACATTAGTCGACTACTAAGAGTCTATGCAACCTGATTCATTCTCATACTCGGGAATATATACGCCGAATTGATCTCAAATCAATTTCTAATATACTCAAACATCAAAATATGCTATTTGTCACAGTATAACATATTAAATATAATTTATCACATAATATTTAACTTTGCAGGGTTTTCCAGTCGTTATCGCCTCCACGTCGCAGTTGCAGCCTCCGCGTCGCTTGAGAACTATCTCCACGTCGCCGCTGCAGCCTCCTCGTCACTGCCTCCGGTCATTTCCGCCACCTTCGAGTAGCCTACTCCTCTAATTTTGATCAAGGTATATTCTCGTCGCCTCCTCCGACTTGTCCCCTTTTTTGCTGATAATATTTCTTCCTTAGAAGTAATTCTCCTTACCTTTATTCACCAAATGATTGCTCCTTCTAGATTTTTTTGGG
>NC_033800.1:49113504-49129510 GCF_001876935.1 Asparagus officinalis
GGGGGGGGGGAGGATTTGGATGTTATGATTTAATCTACATAAACCAAATTTGGGTACAAGGTGGTTTAGACATGGAATAAGTGGAGAAGGGGACATAGGAATCGAGCAAATTATCTATTTTTGCTATTACTTTTTGGTGAACATAAGCTCTTTAATTGTTAATATTTATTATTTTTATTCATTTTAAATATATATTATCAATGCCATTAGAACATGTTGAACAATTATTCATCATTGTTTCATAATGGTGGTGACATATTAGAATTTTTTATTTTTTATTTTTTTAATTATAGGCATTGAAAAAAAGATCCCGAATTGTTTGGCCGCCAAGCAGAAGTCCGCACGGCAGACACGGTCGCCGGCGACCGGGCCCAGTGGCGACGGCCAAGTGGCGACTGACAGTCGGTAAGTGGTTGGTGGTGGGGAGTGGCAACGGGCAAGAGTAAGGTTAAGTGGTTGGGTGTGACTAATGGTTATTGATTGGTATCATGTGCTATATAAATGGTCAAACTAGTTTGACCCATAACTTTCAAAATGATGTTTTCAAAACACTTTTGAGAAAAAAAACATCATAGTATTGTGTTTTTCTACAAAAACACAACAAGAAAATTACTTTGATTATCAAACACACCCTAAACTAACAATTTAAATTTCAAAACTAACAATAACTAAATAAATACCAAGAAAAACAAAAAATAAAAAATAAAAAATGTCTGTCAAGTTTCCAAACAATTTTATGCTCTGTGGACTGTGTGACATACTTTACCTCACAAATGCAAATGCTCATCAATATAAAAGGGGGAAATTTTAAAAGAACAAATAGTGAAAATTTATCAGAAAGGCAATATTAAAGAAGGCATCTTTGAGTATAATCAATACTTCAAATCCACGATAACAAATATATACACTACCTTTCGATACCCCTTCAAATAGAGGGAGGAGATCATCAGCCGTAGTTTCTTCAAAAAAAAAAAAACTGTCCAAACGAAATAAAATTAGAAATTAAAAATTAGACATAAGAAAAAAACTAATATTTTGGTAATATTGAAGGAAAGGAAGGAGCCAAGGATTCTTACCTTTGATGCGAATGGAAGTAGCTCAGGAGAGATATATAACGGATTTGAGAGGAAAATTATAGTAATTAAAGCTATAATTAGTTATTATTTCTAATGATATTAATATAATGCAATGATATTAATTAAAGCAAAATAAATAGAGAGAATAAGGAGGAAAACGTTAAGAATTTAAAGGGGCGTTTTCTCTAAAGTTTACTCATTAGTTATATAGAAGGTTAATAAACATAATTATCCAGCATTTGTCAATTGCTATAAAATTGGTGAAATGAAAGATAAATAGGCAAATGGTCTAATAAGTTGCCAAGTGTAGCCAAATGGTCTAAGAAGTTGCCGAGTGACATCTCAAAATATTACTGGCCCCGTTTGGCAAAGGGTTAATGAAGAGGGGTTAAAGAAAATGATTAATGTACTTAGCCTATTTAATAATCCGAATGACTAAATTATTAACCCGTTAAATAAGTTTTATTTTAGCCCATATGATCAGTTTTAGTGTTTGGGAATAACAATGATTTTGACTATTTTCTTTATAATTAGAAGGGTTAACTCTTATTCCATCTAAATAGGAGTATTAGTAAACCCCTCATTTTGAAGGGTTAACTCATTTTAACCTCTCTAAAGGGGTTAACTTAACCCTTCTATATTTTTTATGTTTGGCAAATTATGGAGGGTTAACTCACTTTAACCCTTATATAGATTTGTTGTGTTTGGCAGGTTAAGAAGGGGTTAAGTATCCTTAACCCCTCACTTAACCCTTTGCCAAACGGGACCTTAGTATATTAGATAGATTGCTCCCCGAATTGGGAGCTTTTTCCTTTATATCATTTAATAATGCAACGTAATGTAGCGGACAGATACCCATGCAAAGTACCAGCATGGTTAGATTGGTAGTTCTAACTTCTAAGTTCAATAATTCGAGTATGGATTTACTAACTTTGATTTAAATGGCTATAAAATGATATGACAACTGCTGATCCAGGATTTCTAAAAAGTAACGTGACGTAATGATTGAATTTACTATCCTTATGCAAATATATCTAGGCCTGTCAAAAAAGCCCGCCGGCCCAGCCTCGGCCCGGAAATCCAGGCCAGGCCGGGTTCCGGGCCCGGGTCCGGGCTATCTCAACGACGCCCGGCCCGGCCCCGGACAGGGCCCGGCGCCGGGCAACAATCCGGGCCGGGCGCCCGGCCGAAGGCCCGCCCGGTGGCAACGGTCACCGGAGGTGACCGTTGCCCGAAAAAACCCAGGCCGGGCGGCCCGGCTCGGCCCGGCACATATACGGTCACCACAGTGACCGTTAAAAATGGTCAGGCCAGGCCGGGCCGGGCCGGCCACACCGGCCATAAACGGTCGTTTGACCGTTTTGTCCCCAAAAACGGTCAAAAAACGGCTATTTTGTGAGGTTATTTTGGTCATTTGCTTAGGGGGCTGGTTCTATAAATAAAGGGGGTTTTCATTTGTTTTCTTCATACCAAAACTCATCTACTTCTCTCTTATACTCTTATACTCTCTTATTTATACTTTCTAATCCTTTCATCAAATGGCTTTCGAATCTGATTATGAAGAGCAAAACTTATCTCCCGATCCTGAAATGAGTCCACCTACTGGGTCTACTCCTACCGAAGTTAATCCTGAATCCGATGACGACGAATCTGCACCAAGAGCTCCTAAAAGGCCAAGATCCGATGTGTGGAATTTTTACGAGAAGATCGATGTCACCAATGATGAACACGGTAGGATCCTCACTCAAAAGGCTAAGTGTGCGTTGTGCGGCAAGATTTTTCAAGCTCATCATAAGAGCGGCACCAACCACCTCAAACGTCATTTAGATAAACACAACAAAGGCCAGACTCCTCAAGGTGATATCCGACAATCTATGATTTCTCAATCCTCCTCTTCTGGTAGTCTCGGTAGTTGGAACTATGACGCTGCCAGAGCCAGGAAATGCGTAATCAGGTTTATCATTCTTAAAAACCTTCCTTTTAAATTAGTAGAAGATGATGAATTTGAAGATATGTTTAGAGGTTGTTTTTATCCTGCATTTAAAAAATTTTCTCGTCAAACCTGTCAATGTGATATTTTAAAATATTATTAGGAGGAACAAGAAAAAATAATTTCTTATTTTAAACTGTAAATTTTCTTTAACTTCTGATATTTGGACATCTAGAGCACAAACTGGATATTTATGTATCACAACACACTAGATTGATGAAAATTGGCAAATGTTTAAAAGAGTTATTTCTTTTATTACAATAGAAGAGTCACATACTGGTATTAATGTTGTAAATTTAATAATTGAAGAACTTATGAAATTAAAAATTTCAGAAAGAATATTTTCTCTTTCACTAGATAATGCAAGTAATAACAATGTAGCTGTTGATTTTATCAGATCAACTTTATCATTGCCATGTCATGGTGATTTTTTTCATATTAGCTGTATCTGTCATATTTTAAATTTAATTGTTCAAAGTGCATTTACTGAAATTCAACCCATGATAGAAAAGGTTAGAACAGTTGCTTACATGCATAATGCTTCTGAACAAAGACTTAAAAGATGGAAACAATTTTGTAAAAGAAAAAATGTAAAGCCCAGACTAATTCCAAAAGATGTTGACCATAGGTGGAATTCCACCTATGCAATATTAAGTATAGCAATAGAATATAAAGACATTATAACTGATTTTATAAACTATTATGCTTCTAGTTTTAGTTCTGGTAGCACTTATGGAATAACTGAAGATGAATGGATAATTATATGTAATTTAAATAAAATATTACAAGTTTTTTATGATGCTACAATATTATTATCTGGCTGTTATTATCCAACCATTACTTTAGCTGCTTTACAAATTTTAAATATTCAAATTTTTTTTGGGAAATATCGTATGGATGCTAATTTTGGACCTATGGTTTTTCAAATGGAGATCAAATTTAATAAGTACTTTAGGCCTATTCCTCATATTTTTGGTTTGGGGGTTCTTATTGATCCATACTTGAAGGATATTGGCCTTCAAAGTTTGTTACAATCCTTGTATGGTAATCAGATGATGGAACCACCCTTACTGCTACTACTCATCATTTAGCTATTAAAAATTATTTTCAAACCTTATATGATAAGTATGCAGCTAGACATGGATGTGTAGCTACACAACAGTCTACAACTTCGTTTTCTTCGAGCTCATCCCGAGGTAAAAGTGTAAGTTTTAATAGGTATGCAATGGTAGCTGAGCTAACTGGTGGATCTGGACTTGGATCGTCATCATTGGAGGTTTCTGAAATAGATGAATATTTTTCTGCTTCTTTAGTTAAATATCAAGGAAATGCTTTAAGATATTTTACAATGGTGGAAAGTATATGGATCAGTTTCATATCCTATACTTTCCACCATGGTTCGTGACTTACTAACAGTGCAGGTTTCGACGGTAGCTTCGAAATCCGCTTTCAGCACAGCAGAACGTTTGATCGACGACAACAGGACATGCTTAGATCCGTACACTGTACAAGCGGTGATGTGCTTACAAGATTGGTGGAGATACGAGAAGCGAACGCAAGGCATCGATCGGATGGCTGGAATTGAAGATAAATTTGAAGAATCGGGACTAGCAGATATATATAAAGAATAAATTGTAATTTTTATATCTTAGGCCTTAGCTTAAATTTTGTAAAGAATTATTTTGGAAATAGTTGCAAATGATAGTGATATAGGTGAGTAGGTGCCAACCTAGTTGGGATTTACTTATCTATTGTGATGCGATTAATTCTAAAATAAATTTGTACTTGTAATTTGTAAATAATTTATTAATTATTAATAAAGAATTTAGCGATTAATTCTAAAATAAATTTGTACTTGTAATTTGTAAATAATTTATTAATTATTAATAAAGAATTTATTTTTATCATTTTTTATTTGTAATTTATGTCATTTTAAGTGATTAATAAAATTATTGTTTTTTTATTATTTTTCTTGTCTTTTTTGTATAATTTAAAATTTAAATAAAATCGAAAAAAATCGAAAAAAAATCCGGGCCCTTGTTTTGCCCGGCCCGGGCCGGGCCAGCCCGGATGGACAGGCCTAAATATATCCTGAGTGGAATAGGTTTTACCCTTCTCAAGGGGTTTGTCTATATGAATAAATTTTCACTGAAGGGATTTATATTCTATAATCTCTTTCAGAGGATTTATCTGCAACAACAAATTTAAAGATGACATCTTCAATTTGGAGATAGTACATGAGGTATTTCCGCAATTAATCCTGATTAATAATTAAATTTTTTAATAATATAACTAGGGGTGGCAAACGGGTCGACCCGACCCGACCCGACCCATATAAAATTTGACCCGACCCGTATAAGTGTGACCCGACCCGACCCATTTAATAAATGGGTCAATGTGATCCGACCCGTTTAATAAACGGGTTACCCGACCCGACCCATATAACCCGAATAACCCGTTTATCTAATACAAGACATATCCTAACACATAACTAATAAATTTTTTTATACAAGCACAAAAGAACACTACTTGCAAGCTCTTTAGACAAAAACTATCAATACTCACAACATGGAGTTATTTCAAAGACATGTTCAGTATTTAAATGTATTTCAACGAATTGCAACTATCGACAAACAAAAATACAATCAATGCAGCTCTTTAGACAAAAAAAAAATCTAAATTTCAACAGCAGCAGCAACAACAACTACAACAGCAAACATATCACAGACCAAAGAAACCAAGATCAGTAGCTCTCTCCTTCTCAAATGTTTCAAAATACTGGTATATAACTGTCACAGCAAGCAAAATACCCGTTCCTGAACCAATTGCACCCATGAAAATGACTAAAGATTAGTCAAAATCCTGAGAATTGTGAGGCAAGAGTACAATCTTCAACCAGGTAAACAATTATGCGAGTACCATAAATGGACATGTCCAAAAACTGATAAGACCTAATACATATTGCTGCAGTTTCCAACTTATATTAATACAGTTCTATTCAAATAAGTTCATGATCACAAGGTGGAGAATCAGATTGCAGAGGACAAAATCAGCAAAAGCTCGCTCCGGTGGCAAGTCCTGCAACGAGAGGGTGGATTTGTTAATAAAAGTGCAGCTCACAAGCATATTCTCACAGGCAATATGATGCTTTCTGGATAAGATGATTTTGTACAAAATTACCTTGAATTCCTTGTTGTCTTTGTAACTTTGTTAACTTGGATGCGAAGACAAACTGCAAGTTCATAGAAGCAAAAAAAGAAACATGTAGTAAGTGGAATAGTATCATATGACATAAGGATTATTCGCTTATGAATTTTTTACCTGCAAGAACTGCAGTACCAACACAGAAGAAGAGAACACGTAAAGAACAAATGCAAGTCCCAAAATCCAAAAGAACCAATTTTATAAATTTACAATGAGGATAAAAGGCTGCCACCATTTCTAAAACAGATGTTCCCTTTCCAGTTCCTAGATTATAAGCTTCACATCCTGAGAGAAAGGGAACTCAAATAACCAGAGCAGCTTTTAACAAAAGGAGAAAAAAAAACATATATGCACACGCTTCAAGAATGACAAACAACCAAAATCACAGAAAATATATTGACCATGACAATTTCACACACTTAACAAAGGATGAAGAAGTGCAGAAGTTGAATCCAGGAAGTAGTATCATCCAACATTTTTAACTATAAGATCAAAAGCATTACTTTAGCTATTTTGTCCCTTCACTATTTAGCAACTGAAGCTTTCAGGTAAAAATTTATGTAAGCTATTTTGTCCCTTCACTATTTTGTCCTGGGTTGGACTCTTCCCAAGTTCTCCTTGCCAGGAAGGCACTCTGGACCTCTTAGGAAGAAGGGGGGATTTTAGTCATTTTCTTCCTACCGCTTACATGTCGAACATGTGGAGAACAGCATGTTGATTTTATAACAATGTGGAGAATATTCTTTTTCCCCACTATAGAAGAAAGAAAAATGACTTACAATAAGATGTGCAGGCTATTGTAATGTATGAGAGCCAGATGTGCAGGATATCAAAGGTAGACTAATGTTGGCATAGATTGTATAGGGGTATATAATATGTTCGACAAAAAACTTGCACAAAATTTTCTTACCTTCAGCTACCGCATCATAGTATGAGAGATTCATACTTGTGTTGGCATAGATTCTCCAATATCTAATTGCATGATATCCTCAGAAAGCTCATCTAATTTTGGTTGTATGTCATCTATCATTAATAAAACAATAAAAAACCATTAAGCAAATTCATAACATGTATTCTTGAAATACAATAATGCATGTCACAGTAGTTGATCGTGAGATGCTACTTATTATCACAAGATTATGGATATAATATCTGGAATGACAAATCTTTTCATGATTATATGATATTTGCAATGAGAACTTTTCATGTTAAATGATTTTTCATTCTCAATAAAGGACTATCATGCATACACAACAGTAGTTAATTATATAATTATAGTATATGTTTTTCAATGCATAGTAGGTCAACATTATATTTCTTCTCGTAAATTTCATTCAGGCATTAATGAAATTAACAAGTTCAAGTAATCTTAAATTAAAGTAAACTAAATCATGTTATTCTTCTGTATGCGGAATAATAATATATACTGCATCATGGCGGTGATTTACCAAAAACTGTTATTGCTCACATCAGTACGCCTGAATAAAAATGTTTGAAGTAAAGCATCTAATATCAGAAACAATATAGATAGTAAGACAACAAAAAGGATGAAAAAAACCCAAAATTGATTTGTAATTTCATAAACCCCAAAATTGAAAGAGATAAGTAAGATGAAAAAAACCCCCAAAATTGATAAAACGCAAGATCAAAAAGCCCTAGCTAAGAGTGTACATCAAAATCCAGTGATTAGCTCGATTGAAGATCTGATTCTTCTGTTCAAGAGGAACTGGGCTCGATTGGAGAGAGGGAGGAGGAACTATGGCTGCTCGATGGAGAGAGGAGAACTCGAGCGCTCGAGAGGAGAGAGAGGAACTATGGTTCGAGGATCGCTGCCGCTCGCCGATCACTGCCGCTCGCCGATCACTGTCGCTCGCCGTTTGCCGCCGCTCGCTGTTGCTTGCCGTCGCTCGCCGTTAGCCGCTCACCACTCGAGCTTCGTGATGGGATCTAGGCCGCTCGTCGCTTGAGCTTCGTGAGGATCTAGGGTTTTTCTTTTCTTCTGCAGCTTTTCTTTTTTTTTCTTTCTCCAGAGCGGCGCACTTAAGAGAGAGTGAGGGAACGAAGTTTGTTACACGGGTCGGGATTTTTGTTATACGGGTCAATAGGCCAACCCGAATTGACCCATTTAATAAATGGGTAAATTTGGGTTGACCCGTTTATGACCCGACCCATATAATTTGACCCGTACCCATTATAAATGGGTCGGGTCGGGTCGGGTTAATGGGTCGGGTCATAAATTGCCACCCCTAAATATAACTCATACACCGTAACACCAATTAAAAAAGGGCTATGGAAGCCTATGGTAGAACAAAATATGAGTTCTCTATAGTAAAAAATAGGGTCATTTGCATATATCTTCAAATCATGAGTATTTGCAAAAATAATCTCAAATTTTTATATTTGCAAAACTATACCTCAAATCATCAACTATGTGAAAAAATACCCTTAAATCAATAATAATCATCTTGATGCAAAAAAAATTGACTATTTTATTAATAAGTTTACTTTGAGATTACAAATTAGTTTATCAAAGTTGATGTTAATTGCTTTGAAGGTATTTTTTTGTAAAAATTGGTGATTAGAGGGGTAGTTTAGCAAATACTAATATTTTTAGGGTATTTCTGCAAATACCCTTGCCATTAGAGGGTATATATGCAAATAACTCTACAAAATAAATTTTAAGTGGCCAATTTGCCTCTCTCTCTTTTTCCTTTTTTTTTCTTTTTTTCTGGGGTAAGGTGGTTATTAAGTTAGTTGGGATCCTTGGGCAAAGGGGTACATAGATCCGCCCCCGACATTATTGGAGAATATGAAATGTCACCCCAAAAAGAAAAATCTTTATTATTTAATTAGAATGATTCTCTTTTCGAGTGCAGAGCCCAATATATTTCAATATTATATAGGGTTATTTCATGTTAGCCCCCAATACTTTTTATATTTTGTATTGGCTCCTTAAATCTTTGAAATTGCTCAGTCCCTCCAAATCTTTCAATATTTTGATATTAACCCACCACATCTTCAAAATTAATCTTAGGCCCCCAAATTCTATTAGTATGTTGAAATAAGGCCCCTACTTAAAGTCTGATTGAAATGTGGGAATATTTTGCTTACTTTAATTAACTTTTTCGTGATTTACTAGTTATACTACTCTCACACAAACCCAAACCCATTAACTAGGCCTGTCCATCCGGGCCGGGAAAAACCGGGACCCGGACCCGGACCCGGGTACACCGGGCCGGGACCGGGCCCGGCCGGGCCGGGTTCCGGGCTGGCCCGGTTGATTTTCTTTTTTTTTCCCAAATTTTTTCAATTTTATTTAAATTTTAAATTATAAAAAAATAAGAAAAATAATAAAAACAATAATTTTATTAATTACTTAAAATGACATAAATTACAAATAAAAAATGATAAAAACAAATTCTTTATTAATAATTGATAAATCAGTTACAAATTACAAGTACAAATTTATTTTGGAATTAATCGCATCACAATAGATAAGTAAATCCTAACTAGGTTGACACCTACTCACCTATATCACTATCATTTGCAATTATTTCCAAAATAATTCTTTAAAAATTTTAAGCTAAGATATAAAAACTACAATCTATTCTTTATATCTATCTGCTAGTCCCAATTCTTCAAATTTATCTTCAATTCCAGCCATCCGATCGATGCCTTACGTTCGCTTCTCGTACCTCCACCAATCTTGTAAGCACATCACCGCTTGTACAGTATACGGATCCAAGCATGTCCTGTGATCATCGATCAAACGACCTGCTGTGCTGAAGGCGGATTCCGAAGCTACCGTCGAAACCTGCACTGTTAGTAAGTCACGAACCATGGTGGAAAGTATAGGATATGAAACTGATCCATATACTTTCCACCATTGCAAAATATCTAAAGCATTTCCTTAACATCTAACTAAAGAAGCAGAAAAATATTCATCTATTTCAGAAACCTCCGATGATGACGATCCAAGTCCAGATCCACCAGTTAGCTCGGCTACCATTGCATACCTATCAAAACTTACACTTTTACCTCGGGCTCGGGATGAGCTCGAAGAAACCGAAGCTGCAGACTGTTGTGCAGCTACACCATGTCTAGCTGCATACTCATCATATAAAGTTTGAAAATAATTTCTAATAAGTAAATGATGAGTAGTAGCATTCAGGGTGGTTCCATCATCTAAGTCTATAACCTGTCCACCATACAATGACTGTAACAAACTTCGAAGGCCAATATCCTTCAAGCATGGATCAATAAGAACCCCCAAACCAAAAATATGAGGAATAGGCCTAAAGTACTTATTAAATTTGCTCTCCATTTCAAAAACCATAGGTCCAAAAGTAGCATCCAAACGATATTTATCAAAAAAATTTTGAATATTTAAAATTTGTAAAGCAGCTAAAGTAATGGTTGGATAATAACAGCCAGATAATAACATGGTAGCATCATAAAAAACTTGTAACATTTCATTTAAATTACATATAACTGTCCATTCATCTTCAGTTATTCCATAAGTGCTACCAGAACTAGAACTAGAAGCATAATAGTTTATAAAATCAGTTATAATGTCTTTATATTCTATTGCTACACTTAACATTGCATATGTGGAATTCCACCTATGGTCAACATCTTTTGGAATTAGTCTAGGCTTTACATTTTTTCTTTTACAAAATTGTTTCCATCTTTTAAGTCTTTGTTCAGAAGCACTATGCATGTAAGCAACTGTTCTAACCTTTTCTATCATGGGTTTAATTTCAGTAAATGCACTTTGAACAATTAAATTTAAAATATGACAGATGCACCTAATATGAAAAAGATCACCATGACATGGCAATGATAAAGATGATCTGATAAAATCAACAGCTACATTGTTATTACTTGCATTATCTAGTGAAAGAGAAAATATTCTTTGTGAAATTTCTAATTTCATAAGTTCTTCAATTATTAAATTTGCAACATTAGCACCAGTATGTGACTCTTCTATTGCAATAAAAGAAACAACTCTTTTAAACATTTGCCAATTTTTATCAATCCAGTGTGCTGTGATACATAAATATCCAGTTTGTGCTCTAGATGTCCAAATATCAGAAGTTAAAAAAAATTTACAGTTTAAATTTTTAAAATAAGAAATTATTTTTCCTTGTTCCTCCTGATAATATTTTAAAATATCACGTTGAAAGGTTTGATGAGAAAAATTTTTAAATGCAGGATAAAAACCATCTCTAAACATATCTTCAAATTCATCATCTTCTACTAATTTAAAAGGAATGTTTTTAAGAATGATAAACCTGATTACGCATTTCCTAGCTCTGGCAGCGTCATAGTTCCAACTACCGAGACTACCAGAAGAGGAGGATTGAGAAATCATGGATTGTCGGATATCACCTTGAGGAGTCTGGCCTTTGTTGTGTTTATCTAAATGACGTTTGAGGTGGTTGGTGCCGCTCTTATGATGATCTTAAAAAATCTTGCCGCACAACGCACACTTAGCCTTCTGAGTGAGGATCCTACCGTGTTCATCCTTGGTGACGTCGATCTTCTCGTAAAAATTCCACACATCGGATCTTGGCCGTTTAGGAGCTCTTGGTGCAGATTCGTCGCCACCGGATTCGGGATTAACTTCGGTAGGAGGACTTATAGTAGGAGGACTCATTTCAGGATCAGGAGATATGTTTTGCTCTTCATAATCAGATCCGAAAACCATTTGATGAAAGGATTAGAAAGTATAAATAAGAGAGTATAATAGTATAAGAGAGAGTATAAGAGTATAAGAGTATAAGAGAGAAGAGATGAGTTTTTGGTGTGAAGAAAACAAATAAAACCCCCCCTCTATTTATAGAACCATCCCCCTAGGCAAATGACCAAAATAACCTCACAAAATAGCCGTTTTTTGACCGATTTTGGGGGCAAAACGGTCAAATGGCCAAATCTGGCCGTTGGCCAGCCCGGCCCGGCTTATTTCCGGCAACGGTCATGAGTGCTGACCGTTGCCACACAGGCCGGGCTCCGGGCCCGGGCTGCCCGGCCCGGATGTTGCCCCGGCGCCGTACTGTTCCGGGCCGGGCCGGCCCCGGGCCGGGCGCCGCTGAGGCAACCCGGACCCGGGCCCGGAACCCGACCTGGCCCGGATTTCCGGGCCGAGGCCGGGCCGGGGCGGGCCTTGCGTTCGCTTCTCGTACCTCCACCAATCTTGTAGGCACATCACCGCTTGTACAGTATATGGATCCAAGCATGTCCTGTGATCGTCGATCAAACGACCTGCTGTGCTGAAGGCGGATTCCGAAGCTACCGTCGAAACCTGCACTGTTAGTAAGTCACGAACCATGGTGGAAAGTATAGGATATGAAACTGATCCATATACTTTCCACCATTGCAAAATATCTAAAGCATTTCCTTGACATCTAACTAAAGAAGCAGAAAAATATTCATCTATTTCAGAAACCTCCGATGATGACGATCCAAGTCCAGATCCACCAGTTAGCTCGGCTACCATTGCATACCTATCAAAACTTACACTTTTACCTCGGGCTCGGGATGAGCTCGAAGAAACCGAAGCTGCAGACTGTTGTGCAGCTACACCATGTCTAGCTGCATACTCATCATATAAAGTTTGAAAATAATTTCTAATAAGTAAATGATGAGTAGTAGCATTCAGGGTGGTTCCATCATCTAAGTCTATAACCTGTCCACCATACAATGACTGTAACAAACTTCGAAGGCCAATATCCTTCAAGCATGGATCAATAAGAACCCCCAAACCAAAAATATGAGGAATAGGCCTAAAATACTTATTAAATTTGCTCTCCATTTCAAAAACCATAGGTCCAAAAGTAGCATCCAAACGATATTTATCAAAAATTTTTTGAATATTTAAAATTTGTAAAGCAGCTAAAGTAATGGTTGGATAATAACAGCCAGATAATAACATGGTAGCATCATAAAAAACTTGTAACATTTCATTTAAATTACATATAACTGTCCATTCATCTTCAGTTATTCCATAAGTGCTACCAGAACTAGAACTAGAAGCATAATAGTTTATAAAATCAGTTATAATGTCTTTATATTCTATTGCTACACTTAACATTGCATATGTGGAATTCCACCTATGGTCAACATCTTTTGGAATTAGTCTAGGCTTTACATTTTTTCTTTTACAAAATTGTTTCCATCTTTTAAGTCTTTGTTCAGAAGCACTATGCATGTAAGCAACTGTTCTAACCTTTTCTATCATGGGTTTAATTTCAGTAAATGCACTTTGAACAATTAAATTTAAAATATGACAGATGCACCTAATATGAAAAAGATCACCATGACATGGCAATGATAAAGATGATCTGATAAAATCAACAGCTACATTGTTATTACTTGCATTATCTAGTGAAAGAGAAAATATTCTTTGTGAAATTTCTAATTTCATAAGTTCTTCAATTATTAAATTTGCAACATTAGCACCAGTATGTGACTCTTCTATTGCAATAAAAGAAACAACTCTTTTAAACATTTGCCAATTTTCATCAATCCAGTGTGCTGTGATACATAAATATCCAGTTTGTGCTCTAGATGTCCAAATATCAGAAGTTAAAGAAAATTTACAGTTTAAATTTTTAAAATAAGAAATTATTTTTTTTTGTTCTTGCTGATAATATTTTAAAATATCACGTTGACATGTTTGACGAGAAATTTTTTTAAATGCAGGATAAAAATCATCTCTAAACATATCTTCAAATTCATCATCTTCTACTAATTTAAAAGGAATGTTTTTAAGAATGATAAACCTGATTACGCATTTCCTAGCTCTGGCAGCGTCATAGTTCCAACTACCGAGACTACCAGAAGAGGAGGATTGAGAAATCATGGATTGTCGGATATCACCTTGAGGAGTCTGGCCTTTGTTGTGTTTATCTAAATGGCGTTTGAGGTGGTTGGTGCCGCTCTTATGATGAGCTTGAAAAATCTTGCCGCACAAAGCACACTTAGCCTTCTGGGTGAGGATCCTACCGTGTTCATCCTTGGTGACGTCGATCTTCTCGTAAAAATTCCACACATCGGATCTTGGCCGTTTAGGAGCTCTTGGTGCAGATTCGTCGCCACCGGATTCGAGATTAACTTCGGTAGGAGGACTCATAGTAGGAGGACTCAATTCAGGATCGGGAGATATGTTTTGCTCTTCATAATCAGATCCGGAAGCCATTTGATGAAAGGATTAGAAAGTATAAGAGAGTATAAGAGTATAAGAGAGAGTATAAGAGTATAAGAGAGAAGAGATGAGTTTTTGGTGTGAAGAAAACAAATAAAACCCCCCCTCTATTTATAGAACCATCCCCCTAGGCAAATGACCAAAATAACCTCACAAAATAGCCGTTTTTTGACCGATTTTAGAGTATAAGAGAGAAGAGATGAGTTTTTGGTGTGAAGAAAACAAATAAAACCCCCCCTCTATTTATAGAACCATCCCCCTAGGCAAATGACCAAAATAACCTCACAAAATAGCCGTTTTTTGACCGATTTTGGGGGCAAAACGGTCAAATGGCCAAATCTGGCCGTTGGCCAGCCCGGCCCGGCTTATTTCCGGCAACGGTCATGAGTGCTGACCGTTGCCACACAGGCCGGGCTCCGGGCCCGGGCTGCCCGGCCCGGATGTTGCCCCGGCGCCGTACTGTTCCGGGCCGGGCGCCGTTGAGGCAACCCGGACCCGGGCCCGGAACCCGGCCTGGCCCGGATTTCCGGGCCGAGGCCGGGCCGGGCCGGGCCTGGGCCAGCGGGTAAAATGGACAGCCCTACCATTAACCACTTTAACTTATACCTGTTATTGAAGATGGAGGGTTTGATATAATTTCAAAGATTTGGAGGGCTAGTATAAAATTATTGACGTTTTGGGGGGCTAGTATCAACCGTATTGTATAATAGTAAGTAATGGCTAGGACTTTTCATATGTATTTTTAGATCAAGACTCATCACGTGGAGGGGGCTACTACGACCAGTGTCACGAGACTGTTTTTTTTTTAAATAAAATTGATCCGGTTCGAAATGGAATTGAGATTGTGGGAGCTATATTAAAACTTTTCAATATCCAGAGGATCGGATGACTATGAGTTTTATTACGAGATTATACTCATTGTTCTAACCTATATGTGAGATTCCACTTCACTTTGTATGTTTTATTATGCTAGATTTAAACAAGTTGTTCCAAAATAAGTTTACATGACAGCTCAATGTGAAACTTTGTAACTTAAATTTAAACATCAGCTTATACTAAATCACATCTCAATAAGTAAAAAATATATATTTGAATCAAAAGTAAGAAATATAATTATAATTTTATATTATTGTTTGTCATGAGGAAATGATTTTTAAATAATGTAATGTGCTTGCGGGGAGAATAGAATTTTGGATTTAATTAAAGATCAACTATAAGACAAGGAAAAAATAATAATCTGTTTCGCGAGAAAACTTTTTATAATGGATCCTTTGCAGCTCGTTTATAAATATGATGCAATGGAGCGGATAAACTGTACAAAGTTGCATTCTCACTGAGTGCTATAGTTTTATAATGAACTATGAAAGCTTTTCTAAATCCGTCACTATTAGCATAATTCCAGTTTCGTTTGTAGTGCGCTTTGTGATTGCAAAAACTTAATCAAGATGAGCCCAGCTTTTTATTTCATTTCATTGCGCTAAAACCATACGAAGATTAGTTTTCACATTTCAATTTGTCAAAGAAGTATAA
>NC_033800.1:49129535-49137476 GCF_001876935.1 Asparagus officinalis
TTAAACTATAAAAAAAATATGTTTTCAGATATGTAAATATAGTCTTCTTAACGTACATAAAGCTTATGTATATAAAATCATAGCAAGATCTGAATCATAATAAATATTCAGTTTTCGGTTGGTAGACCAGCATATAAATTATTCCGCAAGTGTGACTATTGATGTTTTCTCTTTTGTCATTAGGGTGTGTTTGGTAATCAATGTGTTTTTTTATTATGTTTTTATAAAAAACACCATGCCATGGTGTGTTTTTTTTCAAATGTGTTTTGAAAACATCATTTTGGTCAAACCAATTTGACCTTGTGTTGGCATAGATTCTCCAATATCTAATTGCATGATATCCTCAGAAAGCTCATCTAATTTTGGTTGTATGTCATCTATCATTAATAAAACAATAAAAAACCATTAAGCAAATTCATAACATGTATTCTGAAATACAAACTGCATGTCACCAGTAGTTGATCGTGAGATGCCTACTTATTATCACAAGATTATGGATATAATATCCTGGAATGACAAATCTTTTCATGATTATATGATATTCTGCAATGAGAAAACTTTTCATGATTATATGATTTTCATTCTCAAAGTAAAGGACTATCATGCATACACCAACAGTAGTTAAATATATAAATATAGTATATGTTTTTCAATGCATAGTAGGTCAACATTATATATTCCTTCTCGTAAATTTCATTCAGGCATTAATGAACTTACAGCGGCGGGCGAGCGGGCTGCGGCGACTTAGATGAAAAAACAGAATCTTAAAACATATTTTTGGTGTTTTGAGAAAAATGTTTAATTTTTAGATTTTGTAAAGGGACAAGTCAAAAAAATACCCCGGTTGCCAAACGCGTTTCTTTGTTTTTGTTGAAAAAAACAGAAACGGTAAAAACGCCACGGTTGCCAAACGTTCGTAATTCCATGTCTCCATTCTATTTTACAATTTTCATTTCATTGGATCTCCCTATCAAGAGATAGACCAGTATTTAACCCGTGCATGTTGGGGATTTTTAGTCTCCCCGCCTACTACGATCTACGCAACTCGTAAGCTAACCCACAATCAATAAAATATAAAATAACCGCAATAAAAAAGAAAGAACACCGAGATTTACATAGTTCAGTCGACCAACTTCGACCTATGTCCACGGGCAACAATACGAGAAATTCACATGTATCAAGGATAACTACAAGAGGAATCACTCAAACTTTTGTCTCTCAATCTCTCAAAATCACATACATAATCAACTATCATATTATCTCCAAAGCCCTTTCCTTATAATCTTTTGAACGAACAAAGACTATGAAACCCTCTCCCAATGATGTAATCTTTTACACAGATAAAGACTACGAAACCCTCGCCTCTCGCACAATATTCTTGAATGTTAGCTCTCTCTCCTCTGATTGGTTTTTCCTCAAACAATAGAAGAATATATATAGGAAAACAAAAACCCTATCTCTAGCCTAACTTCCTAATTAGAATAGGATTCAAACTCCTAATCATGATGAGATCCAATCATCTAATCATGATAGATCTCTAACCCTATCTAATTCTCATAAAGTTATACAAAGAATCAAATACACAATCCCAACAGCGCGTTGCTGCGGATATTATTTATCGAGTTACATCTATCGTTAAGTTGATAATATAATTTTTATATATAACTATTTATAAAAACTTCAATGACAAATTTTTTACTACTATGTATAAAGTGAATTTCAAAACCAATTAACAAAATGATGCCCAAATTAACAAGCTTTATCAAATTTCTACAATAGAATCAGAAAAGATTTATATTTGTAAAACATCTAACAAAAGTTAAATTATCATTTGCAAAAATAAAAAAGATGTAAAATTTTTTTAAGGTTAAAAAATATTACTTTACCTTTGTAGGCGTATAAAAAATGCCTATAGGTGTCCGCACACAGCTCGAGACAGAGAAGACGACGAACGTTGCTATCCGAGTCTAAGAGGATTATCTGACGCCGACAAGCGCATGAAGCGAAATGGCGAACCGAATGGCCCGCGCGCTCGATAATCAATTTATGCGCATCAATCAGCTCGCGTGCGTCAATCAACATGCGCGCGCCAATCAACACGCGCGCATCAATCAGTTCGCGCACGTTAATCAACGCGTGCCCAACAATCAGCTCGCACGCGTCGATCAGCTCCAAGTGTCCGAACGTGTGCCAATCCACTCGCGCACGTCAATCAGCTCGCGCTCATCGGTCAACACACGCGCGTCAATCAACTCGCACGCGTCAGTCAGCTCGCGCGCGTCAATCAACTCGCACGCGTCGGTCGACTCACGCGGAGCGTACAAGTCAACAGGACGAGCGAGTAAACGAAGTCCGACCCGCGCAAGCGCGGGTCAGACCGCGCCGACCCACGCCCCGCGCTTTTTCGACCCCGAACGTATTTTTACGATTTCAAAGCGGTTTTTCACAGGACCTATTTGTTCTAGGGGTTCCCAACTGACTTAATATCATCTACAAACATGGTTAGACCATTATTAACTGAAGATAAGGCCAAATCACTCATTCTTATCCGAAACCCCCCAACCGAAGACTATAAATACAGGCCTAGGGCTCATTTCACCGGGGGGGAGGGGGCATCAAGAGGGCGAAACGCTGCCGAATTGGAGAGTGGAGCACGAATTTCAGAGGGCAAGTTAGATTCCGGCAAACTTCAGCATAAAGATGAAGGCTTTAGAAGGATCTGAACCCGTATTCCCCGTCCGTCCGTTCCTTGAGATTAGACTTGGTCTTAATATCGAGAAGATCTACTGATTTCGCTTGGTCGATTTTAGCGCTTCAAGCGAATACTTCATTAGTGAAGTAGGAGCTCTGTCAATTTTCCAATAACCGGATCTGATCCGTAGGCGGTCCACGGATATCGTTGTCCTCGGCACAGGCAAAGATCTCACGCAAGCAGCGGAGGATAAACGTCTGTTGTGCTGTTTGATGAGAGTTATAATCTTTTTTTTATTATATAAGTCGGTCTTATAAAAAGATCTACTTTTTTGTTTATTTGAGTTTATTGTAACGATTGAAGTTGTAATAGATTCGAAGCAATGAAATCATCAACTTTCTCCCCAAACAAGCTGGCGACCACAGTGAGAGCCGACAGCCTTTTTGCGAAGGCTGACGTGTCACAACCTCGGATCCATATCCCGATTGAAGAAAAGGTCGAGTACGAGTTCGACCAACAGAAGTACGAGAAGTATCTGTCATCCTCCTCCTCCAGATCCTCCTCCACTCGCAAGCGCAGAAAGATCAACGCCCCTATTGCTGTGGTAGCTACACCTTACAATGCCCCTCCGGCCTCCAACAAAGTCGGTTCTGCAGATCTGAACTCCTCCTCAATTAGGGAGTTGAGTACCGAAAGCGCGCCGATCCTATTGAAAAGGGCACGCCAAAAGCAACGCCAACGACTCGCACGCCAACTTGCTAAAGCTTTGAAGCCGGTTGACGGGATTCGCTACAAAGTGGATCTAAAGTCCAGAAAGAATCAACCACCACAACAGTGAGCGAACAACCACTCCTCCTCTAAATCATCAACATGTGAATGGATCTAAGTCAAAAGGAACCGTTCAACTCTTAAGGAGCCGATTCAGAAACACCGCATGTTGCTTGCACACGCGCGAACTCTTGTGCAAAAGGCACAAAAGATGTAGAAGAAGGACATAGCCAAGAAACAACTAAGGCTGCATCAAACTTGGAGGCCAAAATCTGAATCGGCGACCGATAAGATCGAAAAACACGGGTCACCCAGATCTAACCCTCCAGCCCGCAGGACACTCAGATCCGACCCTCTAGCCTGCGGGACACTTAGATCCGACCCTCCAGCCCGCGGGACACTCAGATCTGACTCTCCAAGCCACGGGTCATCCAAATCCGACCCTCCAAGTCGCGGGTCACCCGGATCTGACCCTCCAAGTCACGGGTCACTCGAACCCGACCCTTCAAGTCGCATCTGACTCTCCAAGCCGCGGGTCATCTAAGTCCGACCCTCCAAGTCGCGGGTCATCCAAATCTGACCCTCCAAGCCGCGGTCACCAAGGTCTAATCCGGGCCAGAGTCAAGACAGGAGATATTCTGCACCTATTCCATTGAGTCCTGTTTCTACTTTAATTAATCCCGCACCTCCGGTGAAGCCCCGCGGCAGCGTGGACTTATCCCGATTCAAGATGAGGATGGCGGATCGCCTAGGTCCTTTGTATGAGGATCGAGGCAAAGTTCTAATCAAAGTACGCTTAGGCTCGTTGAATGAATCCCAAGCAGTTTATCAAGCTGGGGGTCGTAATCATCCTCCTAAGTAGTGGAAGAGGCCGCATGGTGGGAAAATTCTCGTAACCGACTGCATGGGATTGCATGTTAAAATCCAGGAGCCCGTTGAGTTCACGCACTCATGAGAGCGTAGATCTAAACATGTGACTCTTGAACACACTGACAGGGGGTTACGTCCCCAGAAAGAAACGTATTCGTTTGACGACGACGTTACACCTAGAGATTCATGCTAACACATGATGGGTTGCTCCGGTCATCAGACCGATGAGTTGTACTATTGGGCTGGGGGTATGAACAAGTCTCGTAAAAGAAGTACCCGGGAGATGGACTGTCACTGTCTGTGTGCCAAACTAATCAGAGCAGTATTATCAGCGTGTAGCTGCCGTAAGACCATTCTGCAGAGGGTCTCGGTATTCGAGAGGATCCCCAACGGAACGGCTAAGTCCGAGCCAAAGCGTTTCCATAAGAAACGATCGGTCGTTCAAGGTGACGAACTTTCAGAAGTCACGGTAAATATGGCTAATAAAGGAAAGTCAACTCGACCCTCTAGTTCTGACCCTCTCGTATCACATCGTCTAACTCGGCTGCGCTCAGAGACTACTAGACACAGGGACTACCAGAGAATGCAGAGAGGATTATCCTCAGATGATGAAGCATCAGATGCTAACTCGGCAATCGCTTCTGATAATACGGTATCTAGTCCGGGACAATCCCGCGAAGTGTTTATGATTAACACCGAGGAAGTAGTCAAAATGGTTGAGGATGCTCTAGCCAAGCAGAAGTAAGCATTCAAAATCGAAATGGAAATGATTATGCAGGAGATGAGACAAATGAATGATCAACAGATCCGAGCCTTGTCGAATCAGATAGGTGAATCCAGTCGTCACAACAATGTTAGCCAGGCAGCTAACGATTCAGATGAGGATGAACACCTTAATGTTGATAACCCTCCCATTGACCAAAACACTGGGGATGGCCCCGCTAAAAATAACGATGCTGGGAGTGATCACACTAAAAACAACGATGTTGGGGGTGGTCTCACTAAAAACAACAACACTGGGGGTGACCCCGTTATTCCTCTTAAGAATCGTCCAAGGCCCGATACGAGCGAGGATCAGAAAATAAAAGATCTCGAGGGCAAAATCAACGCTCTGATGTCTGCTCGAGATGTGAAAAGGACCGGCATTCCATGTCTCTATCCAAGAGAGTAAGATTCAATAACATACCCGACGAAGTTCAACCTGATTAACTTCACGTCGTTTGATGGGAAGGGTTCGCCCACTCAACATCTGATCTACTTCAAGTCCCACTTGGGTATGATCTCCGGTAATGAAGCCTTGATGGTTCGATCATTCGTTGGCACCCTTCGCGGGCCCGCCTTTGATTGGTACCGCCGTCTCAAGTCTAGAAGTATCAACAGCTGGGACGATCTGGAGAGCTCATTCCTCGGCAATTTTTTTTAACGACGACGCTGAGATATCCATCAGGACTCTCTTTGAGGAGAAACAGGAAGACGAAGAGATGGTTGATGATTTCATCAAACATTTCCGGAATAAGGCGATGAATTGCCAAGATCCGATCACAGAGGACTTTATCCTCCAAACCTGTCACAACAACCTCTCTTTTGACGTGTTAAAAGTTATGTGAGTAGCACCCTCCAATACCTGAAAAGAGCTAAAAATGCACGGAGAACGGGCCGAACGCTTCCTCAGAAGGAAGCAAGCCGAGAGAAGCCAACCGATGGCTAATACTCCGAACTCGAACCTCGTCTCCCGTAGTAAAGGGAAGGTCCCTACAGCTGCTATTAATGCTAATCAAATATCACAACAGCAATCCCGAAGACAACAAAAGACTTCGGATCCGAGATTCAAAAAAGAGTACTCCTTCAAGGACGAAGACGTTCCGGCCATCTTCGAATCCCTCCTTGAGAACAACAAGATCAAGCTATCACCTATCGCAAATCAGGAGGAAGCTGATAATACTTCGGATCCAAAGTACTATGCGTACCACAGGAGGGTCCTTCGACCCACCAAGGATTGCTTTGCTCTGAAGAATAGCATCCAAACCTTGGTTGAAGCTGGCGTCATAACGCTGGGATAAGCCAAATGAGAGCAGCAGCACTCCGAAGAGTATACGAGTATAAACTGCTTCTCAATACTCCAATAGGTATACGAGTCTAGACTATTTCCTACCTTTGACGGAAAGTTCCTAGAGAATTTTTATACGTAATATTCTTAAGGATAACCCGATCATGTAACTGAGTACAATATCAGACCCAGTTCCGCAAAGGAAGCTGGGGGTGGATGATTCATGTAACGGGAAGTTCTCAGAAGAATGCTACATATAATTTTCTTAGAGATAACCCGATCATTACGAACAAAGTGATAAACACTAAACCCCTACTGTACTTTCCGAACACTCTTTTATTGAGACGAGATTCGATCACTTCGTCGGATCAATCTTCCCTCACAAAACTCCCATTAGTGTTTGACGACTCACAGTTTTCCACCACAAAATCCCCCATCGATCAGACTAATTAACGGTGGGACCACCAAAATTCCTTTCGGTTGAATCCACTCAAACTTTTGATGCGTCTATGCACTTAACATTCCCATAGTTAAAGTCCGGACATAGTACTTGGAATTTTAATATCCTGATCATTGACGATTATCAAACCCCTCCGTGTTAAGTATTTGTCACTTAACACCAGAAACCCCCTCTGAGTGATTTGTATAAGTTAATACTCCCACTGTGATTTGTACTCCCACTCCCACTGTCTACCTGGTCAAACCTTCCTACAGTTAGGACCACAACCAAAATCCCCTCTCGATTCCTCCAATGAACGAGAGGTCTACTTTCAAATCGAATGATCAAGCATTCCTATAGTTAGGGCCAAAACCAAAACTCCCTCTCGATTCCTCCAATGAACGAGAGGTCCAATTTCAAATCGAATGATCAAACCTTCCTACAGTTAGGACCAAAACCAAAATCCCCTCTCGATTCCTCTAATGAACGAGAGGTCCACTTTTAAATCGAATGATCAAACCTTCCTATAGTTAGGGTCAAAACCAAAATTCCCTCTCGATTCCTCTAATGAACGAGAGGTCCACTTTCAAATCGAATGATCAAACATTCTTACAGTTAGGGTCACCTCAAACTCCCGCTTAGTCAAACCTTCCTACAGTTAGGGTCAAAACCATAATTCACTCTCGATAAACGAGAAATTCACCTTTAGTTTGGTAATCAAACCTTTCGACAGTTAGGATTATCCGAATCTTTCGATTCTCGGAGTGAGGAGTGGAGATCTCACTCCTAGTTTCACCTTTTCGGATTCTTAGGGTGGAAATCACACTTTGAGTTTCCTTGGTAATTGGAGATAGAATATAAAATTCTTCTTCTTCAGTTTTGGGAGATAGAATATAAAATTCTTCCTCTCCCATTTTGGGTTCGTCTTTGCCCCAAGAGAAGACACCATCGTTCAACTCCATAATTCGTGCCTTACACGCACGTGGAATTTTATCCCGAATCCTAAGTAGGGATAAGTCAACGCCTAACACGCGTTGCCGGTTTAGTCTTTTACCGATTGAAGAAGACACCAGAATTCCAGTCTGGGGAATTTCATCCCGAAGCCTAAGAAGGGATAAGTCAGCG
>NC_033800.1:49137884-49148917 GCF_001876935.1 Asparagus officinalis
CTACAGTTAGGACCAAAACCAAAATCCCCTCTCGATTCCTCCAATGAACGAGAGGTCTACTTTCAAATCGACTGATCAAACCTTCCTATAGTTAGGGCCAAAACCAAAACTCCCTCTCGATTCCTCCAATGAACGAGAGGTCCAATTTCAAATCGAATGATCAAACCTTCCTACAGTTAGGACCAAAACCAAAATCCCCTCTCGATTCCTCTAATGAACGAGAGGTCCACTTTTAAATCGAATGATCAAACCTTCCTATAGTTAGGGTCAAAACCAAAATTCCCTCTCGATTCCTCTAATGAACGAGAGGTCCACTTTCAAATCGAATGATCAAACATTCTTACAGTTAGGGTCACCTCAAACTCCCGCTTAGTCAAACCTTCCTACAGTTAGGGTCAAAACCATAATTCACTCTCGATAAACGAGAAATTCACCTTTAGTTTGGTAATCAAACCTTTCGACAGTTAGGATTATCCGAATCTTTCGATTCTCGGAGTGAGGAGTGGAGATCTCACTCCTAGTTTCACCTTTTCGGATTCTTAGGGTGGAAATCACACTTTGAGTTTCCTTGGTAATTGGAGATAGAATATAAAATTCTTCTTCTTCAGTTTTGGGAGATAGAATATAAAATTCTTCCTCTCCCATTTTGGGTTCGTCTTTGCCCCAAGAGAAGACACCATCGTTCAACTCCATAATTCGTGCCTTACACGCACGTGGAATTTTATCCCGAATCCTAAGTAGGGATAAGTCAATGCCTAACACGCATTGTCAGTTTAGTCTTTCACTGATTGAAAAAGACACCAGAATTATAGTCTGGGGAATTTTATCCCGAAGCCTAAGTAGGGATAAGTTAGCGCCTAACACGCGTTGCCGGTTAGTCTTTGACCGTAAAAAAAACATAAGCCCACATATTCGATATTATGGCAGGTTGTTATTCATAACATCAAAATCCGTGCTTCACACGCACGGGGAATTTTATCCCGAAGCCTAAGTAGGGATAAGTCAGCGCCTAACACGCGTTGCCGGTTAGTCTTTGACCGTAAAAAAGACAAAAGCCCACATATTCGACATTATGGCATATTGTTATTCATAACACCAAAATCCGTGCTTCACACGCACGGAGAATTTTATCCTGAATCCTAAGAAGGGATAAGTTAACGCCTAACACGAGTTGCCGGTTTAGTCTTTCACCGATTGAAGAAGACACCAGAATCCAAGTCTGGGGACTTTTATCCCGAAGCATAAGTAGGAATAAGTCAGCGTCTAACACGCGTTATCGGGTAGTCTATTTTCGTAAGAAAGACGAAGTCTACGTGTTTAATATCGTAGCATTAAAAGAGTTAACTCTTTTAGCACAACGTCACATGCGGAACGGACTTAAACAATCCGCATGCAAACCCGATTCAAACGGTAATCGGTAAATGCACGTCAAATCCGTTAATAACTGAGGATTTACCAAAAATTCTAAGTCTATGTCTAACACACGTTGCCGGGTAGTCTATTCCCATGAGAAAGACGAAGTCTACGTATTTAATATCGTAGCACTAAAAGAGTTAACTCTTTTAGCATAACGTTACATGCAGAACGGATTTAAACAATCTGCATGCTAGCCCGACTCAAACGGTAGTCGGTAAAGGCTAATAAAACCCGTTGATGGCTGAGAATTTGCCAAAAATTCTATAAATACGAGTCATTGACGCATCAGCTTCATTAGTTGGTCTCTTGACTTGAGCATCCAACGACTTCGGGATAAGATCCATATCTGCAGACGAAATAACTTTAATAGTTAGTACTGCAGCCCAAAATTTGGGACCGTCATGCTCCAACACCTTAAGAGCTTAAACTGTGCAGACTCCAGCAAACGTACGAGTATAAACTGTGTTAACGCCGGTCAACGCGTTACAACAAAAGTCAACACCGGACGACACGTTATAGTAAAGGTCAGTGCCTGTCAACGCATTAGTAATTTTGCCAAAATAAGGCAAAAGACGATTTTAAGGAGTTCAATCGCATTCAGATATGAATTTCTGACAAAGATGATCAGTTCAAAGTCAACTCAATGACACGAGCTAAGTTCAGAAACTTACACACCAACTTTAATTTAAGATTTTAACAACGGTCAGACGATAAACGCAGCACCAGAAGAACTTTATCTATTCGACAAAATACTAAATAGACTGAAGGGTGTTTTTTCATCTACGAGATTGAGGAAATGGCCTATCTTATCCAAAGCCTTCCAGACTCTTCTATAAAAGAATAAGTCTGAAATACTTTGGAGGGGGTATCTGTAGGCGTATAAAAAATACCTATAGGTGTCCGCACACAGCTCGAGACAGAGAGAAGACGACGAACGTTGCTATCCGAATCTAAGAGGATTATCTGACGCCAACAACCGCATGAAGCGAAATGGCGAACCGAATGGCCCGCGCGCTCGACAATCAATTCACGCGCGTCAATCAACACACGCGCGTTAATCAGCTCGCGTGCGTTAATCAACTTGCGCGCGTCGGTCAACACGCGCGCGCTAATCAACACGTGCGCATCAATCAGCTCGCGCACGTTAATCAAAACGTACCCAACAATCAGTTTGCGCACGTCGATCAGCTCCAAGTGTCCGAACGCGCGCCAATCCGCTCGCGCGCGTCAATCATCTCGCGCGCGCCAATCCGCTCGCGCACGTCAATCAGCTCGCGCGCATCGGTCAACACACGCGCGTCAATCAAGTCGCGCGAATCGGTCAGCTCACGCGAGTCAATCAACTCGCGCGCGTCACTCAACTCGTGCGGAGCGTACAAGTCAACACGACGAGCGAGTAAACGAAACGACATAAAGTACAAGTCCCGGAAAACAAAGCACCAAAAAAGAAGTTCGGCGGAGGCGGCGGACCCGCGCCGCACTGCGAGCCGCCGTGGACAGCACTGGCGACCGCCGGCCAGAGCGGGTCGGAGGTGCCCGACCTGCGCCCACGCGGGTCGGATCCGTCCGACCCGCGCAAGCGCGGGTCAGACCGCGCCGACCCACGCCTCCGCGTTGTTTTGACCCCCGAATGCGTTTTCACGGTTTCAAAGCGGTTTTTCGCTGGACTTATCTGTTCCAGGGGTTCCCAACTGACTTAACATCATGTACAAACATGGTTAGGCCATTATTAACTAAAGATAAGACCAAATTACTCATTCTTATCCGAAAACCCCCCAACCGAAGCCTATAAATACAGGCCTAAGGGCTCATTTCATGGAAGCATCAAGAGGGCGAAACGCCGCCGAATTGGAGAGTGGAGCACTAATTTCAGAGGACAAGTTAGATCCCGACGAACTTCAGCATAAAGAGGAAGTCTTTCGAAGGATCTGAACCCGTATTCCCCTGTCCGTCCGTTCCTCGAGATTAGGCTTGGTCTTAATCTCGAGAAGAGCTACTGATTTCGCTTGGTCGATTTCAGCGCTTCAAGCGAATACTTCCTTAATGAAGTAGGAGCTCTGTCAATTTTTCGACAACTGGATCTAATCCGTAGACGGTCCACGGATATCGACGTCCCCGGCACAGACAAAGATCCCACGCAAGCAGCGGAGGATAAACGTCCGTTGCGCTGTTTGACGAGAGTTATAATCTTTTTTCATTGTATAAGTTGATCTTATAAAAAAAATCTACTTTTTGTTTATTTGAGTTTATTGTAACCATTGAAGTTGTAATAGATTCGAAGCAATGAAATCATCAACTTTCTCCCCAAACAACTAATCTACCGGGGCATACAAAATATGTTTAATATATAAACATTACGCTGTAGCAGGACAAACCGGCCTGCGTGGACCGGCGCATAATAAATCGGCCCATTCGCACATCATTGAAGTGGGACCCATCTCGTGCCTTGAGTGAAAGAAATGACGTGTATGCTACTCACGCTAAGGAACTAGAGAAGAATGCCTATCAGAAATGCCTTGAGATGGAGCAAAATGTGGCCCTTTAGTCAAAAGACTCAAAACTTTGAGTTAACAATCGCATCAATTTATTTAATTGAACTTTCTTTTTACCTATTTAGCCCCCCAAATGTACAATCTTACAACCTTGCCCCCAAATTAAGATACATGCTAACTTATCCCCAAATTTCCCATATTGTTTTTTTTCTTCTATAATTTGCAAATATGATTAATATATCTAGGAGAGCAAATGGCGTTGCATGTGATGTTTACCATATCCGTATTCGTTTATCAACAATATACGGATATAAGTACAAATAGACCGGATAAGAAAAACTCATATCCATATCCATCAAAATCGAATACAAATGGATATTATATATCCTGGACACAAAAAGATAATGGGGGAACATATAATTGGAGCTTTGATTCTATCGGAATGAGACGCATAGGAGAAGCAGATATGGGCCTTTTATGAATAAAATAGAGGGGGAGGCAATTTAGGGATTTAATTGCCCCCATAGTGGTCAGAATCCCAACACACATGTGAAGAGTTATGATAGGATATGTATTCACATTCACTGGTCAACGACTTGCATCATCTACATGTACTCAGAGACATTCATATATAAATCCAGATGTATTTCACTCTGTGTTTGTATTTGTATCCATATCTTATCGGGTGTCAGTATTTAATAACCATATATAGTTGTATGCTATTGGATAGGCGTACAGATACATCTCTTCTTTCTTGCTAATTCGCCCACCCCCCTGTCTTCTTTCTTGATCCCTATGTAATTATAAATTGATAACATTAATGTAACCGGGTATACACTGATATTGATACTTGAGGGGTAAAACAATTCAACATGGGAGAGTAAATTAGCAAAATATCTACGTCTGATGATTTTTGCAAGGGTAGATCCGGGGGTACATATGCAAAATGAACCCTTTACTTATTTATAATTATTTTGTAAGTTATACTGATTTCTATAACACGTTTTCTATCCTTTTCATATATATTTGGGAAAATTTGCAAAATAGATTATTTTTATGAAATATATAGAGAAATAGACCACTTTGTAAAATAATTAGCAAAATAGACATTTTTTTTTGAAAAAAAAAGGTCTATTTTGAAAGACAAGGCTCAGAAAACATACGAGACTACTAGTCCCGTATGTTTAGAGCCAACTAATCACGGATTAGTGACTCAGAAAACATACGGGACTAATAGTCCCGTATGTTTTCTGAGTAGAAAATTTTACTAATCCGTGATTAAAATATACGGGACTACTAGTCCCGTATGTTTTCTGAGCTGTTTTGCAAAATAGACCTCTTTTTGGCCTGTTGGCTAAAAAAAGGTTTATTTTGCTAATTATTAAACAAAACGGTCTATTTTGCTAAATAATTAGCAAAAACGGTCTATTTTGCAATTTTTCCTATATATTTTCTAGGCTGTCTAAATTACGTATGGGTTGCTCTTTCTCAGTTTCACCACGTTCCTTATGCCTCCAAAACCAAAGTTAATCTCTTTAGATCCTAACAAAAAAGAGTGATGCTACAGGCACACCTCCGGCCACACCACCAGCCACAATGGCATTTAGACGCATCTCCCATTTCTCCCGCGCTCTGACCAGGTCCACGTGGCGCTCACTAGAGTCAGCTCCTCCGCCCTCCGCCCTTCTCGCACTCTCACCTCTCCAAACCCAAAAGATCCCGACTCCTCTCAATCCAAACGTAAGCCTAAACTTCAGATTGTTTGCGTAGCTATAGAGTTATTACTGTTTACTGAACTGGGTTTGATTGATTTTTACATTTGCGTTGTAGTTTGCGGTTGATTGGGTTGGGGGTGGATTGGGGTAGCTTCTAAAATTTGCACTCCTCTCATTCCCATTGCCAGTCAAAATCTTGATTTGATTGCGCGGTCGTAGTATTTGAACTGTTTGCTGAAGTGGGTTTTAATTGGCTTTCTGATTTGTGTTGTAGTTTGGAGTTGATCGGGGGAGATTGAGATCGTGGTCGAGCCAAGCGTTGGTTGATGTCCCGAGCGCTGCTGCTGTGGTTGATGTGCCTCTGGCTCAGACTGGAGAAGGGATCGCAGAGTGCGAGCTGCTTCAGTGGTTTGTTCAGGAGGTGAGAGTTCTGGGCTCTTCGATTTCAATGGTAAAAACTCTTTTTAGTAGAAAGAGGAGAAGTACACTGGCTTGAATAAGGAGTTGACCGAGTGATTTCAATTGGCTATGATGCAAATGGGCCATTGTTAGCAGAATACCTATATTGCTTCCTACTGCAGACTCTACCACAGATTATGTTGTTAATTGATTTAACACGAAAGCTCAAGTGAAAATTAAAGACACTATTTACGGAAACTCTAGTCTCTCTACATGTCACACGCGCTATCCGAGACCCTTCCACTACATTAAAACTCCAAAGTCGTGGTGATGGTTAAGTGTTATAATTTTACACTGTAACTGTAAGAATGTTTGATGGAGAAATGGAGAAATATGGTGTTAAAAAAAAACTTTTTAGTAAAAACTCTACTTCTTTGATTGCAATTGTATATAACCCTTTTAGTAGAAGTATATGTTGTTTTGAATAAAGCTGATTGGTTTCAGTTGGGTATGTTGTGATTTGGGTTGGATGTGGATAAAAAATTCAAAATCATAAAAATGGGTTGTTTAGTAGAATCCATATACTGCTGCTTATTGTGGACTATACCATAGAATATGATGTTAATTTACGTTAAGAGAACAATGAGTATCATTGTCATATGTCATATGAGGGGATTCTCGCATAATGATAATAATGTGTCTCAATCCCAACCAAGTGTTAAAAGGGGAGAGAAAAGTTCTTATAACACTTGGTTGAGATCGTACCAGATTATTGTATATCCCCGCACATGATGTATGATACCCATTAATTTCTTATTTTAAGCTTTCATACATGCATCTAGGATATAGTCCTAAACATGCAGATGAGATCTAATACAGCAATCACGAAATTTAGCAGAAGGATGAATCCTAGGTATGCCTTTTAGATTCAAGAAACAAATTAGAGATACCTTTGATGTTGATGGATTATTTTCTTGTTCCACCGCGTAATCCAGAGATCTCTTATGCAATGGCCGAAAAATAATCACACCTTAGATTGGGCGAGAATTCCCCACATTTCACCCCACTACTAATCGTAAGCAATAAAAAAGGGTGGAAGGATGACTGCTAGGAGGATCATTAATGGTGAAGGACCATCTCTATTTTGTGAATGGAAGGGTAAAGGATGAAGTGAGAACGTGGAAGTTATCTTGAAGCAGGTGAAGCTAATCTCTTCAGATAGAGGATGGAAATATCCAAAAATAGGGAGGTGGAAAAGGGATGTACTGAGACGAAATATGGGCTTGTTGGGAGTAGTATAGTTTTTGTGGGATTATTATCATGATTATACTCCTTCCATTTTATGCTAGCTAAAAGGAAAGAAGAAAGCATCACATATTTAATTCCAAATTTATACGCTACAAGAAGCATTTTATGGCATGCTTCAAAATGTCTAGCTTTCTATTAATAGTATTAGTACTATATTATCAGAGAGGCTAGTGATGAAGTTCTGGTTGTATCTTACTTGCTATCTTTTTCGCAAGTTAATTTCTAAATACACAATGGATTGGATGGAAAAGTACATTCTGGTTTGAGAAAGAGTCATTCTCTTAGCCAAAAATACTCTCCGGCTGTATCTGGTATTGATGTTTGCTTAAGATTGTGTTTCTTCTTAAAATAACACATGTTTAAGAACATCCATTCATCTTTCTTTTTGATTAAATTTTGTGTGGCTTTGTCTGATCGAAATACTGATTTACCAGTCTATAGATTAATCTTTCTTATAACTAACTATTACAGAATCCATTCTATGGCAGGGGGATCATGTTGAAGAATTTCAACAGCTTTGTGAAGTACAAAGTGACAAGGCCACTATAGAAATTACAAGCCGTTATAAAGGAAAGATCCTTCAAATTCTCTATGTTCCTGGTGATGTAGTGAAGGTATAATCATAGCTAAGATGTTATGATTAACTTTTTGTGTTTTATGTTGATGATATCATTTTTGGTTATACAATACAGTATCAAACCTTATGAGTTGATTAATATGGTGCCATGACCTTTTCTTCTGCTGTACCCAGAGGCTAGGGTGATTGCTTGTCATTTGCAAATGTACTTAAAAATATGTAATGTGAAACATGGTGACTTTGCTTCCATCTTGTCCTGATGGAAGTAGATTGGGATCCGATGGAGTCCTAATATACACTATAGCTTCAGCTCTACAGCTTGTCAACTAGGTGTAAGTTAAACATAGATGTATTTCAGGGTTCATCTGCTGAGACTGAGATGTGTCTTTTCACAAGTTAGAAAATACAAGTAATAAAATCTAAAACAGTTAAACTGTAAAATCATATGTTTGCAAATTAACCAGGTAAACACAGGGAGAATAAGATTTAAGTTAAGAACTGGTGCTGATTTCTGAAAAAAGTTAAGAAAGCACACTAATCAGTAAATGAGGAGATTACATAGGTCTGAGTGAGAAGAATTGTTAGCTGCTGTAACTTTTTCAGTTTATCAGAAAGAGGTTAACCAATCCAATATTAGATCTGTTTCACATATTTTGTGTTAACTGTGTTAATTTTAACTGGATATATATCAGAAGAACAAGTAGTCTTCTGCTTATTGGGATATTAACCAACAAGCGGTAAATGATAGGATAAAATGAGATGAAGTTGCCTGTGTGATTTAATACCCAGTATCCTCCTGTTTACTATGTGTGGAGCTACATATCTTCTTATTGAGTGACCTATTTCCTTTTTCCAAACAGATATTACTTGAATTTCTAATTTCGAATCAGAAAAATTAACCTCATTATTCAAATTGTAGGTTGGTGAAACTTTATTGAAGATAATTGTTGATGAAACTCATCCTTTCACATCTGAAAGTGATAGACATAGAGCTTCGCAAAAGCCTGAGCTATCTGAATCTGATTGTGAAAGCATCCAGATTAAGGAAGTGGTCAGCAGGGGAGTTCTATCTACTCCTGCTATTAAGAACCTTGCAAAACAGTATGGTTTGAATATAAATGAAATTCGTGGAACGGGTAAAGATGGTAGAGTACTGAAGGAAGATGTCTTGAGCTATGCTGCTAGCAAGGGAATTTTTACAGAATCACCTGCCTTCTTGAGTGCTAGTGTTGATGATCAACAGTTGCTGATGAACAAAGAGGCCATGAACACTGCAGATGTAAAACTCTATGAAGATAGGACCATCCCTCTCAGGTGACTCCAGTAATTTTTTTTCTTCAGAATATTCATAAACTGAAGCTATGGGTATACGAGTAAAACATTACTTTGGAAAGCAAGAAATTGACACCGCTAAGGATATAATTCTCATCCGTAGGAACTACTAGTATAAAGTACTTGAATGTAGCATATTTTTAAACCGCATCTCGTTAACAATAAATTGTAGTAATAGTAAAAAAGAAATCATAATTATGAGGTATAGATACGTATGGAAAAGGAGCGCACACATGTTGGTTACATATTGAATGCTTGTTCACTCTTTGTGGATTGGTGTTGTGTGCATTTTTTTGTGTATCTCGAATTTATTGATTTGAAAGGTGTCCAACATGTATCTGATACCATGAAGTTAAATCTCAAATGTATATTTAGATAGTTGATCCATCTACGCTATGTGAATGAATCAGTATTGCTCAATTGATAGTATGTCACTGTTTTGACCTAAGTAGATTCGTAATTCTAATTAATATTTGTTGTTAGTTATCAGATATATGTAGTTTTTTTTCTTGAGTCTTATGGATTTTTAATGTTTTGCATTTCTTGTAATTACATCTTATGTTATTGAGATAAAATAAATGTGCAATACTATTTTGTATTTAAAATGCTTCTTCAAAGTTGGATGTCCTTTCCGGAAGCAACTGACTTTCTTTTAGCTGTATGGCTTATTTGTATTTACCGTATTGTTGAAATGAAAGAAAGTGAGAAGAAATATATTCTTATTGATTATGAAGAAGAGGGCAACTCCTACTATTACACTTCGTAGAGTCTCTATAAAGGAAAACTCGAATAAGAAAAAGATACCTAATACATGGAATCTAGACAACTTATTGAAGGCAAAAAATAATATGTGATCTTCCCATGCTCCCCCTCAAGCTGGAGCATAGATATTAGCGACACCCATCTTGTCCTTATAAAGAGTTGAATTATTTGCTTCTTGTCGTATCTTTGGTCATTTAGTATAGAAGTGAGATAAAAAAAACCTGATCACTTCAACAAACGATGGGAAAACAGTAGAACCGAAAATAAAGGTGTGGAAAAGAAGCTTTGAAAGTGACTTCAAGATTAAAAATACTTGCAAGCTAGGTTACCCGGACACTTCGTCTAGGCTCTTGTATCCGTATTCAACACTTCCCGCATTCATGTCTGTGTCAGGCAGTTCTTGGATGCTTCTTGAATATATACATATTTATTGAGACATGTACTCAATTATATAACACATATTTTAGTTTAAAAACCTCATGATATACTTCTTGAACATATATTTTACCCTTTACCTCAAAATTTTGCAATTTCTTGGACTTGGGACTGGTTCGTTTTAGCACATGCCTAGTTCATAGGTATGATTTTAAAGGGTCATTTTGATAAGTATAGAGAGATTTGAGAGAACTTGATGATATTATTCATTCTATGAGTTGTTTAAATACAGGAGAAAGTAGAGAAGTTTTAATAACCTATGTGATGTGAGACTAAAATATAGCAAGATAATATAATCTAGTTACATTATTTAACACCCCCGCTCAAATTTTATTTGGGTTCCAAAGGTAGTTTGCCAACAAGGAGTGCATATGATTGCTTGTAGGTAGGAAATATCGTGATGTTGTCCGGTGAGAGCTTGGACAGAGGGAGCTTGGCCGAAAATGTTAGTCGAGGTAAGCTTGGTCGGAAGGAACTTGCACGTGGGTGATTGGCCACAATAAGCTTGGTTGGAGAGATCTTGTCTGTGAGTGCTTGGCCGGGGGAAAGCATGGCAGTGGGTGCTAGCTAGGGGAAAGCGTGGTTGCGGGTGTTGTC
>NC_033800.1:49149696-49208531 GCF_001876935.1 Asparagus officinalis
AGCGGAGTGCTTGGGGAGTAGGGAGCAGAAGGGGTGCCAGGGAAGAGGTGGAGGTTCTTTTTGGGCATTCTATCGAACACCTTTCAAGCATCATCATCAACAGGTGTACAAGGACTGTACAAGGACTGTACAAGGACTTACTGTGAGTAGATTTAGGTTGAGGCGTGCATTGGAGCAGAAGCTTGGGTCGCCGGAGTTACAGGTGTCTGGTGAGTTGGCGGCGGCGGGCTTGGGAAGGTAGCGGGCGGCTCTAGGGTTTGGACGTGGGTGTTTTGCTATGAACTTCTAAGGTTTAGGGATTTGGGGTTTTGTAAGCAGCAGGGCTTTAGGCTCGGCGGCGAGAGGCCTCCAGCGGATTGGCAACAAGGGTTAGGGCATTGCGAGGTTAGTGACAACAAGGGTTATGTAGTGCCTGATGAGGTTTTGAGCAGAGGTCACAGGGGAGGTAGCATAGGGTTTACCTGGGGCAGGTTTGGTCTGCCGGGGATGAAGTGGCCGTTGGAGATATTGCCTAGGTTGAAGCCGTCGAGGGGAAGCGCGGAGAAACCCCTTGGCGGCCCCGAGATCAAGGAAGAAGGAAGATGTCTCTCAAGGATGAAGAAAATGGACGATGATAAGTATAGAGAGATTTGTGAAAACTTGATAATATTATTCCTTCTACTGAGGTGTCTAAATACACGAGAAAGTAGAGAAGTTCTAATAACCTGTGCGATGTAGGACTAAAATATAGCAAGATAATATAATCTAACTACATTATTTAACATGTTTGAGTATCTAGTTAAAAAACGAGCGCTTTTTTAATTTATAATCTACTCAATAAAATAAACATAAAAGTAGTATAAGGATTTTAGTTCTCATAATGTATGAATGAAAAACAATATTGATCTCATATAGATTATTTAAGTTTAATGTGTATGTATGTAATTGTCTCGCCGTATCCTAACTTTTTTAATTTTGCCGTGTCACGTATCTGTACCCATGTACATGTCCGCAATTGCACCCGTATTTGTGCAACCTAGCTTACAAGCAACAAAAGGACGTCCATAAAAAAGAGGTTTTCAAACTAGACGAATGACCTTGCCGTGCAATGGTACAAAAGTCAACGTTGCTCACATATTATGCCGAGATCCAAAAAAACAAAATAGGCATATAAAATGTTAAAAATCACCAAAGACGAGATCAATGTAGGCGCTAGAATAATGCTAAGATCAAGAGAACCAAGGGGTTTCTTAAAAAAACTTTGAATAACAATCTTTGGAATAAAAAGTTTTAACATAGCCAAAATCTCAATGAGAACTAATCTTGCTAAAATATGAGGGATTTGCTAAGCAGATCCACCAGCAGATTCATCATTTGCTTTCTTAATCATTGAAAAATTCAATGTTGTGCAAGAACTGAGACCTTATAGTGTGAACGAAGATCGAAGCTGCCTTGAAAATAGATGAATATAGTTTGTGAAATCGAGGTAAAAGTTGCCAAGGTCAGTGAAGTGAAGCCGAAAGCAAGATTGAAGCCGATAGATCTGAAAAAGATGAAAACTGAATCTACATTGATGTCGAAGCTGAGGTCAAAAAGATGTCAAGGTCGATGATGTTGAAGATGCAGATCTGAAGAAGATGCAACTGGAGTTCCAGTCATGTCGAAGTCACAAGGGGAAGATCAACAATGATGTTTGCGGCAAAACCCCCTTGGCGGGCCAAGACTCATATGCTAATACATTGAATCTAGTCAACATTATTAAAGACAACAAACAATATGAGGTATTCCAATACATTATTTAGGTCACACAGATAGGCATTTTGTTGCGCGCAGCGGAAATTTCGGCAGCACTTCGGCAGCACAACAAGAGAGTCAGATCGTAATAAGAATTCCCGTCTCACCAAGGAAACAAGAATCTGAAGCGAATATCTCAACAAAGTGAGATATCGGCTCTTCCTCTCATCAGTTCTAGGACTGACCTGTCGAGGGATCCTAAAAACTATTACAAATCACACAAATAGCAGTACAACTAATTTTTACATGGTTCGGCAAATTGCCTACGTCCACGGGGCAAGGAGGGGGGAGATCTACTAATAGAGGGAGAGAACACAACTAGGGTTTACAATCACTCACAATCTAAACCCTCAAACAAACTCTCAGATCCCTCACAATATCTCTCTACAAAAGCACAAAAGCCTACACACAAAAACTCCTCTTGAATTCTGTGTTTTTCTTCTGCTGCCGCAAAATAACCTCTGCTTGTTGCGCTTTTGTTCCGCAGCCGCCAGTCTTTTTCCGCAAAAGATTCCCCTCTGCCTGCTTTTCGTAAATCTCCAAGCTGAGAAAATAAATTCACAGCCGCAAAACCTGCACCCCGTTTTCTCCAGCACAAAACCCTAAACAAAATAACTAGGCTATATATAATTGATGGTATTCGGGTGGGCCTTAAATGAAAAACGTGTGCAGCCAACTCTTAACTCACGTGGGCGTGACTTCGGGTGTTCACGAGAGCACCTCACGCGGAAAGTGGCCCCCACTCACAATTCTCCACCTCGGTGAAGTTTTTTCAAAACTGAGCCGACACCAAAGCAACCAAATATCAACACGTCGGGAACCCGAACGAGAGTTCAAACAATCTCACCCCCATCAAAATCAACTAATCCAAAACCGGCTGCATTTGAAAGATTGCCTACGTATCCTCTTGCCCAAGGAATCAAGCCGAACGTAGTTCATCCAAATGGCCGCCAACGGCCTCAACAATCACGAATATGCAACAAGTTTCGACAATGATCAAACTTGTTGCTCGGAACCACCTTAGTGAGCATATCCACCGGATTATCCTTCGTGTGGACTTTCATAATCTCCACATCGCCATCTTCAAGAACATCTCGAACGAAGTGATAACGAACATCAATGTGCTTCGTCCGCGCATGAAAAACCTGATTCTTCGCCAAATAGATAGCACTCATGCTATCACAATGAATAGTGACGGACCTCTACGATATACCAAGTTCCTCCAAAAGTCCTCGAAGCCAAATAGCCTCTTTCACAGCCTTCGTAACTGTCATATACTCTGCCTCCGTCATAGACAAAACCACCGTAGACTGTAATGTGCATCTCCAACACACCGGCTCACGGATCAAAGTGAACACATATCCCGTCGTAGACCGGCGCTTATCCAAATCCCCGGCATAATCCGAATCAACATAACCAATGCATAGCTGCCCACCTGTAGTGTCCCGCTCATAAACTAAACCAACATTGAGCGTACCTCGAATGTACCTCAAAATCCATCTCACGGCTTCCCAATGACCCATTCCTGGATCATGCATGTATCTCGATACCATGCTCACCGCCTGTGACAAATCCGGTCTCGTACATACCATCGCGTACATCAAGCTCCCAATCGCACTCGCATATGGAATCTTCGACATTAACTCTCGATCTTCAACTGACTACGGTGAAAGACCAGCTGAAAGCTTCAAATGGGCTCCCAATGGTACACTAACTGGCTTCGTATCCATGCTAACATGGAATCGATGTAGAACCTTCTTCAAATAAGCCACCTGTGTCAAACAAATTCTGCCCTTCTTCTTGTCTCTGCCGATCTCCATCCCTAAAATGCGCTTCGCCTCACCCAAGTCCTTCATCTCAAACTCATTTGAAAGTTGAACTTTCAACTCATCTATAGCCGACCTGGAAGTAGAGGCAACCAACATGTCATCGATATAAAGCAACAAATAAATGTACGCACCTCCTTTCAACTTGCGAAAATATACGCAAGGATCAAACTGGCTCCGAGTGTACGAATGACCAATCATAAAACCATCAAATCGCCTATACCACTGTCGAGGAGACTGCTTCAAACCGTATAGCGATTTCTTTAATCTGCAAACCAACTTATCTTTCCCTGCAGCTCGGAATCCCAATGGCTGAGTCATATATATTTCTTCATCAAGATCACTACGAAGAAATACCGTCTTCACATCCAACTGATCTAATTTCAAACCATACTGTGCCACCAAAGCTAGCAGAATCCGAATCGAAGAGTGCTTCACCACCGGAGAGAAAACCTCATTATAGTCAATACCTTCTTCCTGTGCATAGCCCTTCGCAACCAACCTAGCTTTGAACCTCAATGGAGTGCCCTCAATGCCCTCCTTCTTTGTGTATACCCACTTGCAACCAATTGCTTTCCCTCCCTTTGGAAGCTCCACAAGCTCCCATGTATCGTTCTTATGAAGAGATTTCATCTCCTCCTGCATAGCCACCTGCCACGAATCAGCCTCCGAACTCTGCTCGGCCTCTCTGAAAGTAGTAGGTATCATCTCATCGATACTCTCCACCGGAAGTGCATACGCAACTATGTCGGCATACCGTGCTGGCATCTGTATGTTACTCCTCTGTCTCCGAGCCGTAATTGAATCCTGAACCTGAGCCGTCGGTTCCTGATCCTGCACATTTGTACTCGTATCCTCCGTGTCACCGTCATGCTCGTCTGGCGTCACCTCAGTCGGCACCTGCATGGATACTGTACCATCTGGACAATGTGGAGCTGCATCGATCTCCACCACCTGCGATATCTCCTCCGTCGGGTCGCTCTCCACCTGATGAGAGCTGGGAAGCTTCAAGATAGAAGCCTCATCGAATGTGACATCCCTACTCAGTACAATCTTTTTATCCACTGGATCCCAAAACTTATATCCCTTGACACCACGCTTGAATCCTACAAATATGGCATTCCTAGCTCGAGGTTCCAATTTATCAGTTCTAACATGATAATATGCAGGGCACTCAAATACCTTGAGCTGGTCATAATCGTGTGCTGGCTTTCCCGACCACATCTCCATAGGGGTTTTCCCCTCAATCGCAGATGAAGGCAGCGTATTAATGAGGTGGCTCGCATATGTAAGTGCCTCAACCCAAAAGATCTTTTCCAAACCATTCTGCGACAATAAGCATCGGATCTTCTCCAGTAAAGACCGATTTAATCTCTCTGCCACCCTATTTTGCTGCGGTGTATGACTAACTGTGAAGTGTCTCTCTATGCCCTCGTCTCGACATAGCTGCTGAAAGGGGTCAGAAGTATACTCATCACCGTTGTCGGATCGCAACGTCTTGATCTTTCTCCCAGTCTGCAGTTTCAATCTCTTCTTCCATTCCACAAACAAATCTAGGACTTCACTCTTCTTCGTCATGGTGTACACCCAACAACGCCTAGAATAGTCATCTACAAAAGTGACGAACGAATATCGACCATCAAGTGATGCAGTCTTGGTGGGACCCCAAACGTTTGTGTGCACGTAATCCAGGATGCCCCTCGTCTGATGAATGGCAGTCCCGAACTTCACCTTCGTCTTCTTGCCAAGAACACAGTGCTCACAGAACTCAATCTTCCCACTCTTGGCTCCCTTCAATATCCCCTGCTTGCATAATGCCTGCAGTGATTTTTTACCTGTGTGCCCCAACCTATAGTGCCAAAGTCTGCTCATGTTCGCTTCTGAAATAGCCGAAGCAACCTGGCCAATCTCGGTGCTTCCCTTCAGATAATACAAATTCCGATTGCGGACTCCCCTCATCACCACCAATGATCCCTTAGTAACCTTCGCTACAGCGTTTTCGAAAGCCACCTTGAATCCCTTCGCCTCCAAAGCTCCAACTGAGATAAGATTTTTCTTCAGTTGAGGAACAAATCTCACCTCCTTCAACTCACGGACTACTCCATCGTGCATCCTAATCCGCACGGTACCTATCCCACAAACGCCACAGGATTGATCATTTCCCATGACAACAACGCCCCCGTCGACTTTCTCAAAAGATGCAAACCAGTCTCGCCTAGGGGTCACAGGAAAGGTAGCGCCGGAATCAAGCATCCAATCTGATGCATCCACATGGTTCACCTCCGGAGTAATCAGTAGAGAAAAGCACGAATCATCGGAATCATCGCCTTTCGCAATATTCACCTCATTGGCCTTCGGACCCTTTTTCTTGCCATTCTCCTTCTCCTTGAGCTTCGGACAGTCTCTCTTCTAATGTCCCTGCTCCTTGCAGAATGCACATTGGTTCTTTGTTAATTGGTGGCGGCTTCTAGACTTTGACCTCCCTCTGTTACCACCTTTTGGATATGGGCTTCTGCCTCTCGTCGACAAGGCTTCGCCTGAAGTGCTAGCGCGGGAAGTCTCCTTGTCCTTCCTCCTCAAGTCGTAATTCGTCAAAGCGTTAGTCACTTCACTATTCAGCTCCTGTTCCAAACAGGACCTGATCACCCCACAAGCGTTCCTATTCATCTTCTCCCATATCGCCTTATCATATTTAGATGGCCTCTCCTGGACTATGATGGTCTCTTCCAAATTCTGAGCATTGAGCGCATCCTGTACGTCGCTCATCCACAAATCAAAGTTGATTTTGCCGTCATACTTCACCACACTAATCTTAGTGTTCTGAAAACCAACTTGTATTGTACTCGCCATCGATTTGCTGCTTTCACCTTCTTCTCCCATTGCAAACTAACTCCAAATTGTAGAGAAAGAACAAATTTGATAGAATTAGGAACCACCCAACTGAACCCTAGATTGGATTCCAAATAGATTTCCTAACCACACGAGGAAAGCGAAATCTCCAACGGCAACTCCTAATGCTATCTTCACCGAAGCCGAGAACTCCAAGAATTAAGCTTCACACAAGAATCTTCCTCCACCAAAAAACCCTAGATTTGAAATCTGGACTCTGATACCACTTGTTGCGCGCAGTGGAAATTTCGGCAGCACTTCGACAGTACAACAAGAGAGTCAGATCGCAAAAAGAATTCCTGTCTCACCAAGGAAATAAGAATCTGAAGCGAATATCTCAACAAAGTGAGATATCAGCTCTTCCTCTCATCAGTTCTAGGACTGACCTATCGAGGGATCCTAAAAGCTATTACAAATCACACAAATAGCAGTACAATCAATTTTTACGTGGTTCGCAAATTGCCTACGTCCACGGGGCAAGGAGGGGGGAGATCTACTAATAGAGGGAGAGAATACAACTAGGGTTTACAATCACTCACAATCTAAACCCTTAAACAAACTCTCAGATCCCTCACAATATCTCTCTACAAAAGCACAAAAGCCTACACACAAAAACTCCTCTTGAATTCTGTGTTTTTCTTCTGCCGCCGCAAAATAACCTCTGCTTGTTGCGCTTTTGTTCCGCAGCCGCCAGTCTTTTTCCGCAAAAGACTCCCCTCTGCCTGCTTTTCGTAAATCTCCAAGCTGAGAAAATAAATTCACAGCCGCAAAACCTGCACCCCGTTTTCTCCAGCACAAAACCCTAAACAAAATAACTAGGCTATATATAATTGATGGTATTCGGGTGGGCCTTAAATGAAAAACGTGTGCAGCCAGCTCTTAACTCACGTGGGCGTGACTTCGGGTGTTCACGAGAGCACCTCACGCGGAAAGTGGCCCCCACTCACATTTATGTACTTATTTTCTATGTTTGATATTAAGGTCACAAAGATAGGAATTTATGTACACATTTAGTCTTAATTGTTTTTCTTCTTCTGATTGGAGGTCTTAACAGTTGAGTTGATTGTTTTGTGAGAAATATGAAGTAGTAGGTTTTATGTTCTGAAGCTTTATAATGCTGATACTTCTTTTTGTAGTTTGTTTTCCCTTTGTTCCCCAATTTAGTACATGTCAAATTTGTTCTAACCCTACAAGAAAAGCATTTTCTCATTTTCCATGATACTATATTTTCTTCTTCATAACATAAAAAGTAATATGCTGCATCAATAGATGACTGAGGATTGTTTTTACATCTCAGAGGATTTCAGAGATCTATGGTTAAATTGATGACAATGGCTGCAAAAGTTCCGCATTTTCATTACTTGGAGGAGATAAATTGTGATGCACTTGTGAAGCTTAAGACAGCTTTTCAAAATGAGAACACTGATCCAGATGTGAAACACACTTTTCTTCCTTTCTTAATAAAGTCTCTTTCATTGGCATTGAAAAAATACCCACTGCTGAATAGCACCTTTAACGAGGAAACCACTGAAGTCATTCTTAAAGGTATGCTGGTGCTCTGTTTGTTAAGTTTACTGTCTTTACTCATGATCTTTTGTTAGCTTGCTTCTTATTTCTATTTCATGCTTGTTTGTAATTTAAGAATAACGTGCATACTATTATTAATGTCGGTGAATCTTTGAATTTTTTTTGGATATGAGGGAAACCTTGACAAGGCACTAGGATCCCAGGCCGAAGCCTGAGTTTGATCCTCGACCCCTACCAAGTAAACCCTGGGTGGACCAGGGACTTGGGGGTGTTTGCAGTATTACCACTACGTCCCCAAGCCACCTGTGTTTCCTGCAGTGGGTATGGAATCGTTGAAGTTAACACCTTACAAACTAGTGGTCGACTCCTCCTTGCAATTATATTCAAGTGTTGTGTTTTTTGACCAATTTTCACATTTGCTTCTCCTATATTTTTTGTTGATCTAGGGTAATGTGTAGAAATTTTGTATGCCCTTTCAGTTATTTTCGAGAAGACCTAAAAGATATGCATTTTTTTAGCATACAAGGTTCTCGTGTGGTGTAAATCTAGCTTCCACTATTAGTTACATATTTATTTTATAAAATTTGATTCATTAATCACGTTACACTTGTAGACTATACCTATTATCAAAGCTTTGGATCATTCATGTGATTGTCACCTTACACGACATATTTCTCGTCTATGATGTTTCCAACTACTTAAAGTGAAGTGATTTCATGCCATTTACTGTAGAAATGGGAGAAGTTTTCATGCTAAGATTAGTTGTTTTTTTTTCAATTTCTGATAAGTGTATTCATCACTGGAGAACTCGACTATCTATATGTTTCATAATTTCTTTGACAGATTAATTCCGCTTGTATTCCATCTATGTTTCATGCGAAACTCTTTTTCATACCCAATTGGCCTCAGTTTCACTTGTATTCCATCTAATATTTGTCCATTGAGTTCATATGCATCCTATAGACAACATAATTACTTTATTCTCTACGTAGGTGACGTCTAATTTAGCACCCCGTTCAACTAGGTTTTTACTGATAATGTTTAGTGGAAGTAGTACTTGCAGGATTACAACTTTTTTCTACGCTGGATGCTTTGGAAAATGCAGATACAAGCAACTTTGTGCATGCATTATTTAAATTCCATGTCTCTTTCTATGGTTTATTTTCCAGTTTTAAAATATATTTCTCTGGTTTATAATGTAGGATGCCATAATATTGGTGTTGCCATGGCTACATCATACGGTTTGGTAGTACCAAATATAAAGAAGGTTCAATCTCTCTCCATATTAGAGGTTAGATCTAACTTCAAACTTGTTTTCAATTGGGAATTAAATTTATTATATTTGAGCAGTCACTGATATACCTAATAAAAAATGTGTTCTTATAAACAGGACATATAATGGCTAGATGGATCAAACTTTAATCAGATAAACGATATTATATGATAAAGATCTAAAGCTTTCTGCCATTTTTGCTTGATATATGCTATTATATCTCTTCATAAGTCAAATTGTAATCTGATGAGCAATATCATATGATAAAAAACTAAAGCTTTATGCCATTTTTTCTTGAGAATATGCTACTACGTGTCCCTTCATAAGGTCTTGCAGTTTTCAGTAGGCTTTGAATACAGATATTGATCATTAGTTATGACTTTCACAGTCCTCTAGTCTGTCATTTTCTGTGTATTGATTACTTGTTATGTTGGTAGTAAATTCTGTAACTTTGATCTTATTAAAAATGAAACGAATAACTGTAGTTGGTATAGATGTAATTTCAGTTTGAGTATGTTTTCTGGAATTAGCTTGCTTTCAACATTCTATATTTTATCAACTACCATTATTTTGTGTTTATAATCTGTAAATGATACCTTTAGGTGCTAAATGTTCTTTATAGTTTGTAAATGGTAGTTTTAATTTGCCTGATACTGTATTTGCAGACTAGCAAACATCTCAATTTTCTTTCAACTGCGAAAACTAAGGTTACCTGATACTTGTTTACAAACAAAAGATATAGAGATAACATCACTAAAATGAGGGAATTTGTCTTTGTATTTTGATATAGATCATGACAACATGTGTTCCCATTTCTTTTACTTTTCCCCCTTTTCCCTTTATCACCGAAATGTAGGACTTTCTATTAATGCATGCTTTCTTTCATTAGATTACAAAGGAAATGTCTAGATTACATAAATTGGCATCAAACAACAAGCTAAGTACTGAAGATATTACTGGAGGAACAATAACATTGAGCAACATTGGGACCATTGGCGGCAAGTTTGGCTCACCAGTAATAAACCTACCTGAAGCAGCCATAATTGCAATTGGTCGGATGCAAAAACTTCCTCGTTTTCGAGATGACGGATCTATATATCCAGCTGCCATTACCAATGTAAGTTGTCAGTAGTTTTTTTTCATTATCATGATGTTAAGTTTGTCACACATAATAAACATGCAGATTTGATTACGGACAGTAAATTGCTAAGCAATCTATGGTTCAAATCTATAGTTGTTTTCTGATGCTCTGAACATCTGTTTATGAATTAATTAATGATCATTTGGGAAAGAAGAAAAATATTGAATGAACAAATCTACGCTATGGGTATCAATGGTAAATTGGTAATCATACGTTCAACATGACCATGCAACAAGCACCATTTTATTCTCAAGCTCAGTGTTACATGAATGGGGTAAATTTTACAAAACCCTTGAACTTAGAGTGTATTAAACATTCCTAAATTTTATAAATTACAGAAAACCTTGCTGAACATGTTTCACTAAAATACCATGATTGTATACCGTTAGTTTAGTTTACGTGACATATTTTGGATAATTTTGTCGTTATGTACTTTTTATTTCTACTGAGAGAGTTTTTCAGCTTAGGGTTAATAAATATTAATAAGAAAATATGAAACCTTCTATCCTTCACATCATCGCTGCTTATGACAATTTGGTTTTTATAGTTTTGAAAGTTAATGGAGTTTCCTCTAATTTATAAAGTTTAGGGGGCTTTGTGCAAACACCCCAAGGTTCAAGGGTTTTTTTTCCTGTCCGAAATCTACCCTTATACGTGGTTTCACTTCCTGATATATGGTAATTCGCATGTTTGCTATATCCACTCCCAAACAGTAACTTTGGGAGTTGGATTGCCGAAAATGCCCTTTTGGACTTGGCCTGGTTTGGTTTGGGAGAAGGGCAATTTAGTCCTCACACACCCCCAAAGTTACTGTTTGGGAGTGTGAATAGTTGGACCCGGTAATTCGGTTATCGTTCATGCTTCACTTCCATAAAGAAACATGTTTTTACCTCCCAAACCAAAATAATCACTCTCATTAATATGTTAACCTAATAATACGAGACTCCCATCAATCATGGGAAAATTCTACGAGCTTGTTCGCATTTGACCTCGACTTCCTCTTTCTTCAGGTTACCGTCGGAGCTGACCATAGAATTATTGACGGGGCAACAGTTGCAAAGTTCTGTAACGAGTGGAAGCTCCTAATAGAAAAGCCAGAGCTGCTCCTACTACACATGAGCTAGCTAGCTTCAGGCTCCAGAGGCAAAATGCTTCTTCTCTGAAATTAATTAATAGCTGAGAGATTTGTAGACGATGATCACTGCACACAACTATGTATCAATTATTCAGTTGATACAGTTGTTTAGTTATTATTGTGATTAATAAAGCTGGGCTTCTTTTCCTCCACGTAGTGTACTTCTCCTAATGTATGTATCAATTATTCAGTTGATACATTTGTTTACGTATTATGAACAAGAAAGTTGGGCTTCTTTTTCGCAAACGTACTTAACGCGTTCGATGGTTTTTGTGGATAGGATTTATCATGCTCATAATGAATTGCCTTCCTGTTCGAAAATATTAACTTCTCATAAAAAGCTGTGAACGTGAATGTGTGGGGACCAGTGGGGACCACACGTGAGCAAATTGTGACTGAGGTGAAAACCGTGAGGTGTTTTCGTGAACACCCAAAGACCCGAATTACCAGGCCCACCCGACAAGCCAAGCCTATATATATTATTCGTTTCCTAGGGCAATGTAGCGCAGGAGGTTTTGTTTTCTTTTGTGGCTGCGGAACAGAGGCGCAGAGCAGGAGTTTTTTTGGTTGTGTGGTAAATTCGCAGCAGGAGAAAATTGGCTTTGGGTGCAAAAGATAAAGCAACAGCTTTTGTTAGGGTTTGTGCATCCTTTTGTAGAGAGTTATTGTGAGGGATTTGAGAGTTTGTTTGAGGGTTTAGTTTGTGAGTGATTGTAAACCCTAGTTGTAATCTCTCCCTCTAATAGTAGATCTCCCCCCTCCTTGCCCCGTGGACGTAGGCAATTTGCCGAACCACGTAAAAATTGGTTGTACTACTTTTGTATGATTTGTAATAGCCTTTTAGGTTCCCTCGACGCGCAGTCCTAGAGCTGACGAGAGGAAGAGCTAATATCCCACTTTGATGGGATATTAGGCTTCAGATTCTTGTTCCCTTTGAGAAACAAGAATTCTTATTGCGACCTGACTCTCTTGTTGTGCTGTCGAAGTGCTGCCGAAATTTCCGCTGCGCGCAACAAGTGGTATCAGAGTCCAGATTTCAGATCTAGGGTGTTTTGGAGTTTGGTGGAGGAAGATTTTGTGTGAAGCTTGGTTCTTGGAGTTCTAGGCTTCGGTGGAGATAGCATTAGGAGTTACCGTTGGAGATTTCGCTTTCCTCGTGTGGATAGGAGATCTATTTGGAATCCGATCTAGGGTTCAGTTGGGTGGTTCCTAATTCTGTCAAATTTGTTCTTTCTCTACAACTTGGAGTTAGTTCGCAATGGGAGAAGAAGGTGAAAGCAGCAAATCGATGGCGAGTACATTACAAGTTGGTTTTCAGAACACTAAGATTAGTGTGGTGAAGTATGATGGTAAAATCAACTTTGGTTTGTGGATGAGCGACGTACAAGATGCGCTCAATGCCCAGAATTTGGAAGAGACCATCATGGTCCACGAGAGGCCACCTAAATATGAAGAGGCGGTATGGGAGAAGATGAATAGGAACGCTTGTGGGGTGATCAGGTCCTGTTTGGAACAGAAGTTGAAATATGATGTGATTGGGGTGACGTCTGCAATGAAGATGTGGGAAATTCTCAACAATAAGTATCTCACAAAGAGTGTTGAGAACAGGTTGCACTTGCTGCGAAGACTCTTCAGATTTCAGATGTCCAGAGACACCTCGATTTCAGATGTCCAGAGACACCTCGCTAGCGGCTCATGTGAACAACTACACTAAGTTGTTGTCGGACTTGACGAATGTTGATGAAAAGATATCGGATGAGTACAAGACGATTATTTTGTTGGGTTCCTTACCGGATGAGGAGTATGATACCTTCGTGCTCACTTTGTTGAACGGGAGATCTTCTATCAGCTATAGTGAAGTGACTAACGCATTGACGAACTACGATTTGAGGAGGAAGGATAAGGATACTTCCCGCGCTAGTACTTCAGGCGAGGCCTTGTCAACGAGAGGTAGAAGCTCATATCCAAAAGGTGGTAATAGAGGAAGGTCAAAGTCAAGAAGCCGCCACCAATTAGCAAAGAACCAATATGCATTCTGCAAGGAGCAGAGACATTGGAAGAGAGACTGTCCGAAGCTCAAGGGGAAGGAGAATGACAAGAATAAGGGCCTGAAGGCCAATGAGGTGAATATTGCGAAAGGCGATGATTCCGATGATTCGTGCTTTTCTCTACTGATTACTCCGGAGGTGAACCATGTGGATGCATCAGATTTGATGCTTGATTCCGGCGCTACTTTTCATGTGACCCCTAGGCGAGACTGGTTTGCATCTTTTGAGAAAGTCGACGGGGGCGTTGTTGTCATGGGAAATGATCAATCCTGTGGCATTTGTGGGATAGGTACCGTGCGGATTAGGATGCACGATGGAGTAGTCCGTGAGTTGAAGGAGGTGAGATTTGTTCCTCAACTGAAGAAAAATCTTATCTCAGTTGGAGCTTTGGAGGCGAAGGGATTCAAGGTAACTTTCGAAAACGCTGTAGCGAAGGTTACTAAGGGATCATTGGTGGTGATGAGGGGAGTCCGCAATCGGAATTTGTATTATCTGAAGGGAAGCACCGAGATTGGCCAGGTTGCTTCGGCTATTTCAGAAGCGGACATGAGCAGACTTTGGCACTATAGATTGGGGCACACAGGTGAAAAGTCACTGCAGGCATTGTGCAAGCAGGGGCTATTGAAGGGAGCCAAGAGTGGGAAGATTGAGTTCTGTGAGCACTGTGTTCTTGGCAAGAAGACGAAGGTGAAGTTCGGGACTGCCATTCATCAGACGAGGGGCATCCTGGACTACGTGCACACAGACGTTTGGGGTCCCACCAAGACTGCATCACTTGGTGGTAGACATTGGTTCGTCACTTTTGTAGATGACTATTCTAGGCGTTGTTGGGTGTACACCATGACGAAGAAGAGTGAAGTCCTAGATTTGTTTGTGGAGTGGAAGAAGAGATTGGAACTGCAGACTGGGAGAAAGATCAAGACGTTGCGATCCGACAACGGTGGTGAGTATACTTCTGACCCCTTTCAGCAGCTATGTCGAGACGAGGGCATAGAGAGACACTTCACAGTTAGTCATACACCGCAGCAAAATGGGGTGGCAGAGAGGTTGAATCGGTCTTTACTGGAGAAGATCCGATGCTTATTGTCGCAGAGTGGTTTGGAGAAGATCTTTTGGGCTGAGGCACTTACATATGCGAGCCACCTCATTAATAGGCTGCCTTCATCTGCGATTGAGGGGAAAACCCCTATGGAGATGTGGTCGGGAAAGCCAGCACATGACTATGACCAGCTCAAGGTATTCGGGTGCCTTGCATATTATCATGTTAGAACTGATAAATTGGAACCTCGAGCTAGGAAGGCCATATTTGTAGGATTCAAGCGTGGTGTCAAGGGATACAAGCTTTGGGATCCAGTGGATAAGAAGATTATGCTGAGTAGGGGTGTCACATTCGATGAGGCTTCTATCTTGAAGCTTCCCAGCTCTCATCAGGTGGAGAACGACCCGACGGAGGAGATATCATAGGTGGTGGAGATCGATGTAGCTCCACATTGTCCAGATAGTACAGTATCCATGCGGGTACCGACTGAGGTGACGCCAGGCGAGCACGACGGTGACACGGATGATACAAGTACAAATGTGCAGGATCAAGAACCGACGGCTCAGGTTCAGGATTCGATTGCGGCTCGGAGACAGAGGAGAGACATACAGATGCCAGCACGGTATGCCGACACAGTTGCGTATGCACTTCCGGTGGAGAGTATCGATGAGTTAGTGCCTACTACATTCAGAGAGGCCGAGCAGAGTTCGGAGGCTGATTCGTGGCTGGTGGCTATGCAGGAGGAGATGTAATCTCTTCATAAGAACGATACATGGGAGCTTATTGAGCTTCCAAAGGGGCAAAAGGCAATTGGTTGCAAGTGGGTATACACGAAGAAGGAGGGCATTGAGGGCACTCCATTGAGGTTCAAATCTAGGTTGGTTGCGAAGGGCTATGCACAAGAGGAAGGCATTGACTATAATGAGGTTTTCTCTCCGGTGGTGAAGCACTCTTCGATTCGGATTTTGCTAGCTTTGGTGGCACAGTATGGTTTGGAGTTAGATCAGTTGGATGTGAAGACGACATTTATTTATGGTGATCTTGATGAAGAAATATATATGACTCAGCCATTGGGATTCCGAGCTGCAGAGAAAGATAAGTTGGTTTGCAGATTAAAGAAATCGCTATACGGTTTGAAGCAGTCTCATTGACAGTGGTATAGACGATTTGATGGTTTTATGCTTGGTCATTCGTACACTCGGAGTCAGTTTGATCTTTGCGTATATTTTCACAAGTTGAAAGGAGGTGCGTACATTTATTTGTTGCTCTATGTCGATGACATGTTGGTTGCCTCTATTTCCAGGTCGGCTATATATGAGTTAAAAGTTTAACTTTCAAATGAGTTTGAGATGAAGGACTTGGGTGAGGCCAAACGCATTTTGGGAATGGAGATCGGCAGAGACAAGAAGAAGGGCATAATTTGTTTGACACAGGTGGCTTATTTGAAGAAGGTTCTACAGTGATTCCATGTTAGAATGGATACGAAGCCAGTTAGTGTACCATTGGGAGCCCATTTGAAGCTTTCAACTGGTCTTTCACCGAAGTCAGTTGAAGATAGAGAGTTGATGTCGAAGACTCCATATGCGAGTGCGGTTGGGAGCTTGATGTACGCAATGGTATGTACGAGGCCAGATTTATCACAGGCGGTAAGCATGGTATCGAGATACATGCACGATCCAGGAGTGGGTTATTGGGACGCCGTGAAATGGATTTTGAGGTACATTTGAGGTACGCTCAATGTTGGTTTAGTTTATGAGCGGGACACTACAGGTGGCCAGCTATGCATTGGCTATGTAGATTCGGATTATGCCGGGGATTTGGATAAGCGCCGGTCTACGACAGGGTATGTGTTCACTTTGACCCGTGCGCCGGTGTGTTGGAGATGCACCTTACAGTCGACGGTAGCTTTGTCTACGACGGAGGCAGAGGATATGGCAGTTACGGAGGCTGTGAAGGAGGCTATTTGGCTTCGAGGACTTTTGGAGGAACTTGGTATATCGCAAAGATCCGTCGCTATTCATTGTGATAGCATGAGTGCTATCTATTTGGCGAAGAATCATGTTTTTCATACGCGGACGAAGCACATTGACGTTCATTATCACTTCGTTCGGAATGTTCTTGAAGATGGCGATGTGGAGATTGTGAAGGTCCACACGAAGGATAATCTGGCGGATATGCTCACTAAGGTGGTTCCGAGCAACAAGTTTGGTCATTGTCGAAACTTGTTACATATTCGTGATTGTTGAGGCTGTTGGCGGCCATTTGGGTGAACTACGTTCGGCTTGATTCCTTGGGCAAGAGGATACGTAGGCAGTCTTTCAGATGCAGCCGGTTTGGATTAGTTGATTTTGATAGGGGTGAGATTGTTTGGACTCTCGTTCGGGTTCTCGACGTGTTGTGGATTGAGTTCGTACTGGTCACAACAAGTGGGACATTTGGTTGCTTTGGTGTCGGCTCAGTTTTGAGAAAACTTCACCGAGGTGGAGAATTGTGAACGTGAATGTGTGGGGACCAGTGGGGACCACACGTGAGCAAATTGTGACTGAGGTGAAAACCGTGAGGTGTTTTCGTGAACACCCAAAGACCCGAATTACCAGGCCCACCCGACAAGCCAAGCCTATATATATTATTCGTTTCCTAGGGCAATGTAGCGCAGGAGGTTTTGTTTTCTTTTGTGGCTGCGGAACAGAGGCGCAGAGCAGAAGTTTTTTTGGTTGTGTGGTAAATTCGCAGCAGGAGAAAATTGGCTTTGGGTGCAAAAGATAAAGCAGCAGCTTTTGTATGATTTGTAATAGCCTTTTAGGTTCCCTCGACGCGCAGTCCTAGAGCTGACGAGAGAAAGAGCTAATATCCCACTTTGATGGGATATTAGGCTTCAGATTCTTGTTCCCTTTGAGAAACAAGAATTCTTATTGCGACCTGACTCTCTTGTTGTGCTGCCGAAGTGCTGCCGAAATTTTCGCTGCGCGCAACAAGTGGTATCAGAGTCCAGATTTCAGATCTGGAATTCTTATTGCGATCTGACTCTCTTGTTGTGCTGCCGAAGTGCTGCCGAAATTTCCGCTGCGCGCAACAAGTGGTATCAGAGTCCAGATTTCAGATCTAGGGTGTTTTGGAGTTTGGTGGAGGAAGATTGTGTGTGAAGCTTGGTTCGTGGAGTTCTAGGCTTCGGTGGAGATAGCATTAGGAGTTACCGTTGGAGATTTCGCGTTCCTCGTGTGGATAGGAGATCTATTTGGAATCCGATCTAGGGTTCAGTTGGGTGGTTCCTAATTTCTATCAAATTTGTTCTTTCTCTACAATTTGGAGTTAGTTTGCAATGGGAGAAGAAGGTGAAAGCAGCAAATCGATGGCGAGTACAATACAAGTTGGTTTTCAGAACACTAAGATTAGTGTGGTAAAGTATGACGGCAAAATCAACTTTGGTTTGTGGATGAGCGACGTACAGGATGCGCTCAATGCTCAGAATTTGGAAGAGACCATCATGGTCCACGAAAGACCACCTAAATATGAAGAGGCGGTATGGGAGAAGATGAATAGGAACGCTTGTGGGGTGATCAGGTCCTGTTTGGAACAGAAGTTGAAATATGATGTGATTGGGGTGACGTCTGCAATGAAGATGTGGGAAATTCTCAACAATAAGTATCTCACAAAGAGTGTTGAGAACAGGTTGCACTTGCTGCGAAGACTCTTCAGATTTCAGATGTCCAGAGACACCTCGCTAGCGGCTCATGTGAACAACTACACTAAGTTGTTGTCGGACTTGGCGAATGTGGATGAGAAGATCACGGATGAGTATAAGGCTATTATTTTGTTGGGTTCCTTACCGGATGAGGAGTATGATACCTTCGTGCTCACTTTGTTGAACGGGAGATCTTCTATCAGCTATAGTGAAGTGACTAACGCATTGACGAACTACGATTTGAGGAGGAAGGATAAGGATACTTCCCGCGCTAGTACTTCAGGCGAGGCCTTGTCAACGAGAGGTAGAAGCTCGATTTGATGGTTTTATGCTTGGTCATTCGTACACTCGGAGCCAGTTTGATCCTTGCGTATATTTTCGCAAGTTGAAAGGAGGTGCGTATATTTATTTGTTGCTCTATGTCGATGACATGTTGGTTGCCTCTATTTCCAGGTCGGCTATAGATGAATTGAAAGTTCAGCTATCAAATGAGTTTGAGATGAAAGACTTGGGTGAGGCGAAGCGCATTCTAGGGATGGAGATCGGCAGAGACAAGAAGAAGGGCAGAATTTGTTTGACACAGGTGGCTTATTTGAAGAAGGTTCTACAGCGATTCCATGTTAGCATGGATACGAAGCCAGTTGGTGTACCTTTGGGAGCCCATTTGAAGCTTTCAGCTGGTCTTTCACCGAAGTCAGTTGAAGATCGTGAGTTGATGTCGAAGACTCCATATGCGAGCGCAGTTGGGAGCTTGATGTACGCGATGGTATGTACGAGACCAGATTTATTACAGGCAGTAAGCATGGTATCGAGATACATGCACGATCCAGGAGTGGGTCATTGGGATGCTGTGAAATGGATTTTGAGGTACATTCGAGGTACGCTCAATGTTGGTTTGGTTTATGAGCGGGACACTACAGGTGGGCAATTGTGCATTGGTTATGTTGATTCGGATTATGCCGGGGATTTGGATAAGCGCCGGTCTACGACGGGGTATGTGTTCACTTTGACCTGTGCGCCGGTGTGTTGGAGATGCACCTTACAGTCGACGGTGGCTTTGTCTACGACGGAGGCAGAGTATATGGCAGTTACGGAGGCTGTGAAGGAGGCTATTTGGCTTCGAGGACTTTTGGAAGAACTTGGTATATCGCAGCGATCCGTCACTATTCATTGTGATAGCATGAGTGCTATCTATTTGGCGAAGAATCATGTTTTTCATACGCGGACGAAGCACATTGACGTTCATTTTCACTTCGTTCGGAATGTTCTTGAAGATGGCGATGTGGAGATTGTGAAGGTCCACACGAAGGATAATCTGCGGATATGCTCGAGCAACAAGTTTGATCATTGTCGAAACTTGTTGCACATTCGTGATTGTTGAGGCCGTTGGCGGCTATTTGGGTGAACTACGTTCGGCTTGATTCCTTGGGCAAGAGGATACGTAGGCAGTCTTTCACGGTTTGGATTAGTTGATTTTGATAGGGGTGAGATTGTTTGGACTCTCGTTCGGGTTCTCGACGTGTTGTGGATTGAGTTCGTACTGGTCACAACAAGTGGGACATTTGGTTGCTTTGGTGTCGGCTCAGTTTTGAGAAAACTTCACCGAGGTGGAGAATTGTGAACGTGAATGTGTGGGGACCAGTGGGGACCACACGTGAGCAAATTGTGACTGAGGTGAAAACCGTGAGGTGTTTTCGTGAACACCCAAAGACCCGAATTACCAGGCCCACCCGACAAGCCAAGCCTATATATATTATTCGTTTCCTAGGGCAATGTAGCGCAGGAGGTTTTGTTTTCTTTTGTGGCTGCGGAACAGAGGCGCAGAGCAGAAGTTTTTTTGGTTGTGTGGTAAATTCGCAGCAGGAGAAAATTGGCTTTGGGTGCAAAAGATAAAGCAGCAGCTTTTGTTAGGGTTTGTGCATCCTTTTGTAGAGAGTTATTGTGAGGAATTTGAGAGTTTGTTTGAGGGTTTAGTTTGTGAGTGATTGTAAACCCTAGTTGTAATCTCTCCCTCTAATAGTAGATCTCCCCCCTCCTTGCCCCGTGGACGTAGGCAATTTGCCGAACCACGTAAAAATTGGTTGTACTGCTTTTGTATGATTTGTAATAGCCTTTTAGGTTCCCTCGACGCGCAGTCCTAGAGCTGACGAGAGAAAGAGCTAATATCCCACTTTGATGGGATATTAGGCTTCAGATTCTTGTTCCCTTTGAGAAACAAGAATTCTTATTGCGACCTGACTCTCTTGTTGTGTTGCCGAAGTGCTGCCGAAATTTCCGCTGCGCGCAACAAAAGCATCCTTCATTAATCCACTTATTGATTTGGATTATGAGATAATCTCCTTAACTATTTGAATTCCACAAAACCACTTTAGCTTTGAGGGGTTTTGCACATAACCCTTTGGATTTCTTTTCTTTTCCACGGGACTTCTTGAAGATTTTCCTCTTCAACTTACAAAAGTGATGTCGTTTAGTTTAACGAGTCATATACTCGTGTCAAAAAATGACAAAAAAAGATGAATCAAAAAATAAAAATAATAAAAAAAAGTAAAAAGAGTTTTGAGGACCAAGGAATATTTTTGTCTCCTTTCCTCGTATGCTTGGCACGCGACACATTAAGACTTGGCGATGGTATTTTTGGAATGACTTTGGTTTGTGTGTCAATTTTTCAGAAATACCAAAATACCCTCGCACTTCACAAAATTTAAAAAAGCACATTCACACTTGTAAAATATAACTAAAATGCCTAATACTTGAGAATCAACACAAACACTGCTACCCTCGCAAAAACAATTCCAAAATGCCCTCACTTTTTTTTTGCCAAGACAAAGATTCAAGATAAGCTTCCTTATATTAGATTAGAATGAAATTAAAACATGACACATTACAACTAGTCAGATTAAAACATTAAAACATTAAAACTTATTGTAGCCTTCTTTTTAATTCAAACCCTAACTCTTAAATATCCATCACCTACTTCGATTTATGCGCTTTTTTTCTTCTCTTCTGTTTAAAAAGTATTGACATGATTTATTTAAAAAATATATACACATAGTAGCAATAGAATATACTTCAGTTTAACTCAAACATTAGCTTGAAGTCATTTAAAGTGAGGTCCTTTCTATGCTAGAATGGTGATATAGTGATTACACAGTCCAAAAGTCAAATAAAAAATTTCTATAAAGAAAAAGTAATTTAATATGTTAAATTAAGAACTAATTTATAAAATATACATGGGTAGTGCAGATAGCTATAGAAAGTAAGGTATATATCTTTATAAAAATTTCAGAGTGAGTGACCAACTACACATCTTAATTTAAGCATAAATAATTATTATTTTAGTTACTAATTTGATATGAGTAATTATGGAATAAATCTCAAGCAAAAAATAGGAATTGAGATTGTATTATCCTATAGGTAAATAAATAAATATTATTAGAGATCCTCTTTATATTAAATTTAAAAGTAATAATTTAAATTGGTAAATAAATAAATATTATTAGAGATCCTCTTTATATTAAATTTAAAAGTAATAATTTAAATTATTAAGTACCAAATATTAGCTCATGTGATAAAGTAAAGTAATCTATGGTCTATATACATATATAGTCAATCAATCAAACATGTTAAAAAATTATGATGATTACAGTCAGAATTATATGGTGGATTCACATTAAATATAATTTATAAAATATAGTACATTTAAGTCAAAATCTTTTTAACCAATATATAGATTGTCTAAATTTTTTTGCATATATAAACTATATCATCTAGGAATAGTGATATGCACGCTTAGCTATGGTTTAAGAATGACTTACTCTTCAAAATCATCATTAATTGATGTATCTATGCATTATACTGAAAATACAATAAAAATTTAGAAATCTACAAAATAAACCTCTTCAAAAGTTTTAAAAATTATAAAAAAATACCCTAAAATTTTGTAATTTACAAATGCACAAAACTATTAAACATTACATTAAAATCAAGGAATTACAAAAAATCATTGAAAAATTTCAAACTTTGGAGGGGTAATTTGCAATGTACTAAACTTTAAGGGTGTATTTTTGTAAACTTTAAATTTAATAGATTTTTAATTAGTTATGTTCTTTTCAAAAAAAATATGGGTAATATTGACATGAAAAGTTTTTCCTAAATCTATACTTTTAAAGGGTGTATGATATTTTTTACAAAATTTTAATTTTCTAGTGGTTATTCGTAATTTTGCATATTCATTTTAGTGTATAGAGGTTAGAAATTCTCATCGTGTTTTTTTGTGAATTATGAATTTTAGGGGTTTTTTATAATTTTTTAAAATTATAGATTTTTTCTACATATTGTAATTATTTATAGACTATTTATAATTCCTATGCTTTCAATCTACTAATGAGTTTGAAATTCTCAGGGTGTTTTTTATAGATTTTAAATTTTAAAGATTTGTTTGTAATTTTTGAAACTTTAAGGGTGTTTTCTATAAATTATAAATTATGTATGAGATATTTATAATTCCTATATTTTTAATGTATTGTTACGTTGGAAATTATCAGGATTTTTTATAAATTTTACAATTTTGAGGGTTTTATTTTATAATTTGTAAAATGTTCAGTGTGTATTACAAATTTCATAAATTTTTAGGAGTTGTTTGTGTTATTTCTAGGTTTTTAGTATATTTATAGGTTTAAAAATTTTAAGGTGTTTCTTATAAATTTTGAATTTTTACGGTGTTGTTGTAATTTTCAAAACTTACAAGATATTTTCTTCTAAGTTAAAAAGTTTTTAATTTCTAGCTAGTATATATTTTTCAGATTTCTCACTGAATTGAAATAAGTAAAATTTATAATTTTTAAGATGCTTTAATAAAATTTTGAATTTGTACGGGTGTTTTTATAATTTAAAAAACTTAGAGAATATTTTTTATAAAGTCTAAAAGTTTTTAGGTGCTGGCTAGCGTATGTTTTTTAGATTTCTCTACGAACTGAAATAAGTAAATATTTTGAATTATATGAAACATATCTCTTTTATCCAATAACATGTTAAATCTCATTATGAATGTGATAAATCATTTAGTTACCAATTCAAAGAAGATAGGATAATTAGAATAGAATAGAATAATAATGTAGTATTCAAAAAAGCTAAGGGTTATATTGACCATAGAAAGATTTTTTTTGAACTCGTACTTTTAAAGTTCTCATGGTGTTTTTTTGTAAATTATGAAATGTAGGGGGTTTTTATAATTATTTAAACTTATAGGTCTTTTCTATAGATTGTAAATTTTTTTATAGACTATTTATAATTCCTATGCTTTCAATTTACTAATAAGTTTAAAATTCTAAGAGTTTTTTTTGTAAGTTTTGATTTTTAAAGGTTTGTTTATAGTTTTTAAAACTTTAAGGGTGTTTTCTATAAATTATAAATTATGTAGGTAATATTTGTAATTCCTATATTTTTAATATACTGTTATGTTGAAAATTATCAGGATTTTTATAATTTTACAATTTTGAGGGTTTTATTTTATAATTTGTAAAAAGTTTAGAGTGTGTATTGCAAGTTTCATAATATTCGGGGGTTGTTTATGTTGAAGCTTTTTGCAAATGCGAAACATTTTTAAACATGGGTCTATTTGAACATTTTACAACATAGAAACTTTTTGCAAATCATAACAAAATTTTGTAAGATGTCCAAATCTACCATAAACATTGCACTTAAACACATGTGATATTTTAGAAACATTTGGCAAAAGAGAATTCCTTTTAAAATCAAAATAATACTTGGCCAAATGACCAAAAAGACCACAAAAATCACACTTATACACATGAGCATGTTTATGATTATCACTATGTGTGTGTATATGTGTATGAGATGGAGAAGCTTGATGGGGTGCACAAACATGATTAGGCTTGTTAGGCTTTTGTGCATTATAACAAAATTTAGTAATATTGCCTTTACGACCATAAATTAAACATTTGTAAATTTTGTTATACATGTGTGCATAGTGTGTAGGTTTCTTAGAAGAATTAACATGAGACTTTGCACACAAGTCCATAAGCTTGTTGTTATTAACAATGCAAGTTTTTAATGTTGAATCTAAAGTGCAAGTCCATAAGCTTGTTGTTATTAACAATGCAAGTTTTTAATGTTGAATCTAAAGTGAATATTCTATTTCTAACTTGATTCAACTCATTTATTAACAATGCAAGTTTTTAATGTTGAATCTAAAGTGAATATTCTATTTCTAACTTGATTCAACTCATTATTTTTCACATAAACATTGTTATTAGAAGTAGAACATGCATGATCAATTTTGAAAGAAGTAAGCACTTTTCTAATGTTCTCAACTTCTAATATAGCATCACATTTAGCATGAAACAAACTAGCATTTTCCAATTTTAATTTTTCATTGCATTCTTTAAGATTTATATTTTCATTTGCAATGAGATCAAACTTAGTGGCTAGTGTTTCATGAGAGGATTTAATTTCGACATGCTTGCTTTTTAAGTCAATGTAGCTACGTTTCAATTTCTTATAATCATTCATCAATAATTCATAGCCATGTGCGAGTTCATCAATAGTAAGATCGTTTTCGTCATCGGACTCGCATACCTCAATAAGGCTATTGCTTTGCTTTTGTGTGCATGATGAGGCTCCTTGTGAACTTGTAGAGGGAGCCGCCAAGGATCGTCGGATTGCCTCCAAGTTCCCTTGATGTGCTTCAAATAATTTCCAAATTGTATAATCATTATCAAAATGAGCAAGATCGTTAGAAATACATGGTCCAAAGGCATTACATATAAATTCTAACACTAATTTGTTCATTGTAAACATCTTCTTATCATGTTTGCTCCACAAGGATTTCTCCGAAGTGGGCACAATATAAGCATTGTCAATAACTTCCCATAAATCTATATTTTTAGACTCAACAAAAATTTTGAATCTACAACACCATTGTTCATAGGGGAAGTTACTATATCTAGGAGCAACATTTATATCGTAGCTAAAGCTAAAATTATCATACACATTCATAATGTATAGGAAAGCTAAATAAATAATATCAAAACAAGATTAACAACAATATTAAAGCTTGGATCGTTAACTCAAGGCGGTTAAACCTTAAATTAAAGAGCACCAAGCTCTGATACTAATTGAAAGCACCATAGAGGAGGGTGAATAAGGTTATTGCTAATCTATTAGATATTAATGTTGATTAAAATTAATTAATAAATATATCCTAACAATATTGATATTCAATAAGACATATGTAAGGATATATATGCAAAGGAGAAAATAAACAAGAAAAAATATAAACAAATAGCGGACACAAAGAGCAATCCAAACACAATAATACGATCACAGAGTTCGGACCTTTCATCCTACGTCTCCGCTCCTCACTCCCGAGGAGAATCCACTTTCACGACACACCCGGTTTGGAAGCCGGAACTTCTCTACACACTCGATTTTCTAGCTCACCGAAAACTCTACAAATCTCTCACAATGTACATACACAAACTACAACCTCAAGTGTTGGTCATCACGTATTGTCTCCCTCAAGTGCTCGGCTTTACTACCTCTCACTACGCTTTACTACCCACACCACTCCTCTTGGTATCGACTACGTCCTCACCACACACTCCTCTTGGTGTAAATGTGTATTACAATATGATTCTCACAAATGAAGATCAAGTACAATAAATTGTTCTCTAATAATGAATGAGAACACAATGAAGCTCACTCTCACAATATCACCCACCACAACCCACAATATAGTGTACGTAATCCTAGAAGCTCAAAAGGGATGTGTGTGTGATAAAAGAGTTCAAATGAAAAACTAACTCAATTAATAAACTAGCAAAGATATAGATATGAAAATCAAGAATAAAATGCTAGATAAATAAGTTAGGGAAACTTCTCTATAAACCCAAAGAGAGGATGAAGAAGATTGAGGATGAATCCCTCAATTGACAACGTAAACTTCCTCCTTTGTAAACAAACACCAAACCCAAACTTGAGAAGAAACAAACTTTAAATACTTAGAAACTCTTGCTAAAAACCCTCTTGGATTGATATTCTGATGAGAACAATAGGGGTTTATATAGGATGAAAAACCAAGGTACAAAACCTAAGCAAAACCAGTAAAAATGATAAAATAACCAAGGCTGAAAATATAGCCGTTATGGCTTATCAGTCGACTGACGGAAATCATCAGTCGACTGATGAGCTGACCGTTTAGGCGTCAGACAGCTCATCGCTCGACTGACGAACATTTTCAGTCGACTGGTCAGTCGACCAAAAAAAAAACAAAGAGCAAAATGAAGATTCCAAGCACTTTCATCAGTTGATACATCAGTCGACTGACGTCAACAGTCGACTTACCAGTCGACTGATAACAGGTTATCAGCCTGAATCGATTTTAAAATTGAATTTCAATGCTCTATTAAAAATAGTAAATAAATTCCAAAAAATATAAAACTTTGGGAAAAGTTTATAATCATGAATATGAACATGTTGGAAAAGGAATTTTTTTAAATTGCTCTTACCATTTGTGAAAACTCAGAAATATACAAAAGTGTTAAAATACATAGTTTTCAAATATGTTGTTTTTGCCATTTTAGCTCAAATCAAGTTCTGAAAACTTGTGTAATCTTTTTATGGACATAATAAAAGAAGTTAACATCATTTGTATAGTCCAAAACATATTTGAATGTATTTTGCATAAAAACACCTATTTTCATGAAAATTCACAAATGAAATGTGTGTGTAAATTTGAGCTTATAGAATTAACACACATTATATAATCCTATGCTAAGTATACCAAGAAAGATTCTTCTGAAGCTTGGACTTAGATTGATTGACTTGATATGCATAGCTTCAATATATTAGTTTTTCTCAACTTCTTGTATATACCTGTACATACTAAACAACACAAAAACAAAATACTGAAAACAATATTAGTTATAAATTATTTGTTAAATCATTATCAAAATAAGAGGACCCAACAATCTCCCCCTTTTTGATGATGACAAACAATTTACCAATATGCATAAAAAGTCAATAAACCAATTGAAAATGAATACTATATACTCACAATTTTCTCCCCCTGTGGCAACATCAAAAATGGGGAAAAATATATTGAGAGCTAGAAGCTCCCCCTACACATAAGCACAAGTGATAAATATAGAAAATAGGGATTCTCCCCCTATTTAAAAGCATGTAAGAATGGTTAGCCATAAGACATGAATAGATATAGGTTGTAAGCAAGAATACACAGAGAATATATATAAACACAACCATATCTACACATTTTACATTTCATCACAAGAGGCATAAGGAGCTGAACATGATATATATATAAGCAAAATTTAGAGTTTACAACACTCACATGTTCAAACACCAACCAAGCTTACACAAACAAAAACAACTTAAACAACCAAAACAACTAAACATTTAAGTGCCATACAAACACAAATCAAACTTCATAACAAAAGTCACTACATCAAAATGTTTTTCAAACCATAAAACAAGTATATAACAACAAACAAAAATTACTACGGGAGAGTAAATGCAATAAAAAAGAACTTAACACAACTCCCCCTATCAAAATGCCATAAAAAATATATGCAATAAAAATCATGGCAACCTTGTGAGTAAGCATAAATGTAAGATATGCTAAACACAACTCACATACAAAGATAGACCAAGTGAACACATATACATGTATCATGAAGATAATGTGTCACAAGAGTCTAAAGCATAAATATATAAGAACAACTAAGACTTACGAGAGTGCTTCAATTTAAGGGAGATACACGAACGATGGAGGGAATACAAGAGCATGAGTGATTTGGTTAGGCTAAAACTTGGTATATTTAAGAATAATACTGTTTGAAGTAATTAGATTTTCTTGGGCCGAATAAGAACCAGCCCACAACCTTCTTTTTGTCGATTATATTGATGTCCATCGTTAATGTAGAACATACATACATGGATTTTAGAGGAACACTATGAGTCGACGAAAACGACGGATTTGATAGAATCTGCAAATATTATCCGATGTGGTATCCTCAAGAAACCATACCAGATTAACTCCTTTTGTACAGTTCTTTTTGGAAAAGAAATCATGATGGTGCTTCTGTACTCAATTTCTGCACCTGTCACTTTTCATATATATATATAGTAAAGAAACAAAAAAATCTTTAAGTGAACCGGTTCAAGTTTTCTTGGATTAGTTGGTGTCTAAGGCAAGGTTTAAGGGTTGCGTAAAACGCTCTACAAGAAACGAGGTACTTAATAGATCTTTGATCAACCTCTAGTACTATCCTTACCTGGCCAAACTACTCGAGTAAAACTTTAATCTTTTCACTTTTAGAGTTTTTGGTTAAGAGCAGGTTTAATTAAGTTTCTGGTCTAGTAGTATTGACAAAATCCTTTATTTGATCAGATTACATCTACCTAGACTAGTAAACTTGAATTGGACTTATGGCAATTCCTGATCATTCAAAAAGTGTCAAACCTGAGAAGTTCACCGGTGTTAACTATAAACGGTGGGCTAATCAGATGAAATACTGGCTCACTACCTTAGGTCTTTTATCTGCTATTGACACTTCTGAGTCATCTACTAGTGGTTCTCAACCTTTGACTCCTGATCCTGCTCAACCTGCTCCTTCCACTTCTGGTTCTAGTGCTAGCTCATTTTCTAGCTCTATGAAACCAGAAGAAATCAACTATCATTGTTTTTATAGGATTCTTAGTGCACTTGCGGACAACCTTTATGACATATATTATGAGTTCAAAAGTGCAAAAGACCTATGGAATGCTCTTGAAGCAGAATATGGCTATGATGATGCCGGAATTCTGCGTTTCACCTCCTCCTCCTTCAATAAGTTCATGATGGTTGATGACAAGCCCATTAATGAACAAATTCATGAATTCCTAGATTTCCTCCGTCATCTCCAATCAAAAGGAAACACTTTTACTGACGATTATAAAGTTTCCTGTTTGATTGATAAACTTCCTCCCTCCTGGTCTAGATTTGCTGGAGATCTCCGACACAAGCAAGGAGATCTAACCTTAACTGAAGCCCTCAAGGCTATTCGTATTGAAGACCAGCATAGGCAAAATTCCAATACCAAGAATGAAACAAAAGCTAAAGTAAACTTGGTAGAGGATAAGCCTAAATCTAAGAATTTCAAACCCAAAGGGAAGAAATTCAAGAAAAATCAACAATCTTTCAACAAATCTTTCAACAAATCCTCCTTCAAACCAAATCCCAATTCTTCCAGCCATAAGTCTGATGAGAAGTTCTGCTTTGTCTGTGGTAGAACCAACCACATGGCTCACAACTGTTTCTTTCGGAAGAAGGAACCGGCCAAACCTGCCCCTAAAGGAAATGGATCCAACAAAGTTAATATGATTGAAATGAATCCAACCTCCTTCAGGTTAGCCTCTTCATCTCATCTTGTAAATTCTTTAACTTCTTCCACTTATTGGTATTTGGATTCCGGAGCAAATATCCACGTCTGTAATGACCGCTCTTGGTTTTCAAATTATCAGGAATCACGTGGAGGAAGCATAAGCTTAGCAGATGACTCCACTAATTCAATAATAGGAAGTGGACGTATAGAGCTCACCATGACTTCTGGGAAAGTTCTTCATCTGCAAGGCGTTTATCATGTTCCTTCTCTCCGTCGCAATCTGATTAGTGAATCTCTTCTTCTTAGAGCTGGTTATAGGATTGTAAAAGAATCCAATAAATTTGTGATTACAAAGAGTAATGTTTTCATAGGAAAAGGTTTTATCTGTAATGGCCTTTTCAAACTCAATGTAATCAATTCCAGTTCTAATGAAATTTCTGAGTCTTCTGTTATTCAAATTGTTGAGTCTTGTGATGTTTGGCATGGACGACTTGGACATGTCAATTTCCAAACCTTGCAGAGAATGAGTAAATTAAACCTCATTCCTAAATCTTCTCATGATCCCTCATCTAAATGTGAAATCTGTGTTCAAGGGAAACACACTAAAAAACCCTTCAAGTCTATAACTAGAAACTCTGAACCCCTCGAATTAATTCATAGTGATGTGTGTGACTCTAACCGAGTTCTCACCCGAGGGGGTAGGAGATATTTTGTGACTTTTATAGATGATCACTCCAGATATTATTACACCTATCTTCTCAAAACTAAAGATGAAGTCTTAGATAGGTTTAAGGTGTATAAAGCTGAATTTGAGAACCAACTTGACAGGAAGATCAAGATTCTAAGATCTGATCGTGGGGGGAGTATACCTCAAATCATATGACTGAATATTTCCAAGAACATGGTATTATTCATGAGGTTACTGCTCCCTATACACCACAGTCTAACGGGGCAGCTGAACGAAAGAATAGAACCCTAATGGACATGGTGAACTGTATGTTGCTCAGTTCAGGAGCACCTAAAAATCTCTGGGGTGAAGCTCTTCTTTCTGCTTGCTTCATTCTCAATAGGATTCCCCAGAAAAATTCTGATACAACTCCTTATGAATATTAGAAGGGGAGATCTCCTAATCTGAATTTCTTCCGGGTTTGGGGTTGCTTGGCTAAAGTAGCTATTCCCGAACCTAAGAAGAGAAAAATTGGTTCTAAGATTGTAGATGCTGCTTTTATTGGATATGCACTAGATAGCAATGTTAACAGATTTCTAGTCATCAAATCTGAAATCAGTGACATATCCAACAATACCATCATTGAAGCAAGAGATGCAGTCTATTTTAAAAACATCTTTCCTTTCAAATCTAAAATCTTAAAAAATCTCATATCATCCATTCCTTCTGATCTACCATCTTCCAGTTCTTCTCAACCTCTTGATATTGAACCTCGAAGAAGCAAAAGAGGTAGAATCGAAAAGGATTTTGGAGAAGACTTCCTTACCTTTCTTGTTGAAGGTGATCCAAGTTCATTCCAAGAAGCAATGGATTCACCTGAATCTCCTTTCTGGAAAGAAGCCATTGATAATGAAATTAAATCTATCATGGAAAACCATACTTGGATACTCACCGACTTACCTCCAGGTTGTAAACCTATTGGTTGTAAGTGGATATTCAAGAAGAAACTCAGAGCTGATGGTTCCATAGATAAATTTAAAGCTAGATTAGTAGCTAAAGGCTTTACTCAACAAAAGGGCATTGATTATTTTGATACATATTCTCCTGTAGCCCGAATATCAACTATCCGAGTATTACTAGCCTTTGCTGCTATCCATAAGCTTATCATACATCAGATGGATGTCAAGACTGCTTTCCTGAATGGTGATTTAGATGAAGAAATCTATATGCACCAACCTGAAGGCCTCATTGCCAAGGGTCAGGAAAACAAAGTCTGTAAGCTTGTTAAATCTTTGTATGGTCTTAAACAAGCTCCTAAACAATGGCACCAGAAATTTGACAACGTCATTGCACAATATGGCTTCACTGTGAATGAATACGATAAATGTGTCTATTCTAAAGTGATAAACAATGACTATGTCATTCTCTGTCTCTATGTTGATGATATCCTTATCTTTGGAACAACACTTGAATTAATTTCAAAGGTTAAGGATTATCTTTCCAAAAACTTTGATATGAAAGACTTAGGTCTTGCAGACATGATACTTGGAATGAAAATCTCTAGAGACACTAGAGGAATATCTTTGAGTCTTTCCCATAGCATTGATAAAATGCTAATCAAATTCAACTTTCATAACTCTAAACCTGTTTCCACACCTTATGATTCTTCTATACCTTTGAAGAAGAATGAAGGTGAACCTGTCTCCCAGCTGAAATATTCTCAGATGATTGGATCTCTTCTTTACATATCCAACAAACCAGACCCGATATAGCTTATGTTGTAGGGAGACTGAGTCGGTATACTAGCAACCCTAGCAAAGATCATTGGACTGCCTTAGAAAGAGTATTCAAATGTCTGAAAGGCACAATTTACTTACACTGGTTACCCTGATGCTTGACTTACACTAGTTACCCTGATTCTATAGAAGGGTATAGTGACGCCAACTGGGTCACGGATTCCAACAGTGTAAAGTCTACATCTGGATATGTATTTCTTTTTGGTGGTGCTGCTGTATCCTGGAAATCATGTAAGCAAACAATAATTGCCAGGAGCACCATGGAATCTGAGCTGATTGCACTACTTGCACAGAAACCGAATGGTTAAAAGATCTTCTCTCTGAACTTCCTTTGGTCCCTAAACCTTCTCCTCCTATTTCCATTCACTCTGATTCTAGATCTACCATAGAGCTTCTAAAGCAAGTACATGTAAATAAAAAATATAACAAACATATTCAAATAAGATATAAGTCTGTACAACGCCTATTAGGCAAAGTTATGATCTTGGACTTTGTAAAGTCTAAGAAAATCCTTGCTAACCCTTTGACTAAGGGATTATCCAGGAGTGTGGTTCTGGATTCATCGAGGGAGATGGGGTTAAGCCCATAAATGAGGTCACTGACAGCGGCAACCCAACCCTTATTTGGAGACGTAGTCCCAATGTCGGTTCAATGTAGTAGAAACAAGCTGGACAAGTGACTCTCGTGTGGAGCATCGACCTAGATATATTTATATATCATTATGTAGCATTTGCTACTACCCCTTCTCTATGATGACGATGCTCTTATGATACAGCTGGCTAGGCTGAGTTTTACTCTTAATAAGTCCAACGCGTGTATTGTGGGGGGTATTAAATAAACACATGTAGTACCTTTTGAGGACTTACCTACGTGAGAGGAACCGTGATGACCGCGGTTGGGGGGAGGGCAGGGCTGACCCCTAGAAACTCTCATGAGTCGGTTTTTTGTGAGCATGGCCTTTAACGCTCAACCCGCTTAGCTCAATAGATGAAAACGTATTATGTGTGTTTTTATCAATACCTGATCCAAGGGGCCTAATTCAAGGCCTAGTCCACCTTTTGGGGGGGACTGTTGGAAGCTTTGTTCATGAAAAGGCAATTTTGCCTTTGTGAATAGTCCCACATTGGAAAATGAGATGAATAGTATAGGGTATATAATAGTTCTCTCTTTATTGGGCTTTGAATAGTGTTTTGGGTTTTGTGGGCTTTGCATATCTACCACACACGTGCACGCGCGCGCGCCGCGCCGCACACGCACACATTTTTGCTTCTCAAGCTTTTATTTTTGCACGTTTTACACGTTCTGTAACGGCTGCATGCGGGTAACGGAAGCAAGATTTGTGCGTAACGGTCCCTTGGATTCAGCGGGGGTTACACCTCTCCTCACCTATATAAGCAGGCTTGGAGCTCATTCAGAAGCACACCAACGAAGAGAAGAACTTCTAAGCTCTCTTCTTTCTCTACTCTCATTTCTCCAAGAAATTTCGGCTACATATTTATATTTCTATTTTTGGGCAACCATTTTTGTCTGAGCATAAGTTCTGTGACTCACGCCCGAGTGCAGAGGCCGGCCGATTCCGGGGGTTTTTACCGCTACGCTAGGGGAGGGGACAAATTGCGCCAGAGCGATTGGCGGGTCTTTAATCTTCTAGGGCAGTGATATCACGACTGCTCCCGATCAGGCCTGAATTTTCTAACTCTTTAATTTATTTTTTATATTATTATATTCCTATTTTGACAGCAAGTTTGACACAGCTTATCAAAAATTGGGGACCTGATAACAATTTTAATCATTTAAGGTACTAATTTTAAAATTTTAGGATTTAAGAGAGAGAGAAAAAAACCGTCAAAAGTGTCACTGACATATTGGATTCTTTAGCCTTCCTTCTCACCGACTATTTTAATCGTTTGAGGCACGCGTTTATCCTTTATGTGCACAACGAGGGAAATAAAAAGTAGTTACATTAATATCCACTTTTGTATATTTTCTAGGACACGGTTCTCATCTTTCAAAAGTTGTGATGCCTGTCGTGAGACACGGTCCTCATCATTCAGGTCCTCATCGCTCAGCACCGGATGATGATTTTTTTTTTCTGTGGTACAATATCATCATCATCTCCCTCCTATAGGCCATATCATACCATGACCTTCGATCCTTGTCTCCCATGTCAAGTTGCATTTCATGGTCATCCACAAGACACGATCCTCATCGCCTCACTTGCTATTTTTAGGGGTGGCAAACGGGTCAACCCGACCCGACCCATATAAAATTTAACCCAACCCGTATAAGTGTGACCCGACCCGACCCGTTTAATAAATGGGTCAATATGATCTGACCCGATTATTAAACGGGTTACCCGACCCGACCCATATAACCCGAATAACCCGTTTATCTAATACAAGACATCCTTAACACATATAACTAATAAAAATTTTATACAAGCACAAAAAAACACTTCTTGCAAGCTCTTTAGAGAAAAACTATCACTACTCACAACATGGAGTTATTTCAAAGACATATTCAGTATTTAAATGTACTTCAACGAATTGCAAACTATCGGCAAACAAAAATACAATCAATGCAGCTCTTTAGACAAAAATAATCTAAACTTCAACAGCAGCAGCAACAACAACTACAACAACAACAGCAACAACTACAACAGCAGGCTTCAGCAGATCAACATCTCCAGCAGCAGCTACAACAGCAACACTTGCAGCAGCAGCAGCAGTAGCAGAATCAAATGGTTGGTGCTGGAATGGGGCAGTCATTTGTTCAAGGCCCTGAATGGTCCCAAATCATGTCGCAAGGAAAAATGCCTTCACAAGGTCCTAGAAATGTTGGTGGAATTGGATTCATGAGCACCAGTAATCTCTTTTGGGAGCTTTAATTGTGGGAGTAATCAAGAGAGCAAGTCACAAAGCAACTTCTTAGTGTTTTTAATTCATTCTTCTACCAACTCGCATGATCTCTGAATAAATAGTGTTGCATACGAATTGCGGTGTGTCAGGTGTTGGCAAATCAATGGCCTGGAATTTGCCTTTTGTTAATGCTGATTAATTTAGGGGCATGAGGATTTCGCAAGCACAGTTACATGACCAGATCATAAATTAGTGGTATAACATTACCCTTTTTAGAGGCAATACCAGTTGGTAAGCATAAACTTCAGAACAAGTCTATAAAGATACGACATAAGAATCTAACAGCTAGTAGGTTCTTACCTTCAGCTACCGCATCATAGTATGAGAGATTCATACTTGTGTTGGCATAGATTCTCCAATATCTAATTGCATGATATCCTCAGAAAGCTCATCTAATTTTGGTTGCATGTCATCTATCATTAATAAAAAAACCAATAAGCAAATTCATAACATGTATTCTGATTCAAAAAAACGTAAAAAATATAACATTAGTATTTGTCTACCTTTGATACCATATAACCAATCACGCGTGCAAACTAAAGCCTCTACATTGTTAGGCTTAAGAGTGCTACGGTATTGATTAAGGATTCTCCCACCTACACTGAAAGTACTCTCCGAAGCAACCGTAGAAATAGGAACCGCCATTATGTCCCTTGCCAATAGAGAGAGCTCGGGGTATCTATGCTCATTAGTCTTCCAAAATGAAAGAATGTCGAGTTGTGCACCACGGTCAAGTCTTGGTTCATCCAAATAAAGTTCTAATTGGGTCTTTTGAGAACTAATAATTTCTTGACTTTCAAACGAGTCGAATTCCTAAACATAAAAAAACATGTTCTGAAAGCCCAATCATATTTCAAATTTAACTAGTTCAGAAATGTCATGGGAACTCATAGATGGAGATATGTCGTAAATGTGTAACTGAAAATTTCACTGACCATATATGCATACCAAAATAATTTTAAACAAAAGTACAATCGAATATTGCTCAACCTAAGAACACAAACAAAATAACTAGAGTTGTTTTAGTAAGAAGGACTTCTTCTAAGACCAAGAAAACAAACAAAGCAAAAATTTATCCAATATGTCTGAATTGTCAACATAATTCTCTAGAAACTAATTTAACTCATAAGACATAACTAAGTATATAATCGTATGGTTGACAATTATCATAAGTTCTGGTTAAGACATCACACGCTTTCTCTGCAAGATTTTCCTCTATTGCCCAGAAGCAAAATCAGTAACAAAAGGCAACCAAAACCCAGAATTTTCAATCAAGTTCAATGCATTCATGGTAAACTACAGTAAAAGTATCAGAAGCAAGGAAACACAATACCAAGAACAAAAAAGGTCTACGAACTTAACAGATAAGACATAAACAAGTATGTAATCCAATCAACATTTATCAAAAGTTCTGATTTAAATCATATCCAAATTTATGAATTATGACATAAACAATGATGTTTACTAAGCTTACCACTAGTAAGAACCAAATTTATGAATTATGCCAAATTTATGAATTATGCAAAATTACATAGAATGGATTTTTCCAAATAAACACACATACATGAGATGTGTTTCAAAGCAGGTAAACACAAAAAGAAGATCTTCAATCAGAACAATCGCAATTAGTTTGTGAACTTAATTGAAACTTTTATATAGTACTATCATGCATCAAACGTTTGGCAGCAAAAACTTTTTATATAGTTCTAAATTTCGTTCGACAGTAAGAAGTAACATCAGCTGCAGAGTGCCGAAACTCAAGAATTTACATGTAAAAACAATAAAAACTAAGAGATATAACACAATGTGGAAGTTGCAAGAAATTATACACATACAAGATATAAATACATGCAAAAAACAATAAAAACTAAGTGATATACTAATTACTTGAGAAAGAAATTACCCTCAAGATATCAATGCAATCTTGATCAAATGTGTCATCATACACACGAGAAGTTCCCTCCTTGCTTGATTTCTCCAAGTTTCTTCTTCTATTACCATCCATATTGCTCGAATACTCATTAAAGAGAGAGAAAAGATTATCTTTCACATTCTTAAGCTCCATAGAATTGTGTCCATATAACCCATGATAGCAAAACTCTACAAATTGCATTTTGTATCGGGGATCCAAGATGCACGCAATAGCAAGTAGAACATTGTACTCACTCCAATATTTTTCAAATTTCTTGTACATTTTGGTTGCTATTAACTTAACATATTCATCATCATCTTTCATCCTTCTTGTACATTTTGGTTGCTATTAACTTAACATATTCATCATCATCTTTCATCCCACTCTGTAAAGTACTTTGCACAACAAATACTTGAAGAAAGTAGAGATTAGCCGTTGGATAATTTGTACCGGAGAAAAGACAAGTAACATTATAGAAAGTGGCTAACAACCTCTTAGCCTTCTCGGCCTTATCCCATTCTTCTTGAGATGGACAAAGTCTTGAGTAGTTGGAATCACTCAATTGCATGTGTATAAATGCACGACGATAGTATAAAGCACTCTCAAGCATTAGAAAAGTAGCATTCCATCTTGTTGGAACATCTTGCCTTAAACTCTTCTTCACTTCCAAAGATTCATGAGAGACACATTCCCAAAATTTTTGTTTTCTAATTTGAGAGCCTTTTATATACTTGACGCTTTCTCGAATTTTATCAATACAACCATGGACTTCTTTTAAACCATCTTGGACAATCAAGTTGAGGATATGAGTACAACATCTAATATGAAAAAATTCTCCCTTCCCAAGAAGTGCCTCTTTCAAATTAAGTTGTTTTTTCAATAAATCAACAAAAACATCATTTGCGGAGGCATTATCAAGAGTGAAAGAAAATAACTTCTTTTCAATTTTCCAATCAACTAACAACTTAAAGATCTTCTCACAAATGGCAACACCGGAATGAGGAGGTGGCATATAAGAAAAGTTAAGAACCCGATTTTGTAATTTCCACTCATGATCAATGTAGTGTGCCGTGAGACAAATATATCCGTCGGTGGCTATTGATGTCCACAAATCGGAAGTCAAGTTAATTCTACCCGGAATCGATTCCAAAGCTTCTTTTAGCCTATTTTTCTCTCTTCCATAGATTTTAAGAACATCGGCTTTAACCGTATTTCTTGATATGTGTTTTATATCCTCACAAAGATATGAGAAGATTGCTCGAATACCTTCATACTCAACAAATTGAAATGGCAAATCGTGCATAATGATGGCCGAGACTAAGAGCTCCCTAAACTTATCCGGGTCAAAATTAAATCTTGAGGAACTCATTATAGAATCTTTTGAGTTAGATAGACCCTCAATATCTTCTCTAGTAGCTTTCTTACAAATTTTCATGTGTCTTAACATGTTCTTTGTCCCATGGTTACCTTCGGCGATGTATTTGACTCCACACTTCTTACATACTGAATATTGTTTCCCACCTAGCTCTTGAACAAGGTCAATTATTTTCCAAGCTTTGGACGTTAATTTTCTTTTTCGACTTCCAACAATTATCGCTTTTGATTTTTTCTGAACAGGACTAGACATGTCTTCTAATTCTTCATTAGATGAATCTGCTTCTACATTATCGGCTATAGAATCATGGGTAGAATTAGACTCCATTAACTATGATGAAAATTACATAACTACATAAGATTAATAAAATTAAACAAAATACAACAGATAACACAAATTAACTGATTTTAAACAAAATTAACATTTGAGTATGAAGAAACTTAAGTCCGCATATAGTTCAGCAAAGCAACACTTAAAAAATATTCAAACCAGTATCTAAAATACAAACTGCAGGTCACCAGTAGTTGATTGTGAGATGCCTACTTGGTCAAATGGACAGGTAATTGCAGTGAATTTTCTAAGTGCTACTAGGTAAGTTAGAGAAACTAAGTCCCCAGGTCCACTACAGAAGAAAAAGACATCATTTATACCACTTATTATCGGGGGGGTGCAGACCACAGATACATGCAACTTCTCATGACGAGTAGAACAAGTGGGCTTGGAAAATAAATGTAACCTTGATGTTCATGTATTGGGGGGAGGGGATGCAGACCACAGATACATGCAACTTCTCATGACCAGCAGAACAAGTGAGCTTGGAGACCACAGATACATGCAACTTTATACTTAAAAAATATTTCAACTACTGCTGACCTGCAGTTTGTATTTGACCAAGTAGGCATATTCACAGAGAAATTAGAAGAAACAAGCTATGAGAGGATACATTATGGAAAGTGAAAAATCTTGTTTCGAGTAGAAGTTTCTGAATCCCATGAGATACAATAACACATATGTTTAATTAAATTTTCTATATATGCCCAAATGATTAACATTTACAGTACTGCAACATGTGATTAACTTTTCTTAATCCCATCTGCTGAATATGATCATCCAATCAATGATATGCATTTGATTACTTATTAGAGAGAATATATCATAGAAAAGTGCGACATAGAGTAATTGCTGTATCCTAACATGAAGTTCAAAAATAAATCTAAATCCGCTAAATACGAAAATCACTGGGAATGTGATATTACACGATTAATGCAGAGAAAAAAAAAGGAAATTCAAAATAGAACTAATCCACCATATGCCAGAAACAATAAAAATATAAATAAATAAATGAATACCTAAGGCTTCAAAGGTCATCATCTTAAATTTGATTGGGAAAAAAAAGGACTAAATAAACGCATCGACAATATCACCTGAAGTTAGATCAAATCAGTAAAAAAAAAACCGAAAAAATAAAAAAAAAATTACCTGAAGTTGATCTGAGAGACAGTGGCGCTCAAGAGGAGAGAGAGGATCTAGGGTTCGAGGATCGCTGCCGCTCGCCGATGGAGGCATTATCAAGAGTGAAAGAAAACAACTTCTTTTCAATTTTCCAATCAACTAACAACTTATAGATCTTCTCACAAATGGCAACACCGGAATGAGGAGGTGGCATATAAGAAAAGTTAAGAACCCGATTTTGTAATTTCCACTCATGATCAATGTAGTGTGCCGTGAGACAAATATATCCGTCGGTGGCTATTGATGTCCACAAATCAGAAGTCAAGTTAATTCTACCCGGAATCGATTCAAAAGCTTCTTTTAGCCTATTTTTCTCTCTTCCATAGATTTTAAGAACATCGGCTTTAACCGTATTTCTTGATATGTGTTTTATATCCTCACAAAGATAAGAGAAGATAGCTCGAATACCTTCATACTCAACAAATTGAAATGGCAAATCGTGCATAATGATGGCCGAGACTAAGAGCTCCCTAAACTTATCCGGGTCAAAATTAAATCTTGAGGAACTCATTATAGAATCTTTTGAGTTAGATAGACCCTCAATATCTTCTCTAGTAGCTTTCTTACAGATTTTCATGTGTCTTAACATGTTCTTTGTCCCATGGTTACCTTCGGCAATATATTTGATTCCACACTTCTTACATATTGAATATTGTTTCCCATCTGGCTCTTGAACAAGGTCAAACATTTTCCAAGCTTTGGACGTTAATTTTCTTTTTCGACTTCCAACAATTATCGCTTTTGATTTTTTCTGAACAGGACTAGACATGTCTTCTAATTCTTCATTAGATGAATCTGCTTCTACATTATCGGCTATAGAATTAGACTCCATTAACTGTGATGAAAATTACATAACTACATAAGATTAATAAAATTAAATAAAATTCAACAGATAACACAAATTAACTGATTCTAAACAGAATTAACATTTGAGTATGAAGAAACTTAAGTCCGCATATAGTTCAGCAAAGCAACACTTAAAAAATATTCAAACCAGTATCTAAAATACAAACTGCAGGTCACCAGTAGTTGATTGTGAGATGCCTACTTGGTCAAATGGACAGGTAATTGCAGTGAATTTTCTAAGTGCTACTAGGTAAGTTAGAGAAACTAAGTCCCCAGGTCCACTACAGAAGAAAAAGACATCATTTATACCACTTATTATCGGGGGGGTGCAGACCACAGATACATGCAACTTCTCATGACGAGTAGAACAAGTGGGCTTGGAAAATAAATGTAACCTTGATGTTCATGTATTGGGGGGAGGGGATGCAGACCATAGATACATGCAACTTCTCATGACCAGCAGAACAAGTGAGCTTGGAGACCACAGATACATGCAACTTTATACTTAAAAAATATTTCAACTACTGCTGACCTGCAGTTTGTATTTGACCAAGTAGGCATATTCACAGAGAAATTAGAAGAAACAAGCTATGAGAGGATACATAATGGAAAGTGAAAAATCTTGTTTCGAGTAGAAGTTTCTGAATCCCATGAGATACAATAACACATATGTTTAATTAAATTTTCTATATATGCCCAAATGATTAACATTTACAGTACTGCAACATGTGATTAACTTTTCTATATCAAATAGAATGGTTCCCATATACTATGCAACATTTATATGCGGCTTTTTTAATTTATAAATAAACAAAAAATGAAGAAACCCAACGCACCTCTACCGAGCACAACAACTGAAAAATAGTGATTTTAGAAGGTATTCATTGTTCATCACAAAAACAGTAGGGGGCAAAAATAGGATAACAAATTTGATGGTTTGCATTCACAAATAAATCTGAACTGATGCTTAGAAGCTCAATCTCAACAAGGCCCGAGTTCGATTGAGAGTTCTAACAATTAGTGATCTGTAATTTCAACAAACCCCCAAAATTAAAAGAAGATAGGATGAAAAAACCCCAAAATTGATAGAACGCAAGATCAAAAAGCCCTAGCCAAGAGTGTACCTCAAAATCCAGTGATTAGCTCGATTGAAGATCTGATTCTTCTGTTCAAGAGGAACTGGGCTCGATTGGAGAGAAGGAGGAGGAACTATGGCTGCTCGATGGAGAGAGGAGAACTCGAGCGCTCGAGAGGAGAGAGAGGAACTATGGTTCGAGGATCGCTGCCGCTCGCCGATCACTGTCGCTCGCCTGCCGCCGCTCGCCGCCGCTCGCCGTTAGCCGCTCACCGCTCGAGCTTCGTGATGGGATCTAGGTCGCTCGTCGCTTGAGCTTCGTGAGGATCAAGGGTTTTTCTTTCTTTTGCAGCTTTTCTTTTTTTTTTCTTTCTCTAGAGCGGCGCGCTTACGAGGGTCGAGGGAGTGAGGGAACGAAGGTTGTTACACGGGTCGGGGTTTTTGTTATACGGGTCAATAGGTCAACCCGAATTGACCCATTTAATAAATGGGTAAATTTGGGTTGACCCGTTTATGACCTGACCCATATAATTTGACCCGTACCCATTATAAATGGGTCGGGTCGGGTCGGGTTAATGGGTCGGGTCATAAATTATCACCCCTACTATTTTAGGTTGTTAGATGCGACCATCTCGTCCCAACTGATCCAATGCATGGGTGGCTTCATAATCTGAAGGCTACAAATGCGAAAAAGAAACATGTTTGTACTTCAACCAATTTTTTTAGAAGTATCATTTATTTGCTTTGAAAGATAATGAAAAAGCATATAATGTGTTAAACGTGGAAAAAAAAATAGATTAAGATTTTATTGTCCTTGCAAGATGTACATGACCATTGAGTTTAAGAATTGAGGATTGTCAATTGATAACTAACATTAAATTCAATAAATACCATATTAACCCAGAACCAACATTAGGACAGAAGATCCGCAAAAAATAAAAAAAATAAAAAAAATTATCCTTATTATTGAGGTGAACAGCAATTTCGGAAAGAATATAAACAAAGAAACAGCGGATTATATTGGAGAAACTTACTGGGGAAGTAGTAAATTTGGAATATCAGCTCATTTAAAAAAAACACTAATCATTTCAAGGGTTTAACACAACAAATTTGGAAAATACTGCAAATTTAAGTAGTGAAATATGACTAACGTCGTCAGATTTCAAAAATTAAAATTGAATATGAACGAAGAAGCACATAACTTAATTTATGAAAAAACTTACCCAGGCTGCTGATTTTGCATTCTCTGCAGGTGGTGCATCTTCAGCTCGTCCTCCACTCGCTTTGAATTAGAGGGCCTTCTTCGAGCCTCTGCAATATTTGAGTTTGCATGAAAAGTAAGATATTGGTCATGAAGTCGCCATGGTAGAGGGAACACTGCTTGCTCAAGGACTAGAGTTGTATGAGGAAGTTGTTTTGTAGGAGCAAAGCAAAGGGTAATAATAGCCATTATTTGAGCAAACCCCCCTCGTTCAGACTTTTTATAGGACCCAAGCACATAATATTCCAGCTAATTCTGGGGGCAAAATGCATGTACATTACATCAAACTGTGAATGAGTTGGCAATATTCAATCTTATCTATTTCTTTGGCATAGATATTTGCCATGTTTACAGACATTGTGTTCGGTGAATGATATTGGGTTAGATGAATCTGTAAGACTGGAATCCTTAACCATGAAACTTTGCTACAAACGGAGGTTTATTAGATACAAAGGATTTGATTCAATGCATGAGAAGAAGAATCTGTCTTGCCATATTTTACTGACAACGGTGACGTTATTTAAACGGCTAAAATACCAGATTAGCCTGATACCCCTATACCAGTTTAGCCTATAAATTAACACCGACTATAAATTAACACTAACGACAATTTAGCCTATAAGGTGACTTTTACGACGTCAAATTGGCATTTCCGACACCGGAGTTCAATGTAACAGCTAATTTATCACGTGAGCACACGTGAGCGTCCGTTTTAAAAGATTCTATGCTGATGTGGCAGATGGGAGATGACATGGTGTAGCAGGTAGTTTAATTTAAAGTTGAAGGTGGTTTCAAAAATTAGGGCTTTTAAGAATTGGGGATGAAACTAGGGATTGAAGGGAATTAGGGCTTCATAGGGTGAAAATTGGTCTCTTCACGCTTCGCCATGCCATCTTCAAGCTCTAGCACCCACTCAGCTACCAACATTGTAAGCTTCGGCCATAGTCTCAATAGATTGATGTGTATACAACGGTGGAATGAAGCAGGTAGGAGCTGTGGGTTGAAATTTTATCGTTGCGGATTGGAGTGTGAGTTCTATACTTCGATGACAAATGATAATCCAGGAAGGAGATTCTATCAGTGCCCAAAATACAGTGTATGTTCTTTAAATTTTTAATTTTCTTATATAAAATAATTTTATGACATTTGTGTTCAATTTTATCAGGGTGGTTGTGGGCTTTGGGAATGGTTTGACGCTCTTATGTATATAATTGCTTCTCAACTATTTCCAATTCTAAGAGAAGAAATTAGAGAGTTGAGCACATTAAAGGCAACTGATGACACTGCCAAGAACCAGCTTAGTGAATCTCATAATGAACTTGCCAAGATGAAAGAAGAATTTGACCTGTGCCAAATTAAAACTGAATCATGTATGCAAGAGTTGTTAAAACTGAGAAGTTTGAACCTCCATCATTTGCTTGAGATTGCAGTACCAACATTGCAAGAAAAAAGAATATATTTGTGTAGTAAATATCATTCAACTCAATACATAGAAGTAGAAATAAACCAAATAGTCTTACTTGATGAGTAGTCTGTTTTGGATGGAGGCAATTCTTTCTAGTATGTCCACTTTCTCCACAATTAGAACACTTTGTTAGGGCTCCTGCTCTTGAAGCCTCGTTGATTCTTCTTGTTTGTTCATAGAGTCTCTCCTCTCAACAGTTTTTGGCCTACCTAGCTTCCTCTTGACAATATTAGGTGGCAAAACCATACCCTCTCCTTCCATGTCCCAAAATTTGCTACCCTCAACAAGATTCAACAATTTATAATAACACATAATGTAAGTGTCTTTTCTATAATAGTCAGACACCTAGTCCTCAACCTTCCTTCTCATAAAGAGGATTGAAACAATGGAATGAGCACATAGGATTCCTATCAAATCCCACACTCTACAAGTGCAAGTCCTATTTGCCAAATTAACATTATGACTAGACCCTCTATCTCTGACCTCAAATCCTGTCTCTTGATCATTTCCACCATTCCAATGAATTTGACACAATGGTTGCTCATTGTATGCCTCTTGCAGTTTCTTTTCTATCCTTGGTGCTATCTCACGACCACAGAATATGATTTGATCTCTTTGCATGAAATCCTCATATGCTTAAGCTAACATATCCTTTAGCTTATTAGTTTCACATGCAAACTCCCCCATGGTAATAACTTTCACACAAGTCCAAAATTGCCCTTGGAGTGCTCTTCTCGTGTGAATTTTTCTCCAGTTTGAGTAAATGTTGTCTGTGTTCAATATCTGGCCAAATCTCATGTATAGCAGGAACCAAACCCTGTAAAAAAAACTCAAATGTAAGATGATGCAATTAAATAGATAAAAGTAACAGAGAATATGATTTGATCTCTTTGCATGAAATCCTCATATGCTTAAGCTAACATATCCTTTAGCTTATTAGTTTCACATGCAAACTCCCCCATGGTAATAACTTTCACACAAGTCCAAAATTGCCCTTGGAGTGCTCTTCTCGTGTGAATTTTTCTCCAGTTTGAGTAAATGTTGTCTGTGTTCAATATCTGGCCAAATCTCATGTATAGCAGGAACCAAACCCTGTAAAAAAAACTCAAATGTAAGATGATGCAATTAAATAGATAAAAGTAACAGAGATTCAAATAAGAATAACTCATGACTACATTACCTTCTGTTGATCAGATATGATGGTCCGGCCCTCACCACTACGCATATGTAAATCAGTGTTCAACACTCTCAAAAACCAAAGCCAAGATGCTTATGTCTCTCCCTCCACAACTGCTCATGCAATAGGCCACATTTGATTATTTCCATCCTTCCCAATAGCACACAAAAGCTGTACACCACATGCATGTTTAAGGAAGCAGCTATCTACACCAAAAATTCTTCTACATTCATTAGCAAATCTTGTTTTCATGATGTCAAAAGATACATAGAACCTCAGAAATGTTGTTGGTTGATCCTCAACTGCATCTATAACCTTCAAAACACATGTGCTGTTCTCATTGGACATACACAACTAGGTCATGTATGGTTTCAGCAAACCATATTGCTTCTTCATTAAACCTTTCACAGCATTTAAGGCCTTGTCTTTGGCTCTTTGACATTTTCTAAAAGACACATTGATTTCATAATTTGTATGCATGTTATCTTTCATATCTCTTGCCTTGTACTTTGGATCCCTCGATATCTTATCAAGATACTCATGAGCTATAACCCTACCTCTGTAATTAACCTGTTATTAAAAGTTCTACTACATGTGTGCTGAGGATGTATGTTTTTTATTTGCCAAGAACCATCATCATCCCCACTTGGACATGCACTAAACTGTCAATGACACATTGATTTATTTCTTATCATTTTTCCCGTAAACTAAGTCATAATGTCTTTGAATGGAGTATTTAGAACAACTTCTTTAAGAATCTCTCTATAAGTAAGCTTCAATCCTCCTTCAAAATGAACTGCCCCCATGTCATTAACTTCATTGAAAATTTTATAATTTACCTTCTCCATCTTTTTCTTTTCTGTTTTGGAATATGTCCATCATTAGAATAATTCAGTGCTTCCTCATCATCACTTCCTCTTTCTTCAGAATGACCCCTAATAAGATGTTCAAGCTGGTGGCCATTTATTTTGCAGTAGAATAATTCCTTTGCCTCTTGGTCCTCTAAAGTTTAGTCCTTTGTCTATTCTATGTGGTGAGGTAACATTAGGAGCAGCAGTAGCTTCATTAGGTTGGGGTTCCATTTCATGCACAACATTACGTTAGGGGTTCAGTAGGGAGTGAAGGAGCAATGGTTGCATCATTTGTATATATGCTTGTAGAGTGTATTGTTAGGGGTTCAGTAGGGAGTGAAGGAGCAATGGTTGCATCATTTGTATATATGCTTGTAGAGTGTATTTCATAATTTAAGTGAGGATAATCATCATCATTTGATAACTTTGGACCAGAACCAACTGCAATTTTACCCTTCACTGCTTTTAGAAGTTCTTTATTTTTATGCCTTATTTCATGTAACTCATCATTGTCACTATTCAAAGCCTCTTGTGCTTCTTCATCCATGGCTGCAACTGAGCTATCACTAACATTTCCATCCTCTTCACCCACCTTTCCTTGTGTAGCTTCATCGTCATTATTTTTTCATGAGGGTTAACATAAGATTGAGTAATTGATGTAGTCCTATTTATGCTTTCATTCATCTCCCCTTGGACTCTGAATCATCAACCAACCCCAAATCATCAAACTCATCATCATCCACAAGCTTAGTTGGGTCCATTTTATATGTTTCGTCCTCAACAGAATCATCACCGTCACTAGATGATGCAAGTTTGTTATCATTATGTGGGCTGGAGAGAGGTTTTCATTGATAGGACTAGGTGGGTTACTATTTAGTGGAGTGCTCAGTGGGTTTTCATGTGAAGTACTACGAGATTGGATTGTTGTTTGACATTTTGGTGGACTAGAAATTAGATTAGGATTTTCTGGAATAGGATTTTTTAGATTAGGAATTCTCCTCTTTGGTGTTAACTTTTTTCCGACTAGCAACTTTCTTATACTTTTTGGGAGTGCTACGAATTGGATTACGATTTTCTAGATTAGGAATTTCACCTCGCCCTTTTAGTCACCAAGTGAATGGAGAATATGTGGCCAAACACTCGAGAATGGTCCTGAATTTGAAGGCAGTCAAGAGGCTGTTGATCAACTACACAGATTTCAAAATCGCCCAAGTCTCCCGCACTATTAACGCTCGGGTAGACGCTTTATCCAAAGTCGCGTAGACCAACTAGGAAGCCAGGCAGAACCCATATACACGAATACCCTCAAACATCGAAGCATCATGAAGACCCCTTCAAAGGTCATGCAGACCGAGACGTCTACAGAACTCTATTGGATGGATCTAATCATCTAGTATCTGATTGGAGAGACCCCACAAGTGAATGCCACTGAAGCTAAGAGTTTACAAAGGAATAACTCACAGATACCTCATGCTTGATAATCAATTTTATCGAATGTCATACTGCAGCAGTGTTGCGGGGCCCTATCTCTGGTGTCTTCGGCCAGTGGAGGTCAGCTATGTTCTAGAAGAGATCCATGAAGGGACTTGCGACAATCATCCAGGGGCCAAAACTCTTACCCAAAAGGTCATTCGACAAGGATATTATTGGCCCGTCATCTTATCCGAGTCCAAGAGATTCGTTTCTTCGTGCCATAAATGCTAATTTTTCTCAAGCATCCTAAGAGCTGCAACCACAAAGCTTCACCTCCATCATGAGTCCAATTCTGTTTGCTTAATGAGGATTAGATTTATTGGGCCCTCTCCCAATAACCTCTGGGCAGTGGAAGATCCTGATTGTTGCAATTTACTACTTTATCAAGTGGATAGAGGCTGAACCTTTGGTTAAAATTGGTGAGAGCAACATTACGAATTTTGTATGGAGATCCATTGTCTGCCAATTTGGAGATCCCCTCTCTTTCATCATAGACAAAGCACTCAGTTCGACAACGGAGGCTTCAGAAGCTTTTGTAAAGAATGGAACATCCGCCTTAGGTTTGCCTCAGTCGCCCACCCAAATGCAACGAGCTTGCAGAAGCCGCCAACAAATGTTTTAAAAGGATGAGAACTAGAAAGAAAAAGCTGAAAATTACCATTTAAGTCAAAAAATGATAAAGCAAAATAAAGAATATGAGAACTAAAAAGAAAAGGTTCAATCATATAACAAAATATAATAAAGCAAACTAATAGAAAACTTAACATAAAATATTTCAAAATTATTAACATGACATCATGCAGTATTTGAATAAAAAGCTTTTAGGAGTATTTCAAAATAAGTTGAAAGGCCTAAAATGGACAAAAATCGTGTGTTTAAAAGCTGTAAAAAGTTGACGATGTCAAGGTGAAAAGTACACTTGCTCACTCATGTATGCTAGAAGTTAAAGGAAATATAACATCGAAACAGACATGTTGTTTATCCAAGGAAACTGACATGCTATTTACCCATGGTGATATAAAGCAAGGCATAAAATACAACAGTTACACATGTATAAAAGTTGCAGGTGGACTTGAGGCTTGATCATAAAACATCGATGCATACTAAAGCAAGGTGTAAAATACAACAGTCATGCATGTGTAGAAGTTGCATGTGGAGTCGAGGCTCTGTCATATAACATCAAAACGGACATGCTATGCATCCATGGAAACAGACATGATGATATATACTAAAAGTTGCATGGGACTCCAAGCTCTATGGTGATATATACTAAAGCAAGGCATAAATCATGCATGTATAAAAGTTGATTTCTGGCATGTGGACTCGAGGCTCTTATTGCTAAAGTCAATCATGATAGAAAAATATGAATATGGGTAATAGATTAAACAGAATGTGTGGAACTTAAAACTATAATATACACAAAATAGTATGCAAAAACCTTATATGTTTAAAATTATTTCAAAAATCTTCAAATTTATGATAAGATACTAGTAAGCAATACTTTATGAAAAGGTTAAATGTCTGAAGAACATTTATCAAAGATGCAACATTTTGCAGGAAACTCTGTATAGAGAATCGTTTTTCTCAATCAAAAGAAGAAAAAAAATGAAAAGTTTATATCTGAATATAAACAGTCAAGGTTTCAATTGGATTAATGTCAGGCTTTAGGGTGCGTTTGGATTTCATTCAGGATAGGGGAAGTTAAGGGAAAATAAGGGAGAGGAGAAGGGAAGGAAACAGAATTCCCTCCCCCTAGGTTTCACCCTAACTTGTTTGTGTTTGTGCGCGCTTTTTTTTTGTTTGGGTTTTTTTTAGGTTGGGGTGTTTTTTTTTAGGTTGGAGGGTGGGGGGGCATCTTTATTGATTGTAGGGTAAACAAAGGGAATATGGAGAAACACTCACTTTTAAGAACTTCCCAAACAGGGTGAGTAGGTTCCCCTACCTTCTCTTCTCTTATATTCCCCCCTATCCAAACAAAACCTTAAATTACGTTTTAATATGTTGGTTTAGAATCCCACAAGCCATAAAACCCTATAAAACCCAAACCCATATTTTCCTTCTACAATGAAGCAAAATGAAAAGAAAATGATCCGGAGATAAGAGAGAGCGGGAAAGATGAAGGGAGGATTAGGCTTCAAAATGTTAGTTTGTTCTTTAATAGATTTCTTTTAGTTAAAAAATGATAACTTTCCAGCCACTGGCATCGGTTCCAGCAACGTCCGGCAACCTCCAACCATCCATTGTTCAAGGGTTTCGCTGGTGAGGGTCTGGTGACCAAGGGTTTCGCTGGTGAGGGCAATTGTGGTCACCAGACCCATTGAATCTCTTTTGGATTCAATTACAGAAAAGAAACATAGACCAAAGAAAAAAGAAATGAAAACTAATACCAGCCCCTTATGATAGAAATGTTTGTCTTTAGGTCCGAGTTTATTCTAAATAAAGAACATCAACAATACCTGAAAATTCCCTAACCAGAAGCTTTAGTTTAATACCCAAAACAGCTTATATATCTGATCTTTAGTGCTAGAGTATTTATACATATTGTATGCTTAAAGTTTTTTTAAGGAGTAAGGTATTTGAAGTACGGTACTCCAAAGTGTTGTCAAATTTCCAAAGGTAAGAAGATTTCTTCTCATTAGTTATTTTAATATAACAGTAATGTGTAGGTTATATGCTATAATGTTAGTTTTGTAGAATAAATGTTGAATCAGACATGTTTATGTTTTATTCTCGTATAAATAAAAAATTAAAAGAACATGGGTATGTCAAGTACATTACACACATCCTCCTTCCACTTATGGGCTACAAGAGGGTCTGATGACCCCTGGAACTCCGGTGCCCTCATCTTACATCCTCCTTCCACTTATGGGCTACAAGAGGGTCTGATGACCCCTGGAACTCCGGTGCCCTCATCTTCCGGTACCTCTCTACCATACGGAGCCAAGTCTCCTTCTCTGTGGCTCTATCCGGGACTGCTGGTGGAATAGCTGCAGGTGTAATATCTGGGGATCTCTCTGATGGGAACGACTGGTATCCCCTACGGCTGAGCTATCGGTGGTGGTGGTGGCGTGATATGATTCGCCACAAGCTCCTCAATTGCTGTCATCCTAGCTATAAGAGGAGCCATGATATCTACTAGGTACTGGGGTGCGTGCTGCGGCTCAGCTAGCGCCTGTTGTGGCTCAGGTTGAGCTTGCTGTGGCTTAGGTGGAGCCTGCTGTGACTCTACATGTCCAGCTCTCCGAGTACAAGGTCTACCACGTCCTACCATCTCTGATAATAAGAAATAAGAGTTCATGAGTCAAAATGGACATATATATATACATAATGTATCACAATACGATTTTCACATTTAGTATTCACACAAATACTTAAATTTACACAAAATAGTTATCATAAAAAAATATTCTCAAAATTTTAAAATATACGCATATATCGTCCTCACTCATACTAGAAAATTCTTAGCGGACTCTATACATGAATCCTAAGAAACTCTATCCTAGCTCCACGACTCGACACAGGATGATCCTAAGGATATTGAAAATAAAGCTCTGATACCAACTGTGACGTCCCTGGGTTCACACAATGCTGCTGTAACTAATTTCACACGTGTCTCAGTGTGTAAATCTAAACTCATGTCCGTAAACCATCTCACATATGAAGATACATAATAAACAATAATTTCTAACGCCAAATATTCGAGGCGACTCCTCGTTCACATTAAAGCACACAACAAAAGTAAACATGCACAAACTGTGCCGGCGATCAACCGAAACAGGCAGAAACCCTTCATAGGTTTCTGTCTTCTTCGAAACAGATCTAGAAGTGACATCATTATTTTTTAAACATAATATTACTGATATCAACATATATGAAACAATATGAAACGAAATATTAGCGTGTAAATATATCGTCGAAACCCTAAACATTTATATACACATGTTTAAACGTTTTAAAAGCAAAAACTTGTGATTTAATTCATAATTAATAACAGATCTGAAATTTATCAAGGTTACTGTTGTAATCAATTAGAAAATTATGATAATGTATTCTCATTTCATAAGTTATAAAGATCTATCTTTTGTACACTAAAAATACAATTTACGCTCGAAAAATCCAAATAAAACTTAATAAAACGTGCAAAATAAAAAGGTGCAGAGTTGGGCAAAATATTACTCGCCTCAGATGCTGATGAAAGAGAACCAATCCCCTTCGCTGCACTGCACAAAACCCGCTGAAAATCCTCTGAAATCCCTCAAAATTGCCAAAGAAAAGAACAAGGGTTTGAGAGAGGGGAAAAAGGGCTGCTAGGGTTTGGAACACAGGAGAAAAGAGGTGTTTTTCGTGTTTAAACATGTGTATATATGACAGCAAACCCGAAAAACTACAGTCCAAAACCCGAAACCCAAAACTGGAAAACCCAGTCTGACTAGAAACATACTCTTCGGTATTTTGGCTGTAACTTTTGCATCCGACCTCGAAATGGGGTGATTAAAGATTTGTTGGAAAGTTGCTGAAGATGTCTACAACTTTTATCTTTTAAGTTTTTCCATATTCACAACGTATTAGTGTGTAAAATACAAAATCTCTCCACTGATCATAAATTTTTAAATTTATACATCGAGCATGATTTGTGCATTTGCTCTTATATATATACATATATACATTGAATTGATCTCAAATCAATTCCTCGCATACTCAAACATCATAATATGTTATTTATAAATATATAACAAATTTATTATTATTTATCACAAAATATTCAAAATTTTGGGGTTTTACATTCTCCCCCCCTTAAAAGAATTTCGTCCTCGAAATTCAGAAATCATACTTAAGTGAAAGATAGTATTAGAAAGCATGTCGAGGGTGAAATCCAACCCGCACATACACCTCTCATAATATTAAAATCTTGATAAGCATATAGGGATATTTATACTTAACAATCCAGAATGACTATATTCCCACTCAACCCTTAATCAAATGAAACTAGTACGTCGGACGAAAAATCCAAACAAGGAACCCCCCATATATATATCATATGTTCCAAAAGATCAAGAATTAAGCAGAAATATCCTCATTCTAGCGTTAAATTTAAATATAACCATACAGATAATCACACAAAAATCAATCCACTTCCTTAATAGGTGCAGGTAGTCGCGCTGCATAACATCTTCACGCTCCCGAGAATCATCCTCGATGTCTACACGTAACCATCTAAAATGTAAATATCCCCACTTAACCCCTAACTAAATGGAACAAGTACATCGAGCGAAAAATCCAAACAAGAAACCCCTTATATATATACCATATGTTCCTAGTATTTAGGAGTTAAGTGTTAATACCCTCATTTTAGTGTTAATTCATACAAAAATTTAATTTACCTGTTCAAATATGTGTGGGTAGTCGCGACGCATGTCCTCTTCGCGCTCCCAAAAAATCTCCTCAACGCCTCTTCGGTTCCACTGAACTTTCACCAAAGAAATTACCTTGTTTCTAAGTCTCTTGTCCTCTCTGGCAAGTACACCAACTGGAATCTCAATAGTAGTCAAATCATCATGAATCTCAATCTCTGGTGCAACCAACACTGGTTGTTACTCCTCATCATGTAAGTGCTTCTTGAGCATAGAAACATAAAATATATTGTGTATACTAGACATCGATGCTGGAAGATCTAGTCTGTATGACACGGCTCCAATGCGCTCCAAAATCTAGAAAGGTCTAATATACCTCGGTGCAAGCTTTCCCCGCCTTCCGAATCGTTGAACGTTTTTCATGGGCGATGCCTTCAGCATAACTGAATCTCTAACCTGAAACTCTAAAGGTTTTCGTCTCTTATCTGCATAGCTCTTTTGCCGACTCTGAACGGCTAGAATCCGCTCTCTGATCAATGCTACATTTTCAGTAGTCTACCTCACAAGCTCTGGCTCAAGCATTAAGCTATCTTCCGGTTCGGCCTAACATATCGGTGATCTACAAGGTCTCATGTACAATACTTCGTACGGGGCCATACTGATTGTCGCTTGATAACTATTATTATAAGCGAACTCTATCGGTGGAATATGATCCTCCCAGCTGTTCTGAAAGTCAATGACACAAGCCCGCAACATATCTTCCAATACCTGATTTACTCTCTTCGTTTGACCATCCGTCTGTAGGTGGAATACACAGCTGTATAATAGTCTGCTGCCAAAAGAATCCTGAAAACTCCTCCAGAAGTGCGAAGTAAAAACTGAACATCGATTTGATACAATCGTGTCCGAAACTCCATGAAGTTGAACTATCTCCCGATCAAATATCCTCGCATACGTCTCAGCTGTGTATGTAGTCTTCACTGGAACGAAATGTGCTGACTTCGTCAACCGGTCCACTATCACCCAAACAGAATCATTCCCCTTCCTCGACTTCAGCAACCCTATAATGAAGTCCATAGAAATATTCGCTCACTTCCACTCTAGGATGGGTAAAGGCTGAAGTGTTCCTGCCGGCCTCTGATGTTCTGCCTTCACCTGCTGACAAGTAAAACACTTAGCCACATACTCTACAATCTCTCTACGCATACCACTCCTCCAGAAGTGTCTCTTCAGGTCCTTGTACATTTTAGTGGTCCCTGGATGTACTGTGTACCGGGTACGATGTGCTTCATCAAATAACTCCCTCTTCAACTCGGCATTGGATGAGGCATAACCAACCTACCCTTCATCCGTAGACCTCCATCTGCTCTAATGGTCCAATCAGCCTTAGGCTCTTTGGTAATCTCCTCATTTCGGATTTGAATCCAAGAGTCTTCCAGCTAAGCTCTGACAACTCTGATACTCCAAGACGGCTGCACTGACACAGCTGCCAAAAATGCACTGGTTCCGCAAATCTCGGATTTAAATCAAATTGGCTAAGAGTAAGAAGATCTCGATACAATGAGCATCTCAAAGCCGAAACCCGATGTCGATGCTTCCTGCTAAAAGCATCTGTTACGACGTTCGCCTTCCCCTGATGATACTGAATCGCGAACTCATAATCCTTGATAAACACAATCCACCTCCTGTCTCTGGTTGAGCTCCTTCTGAGAAAAAAGATACTTCAGACTCTGATGGTCTGTGAACTCAAACTGCACTCCATACAAGTAGTGCCTCCATGACTTCAGTGCAAATATCACTGCTGCTAACTCCAAGTCATGAGTGAGATAGTTCTGCTTATGTACTATCAACTGTCGTGAGATATATGCTACCACCCTCTGAGTCTGCATCAAGACGCCTCCTAAACCTGCCAATAATGCATCTATGTAGACCATAAATGTCCTATCGCTGCTCAGAATAGTCAAAACTGACGCTGTAGTCAGCTTAGTCTTCAATGTATAAAAGGCCTTCTGGCACTCCACGCTCCAAATAAACTGTACACCCTTCTTCGTAAGGCGTGTAAACGGCATCGGAATCTTCGAGAAGTCCTAGATGAATTTCCTATAATAGCCGGCTAAACCCAAAAAGCTACGATCTCTGTCACTGTTTTCGACGATTCCCAATCAAAAACTGCTGTAACCTTAGCCGGATCTACTGCTATGCCCTCTCTACTGATGACATGGCCGAGAAATCTGACTTCTGAAAGCCAAAATTCGCACTTGCTGAACTTGACATATAACTGATGCTCTCGCAGGATCTGCAAAGCTAACCGTAGATGTTGCTCATGATCTGCCTCCGATCTCGAATAAATGAGGATGTCGATAAAAACAATCACAAACTGGTCTAAGAAGGGACGGAAAACACGATTCATCAAATCCATGAATACCGCGGGTGTATTGGTTAACCCAATTGGTATGACCATGAACTCGAAAAATCCATATCGAGTCAGAAAAGCGATCTTGAGAATATCCATCTCCCGAACCCGCAACTGATGATAACCAGAACGAAAATCAATCTTTAAGAAATACTACGCTCCCTACAACTGGTCGAACAAGTCCTTAATCCTAGGTAATGGGTACCTATTCCGGATAGTGACCTTGTTCAACTCTTTATAATCAATACACAAACGCATACTGTCATCCTTCTTCTTCACGAACAGAACTAACGCTCCCCATGGAGACTGACTTTGACGAATAAAACCGTGAGCTAATAACTCGTCCAACTGGGTCTGAAGCTCCCTCATCTCAGCTGGTGCCATTCGATAGGGTGCGAAGGATATCGTGTCTGTGTCCGGTTGCAACTCAATACAAAACTCAACCTCTCTCACAGGAGATAACTCAGGTATGTCCTAAAAGACATCCTGATACTCTGAGACAACTCTAGTCTCTAATAAATCAATACTCTGATCCCGTCGCATCACCTTCTCGATGTACGCCAGAAACGACTCTGTAAAACGGTTGCCCTGAGAGGTGGCTATAATCATCTCGGACCCATCGGACATTCGCAAATTGACTGTCTTCGCAAAGCAGTCAATACTAACATGATAGGAAGATAATCAATCCATACCGAGGATAACATCGAACTCGAACATATGCAGCACTATCAAATCGACAACGAACTCCAACTCGTCTAAACTGACGGTACACCTCCTACAAACGCTCTCCAGAAGCGATACCTCACCTAAAGGGGTGGAAACAGATAAAGGAGGTGTCTAGAGGCTGAGCTACGAGCTGGAGTCTAGCCATAAATGCATGCGATATGAACGAACTCCAACTCGTCTAAACTGACGGTACACCTCCTACAAACGCTCTTCAGAAACGATACCTCACCTAAAGGGGTGGAAACTGATAAATGAGTGTCTAGAGGCTGAGCTACGAGCTGAAGTCTAGGCATAAAAACATACGAAATGAAGGAATGTGAAACTCCCGAATCGAAGAGAATACGGACGGGAAAGGAATTCACAAGGAACGTACTCTCCACTACGGCTCTGCTAGCTTCATGATCACGCGGAACTACCGCATACACTCTGCCTATGGCTAAAAACTGCTCTACTACTGGTGCTGGAGAATACAGGACTATCTGTCCCTAAGGAACCTCCTGAACTGCGCGAACATGTCCCTCAATCTTCTGAGCTGCTGGCGGTGCCTTAAGCCTCATCTGCTGGCCCTGACCTCTGGCCTGAAGTCGTTGCTGCTGCTGATTCGGATCATTTCCATGCTGAGCTCCTGCTGGTGCGCTACGGCACCCCGATGCCTTGTGTCCGACCTTGCGACAGTTATAGCAAACACCCTAAAACTTGCGCTGCTGATGCACTCTATGATCCTGCTGGGGTCCCTTCTTATGAGGGCCCTGATGCTGCTCCTGAGGTCCAAAAAAAGGTCTATTGTTCTTACCCTTATCCCCGGTCTGTCATGTCTTAGCTTTCCCTTCCTTGTCTTTCTGAAACATGACCGTCTCAATTTCCTGTGAAATGGCGGCCTTAGCTACCTCTCGTACCGAATGAAACTTCCGCGAGACGAGGTATCGACGAAGATTGGGACGAAGCCCTGCTAGAAACATCTGAGCCTGACGCTCTCCTATCTGTCACATACCCGTGAAGTGCTGCAACTCCATAGACTTGCTCTCAAAGTCAGCTACTGTCATGTCCCCCTGAGTCAATCGGGACAACTCAAGCTCCTTCCCAGTCCATGCTGCAAAAGAAATGTATTGCCCGTCAAAGAAATATACGAAATTCTCCCATGTAAGGGTCATCACATGCTCTGGAGGAAGGTATTTAGAATACGATACTCCAAAGTGTAGTCAAATTTCCAAAGGTAAGAAGATTTCTTCTCATTAGTTATTTTAATATAACAGTAATGTGTAGGTTATATGCTATAATGTTAGTTTTGTAGAATAAATGTTGAATCAGACATGTTTATGTTTTATTCTCGTATAAATAAAAAATTAAAAGAACTTGGGTATGTCAAGTACATTATTCACATCCTCCTTCCACTTACGGGCTACAAGAGGGTCTGATGACTCCTGGAACTCCGATGCCTTCATTTTCTGGTACCTCTCTACCATACGGAGCCAAGCCTCCTTCTCTGTGACTCTATCCGGGATTGCTGGTGGAATAGTTGCAGGTGTGATCTCTGGGGATCTCTCTCTAATGGGAACGACTGGTATCCCCTACGGCTAAGCTACCGATGGTGGTGGTGGCATGATATGATTCGCCACAAGCTCCTCAATTGCTGTTATCCTAGCTATAAGGGGAGTCATGATATCTACTAGGTACTGGGGTGCGTGTTGCGGCTAAGCTAGCGCCTGTTGTGGCTCGGGTTGAGCTTGCTGTGGCTCAGGTTGAGCCTGCTGTGACTGTCTGTCCAGCTCTCCGAGTACGAGGTCTACCACGTCCTACCATCTCTGATAATAAGAAATAAGAGTTCATGAGTCAAAATGGACATATATATACATAATGTATCACAATACGATTTTCACAACATTTAGTATTCACACAAATACTTAAATTTACACAAAATAATTATAATAAAAAAATATTCTTAAAATTTTAAGATATACGCATATATCGTCATCACTCATACTAGAAAATCCTTAGCGGACTCTGTACATGAATCCTAAGAAACTCTATCCTAGCTCCACGACTCGACACAGGATGATCCTAAGGATATTGAAATTAGAGCTCTGATACCAACTGTGACTTCCCTGGGTTCACACAATGTTGCAGTCTGAGGTGAAACCAGGAATGTCAAATCTGTCATGCACCACACCGTGCAATAACATGTTTCACCATCACAATTACTATCTCTCTAGTAGAGTCAACAACAGGTGTAGGTACAAAAACAAGTAAAAGATAATACAAGAGATATATGATGAAATAATAGA
>NC_033800.1:49210902-49245429 GCF_001876935.1 Asparagus officinalis
GCTAAGAGTAAGAAGATCTCGATACAATGAGCATCTCAAAGCCGAAACCCGATGTCGATGCTTCCTGCTAAAAGCATCTGTTACGACGTTCGCCTTCCCCTGATGATACTGAATCGCGAACTCATAATCCTTGATAAACACAATCCACCTCCTGTCTCTGGTTGAGCTCCTTCTGAGAAAAAAGATACTTCAGACTCTGATGGTCTGTGAACTCAAACTGCACTCCATACAAGTAGTGCCTCCATGACTTCAGTGCAAATATCACTGCTGCTAACTCCAAGTCATGAGTGAGATAGTTCTGCTTATGTACTATCAACTGTCGTGAGATATATGCTACCACCCTCTGAGTCTGCATCAAGACGCCTCCTAAACCTGCCAATAATGCATCTATGTAGACCATAAATGTCCTATCGCTGCTCAGAATAGTCAAAACTGACGCTGTAGTCAGCTTAGTCTTCAATGTATAAAAGGCCTTCTGGCACTCCACGCTCCAAATAAACTGTACACCCTTCTTCGTAAGGCGTGTAAACGGCATCGGAATCTTCGAGAAGTCCTAGATGAATTTCCTATAATAGCCGGCTAAACCCAAAAAGCTACGATCTCTGTCACTGTTTTCGACGATTCCCAATCAAAAACTGCTGTAACCTTAGCCGGATCTACTGCTATGCCCTCTCTACTGATGACATGGCCGAGAAATCTGACTTCTGAAAGCCAAAATTCGCACTTGCTGAACTTGACATATAACTGATGCTCTCGCAGGATCTGCAAAGCTAACATGACCATGAACTCGAAAGATCCATATCAAGTAAGAAAAGCGGTCTTGGGGATATCCATCTCCCGAACCCGCAACTGATGATAACCAGAACGAAAATCAATCTTTAAGAAATACTACGCTCCCTACAACTGGTCGAACAAGTCCTTAATCCTAGGTAATGGGTACCTATTCCGGATAGTGACCTTGTTCAACTCTTTATAATCAATACACAAACGCATACTGTCATCCTTCTTCTTCACGAACAGAACTAACGCTCCCCATGGAGACTGACTTTGACGAATAAAACCGTGAGCTAATAACTCGTCCAACTGGGTCTGAAGCTCCCTCATCTCAGCTGGTGCCATTCGATAGGGTGCGAAGGATATCGTGTCTGTGTCCGGTTGCAACTCAATACAAAACTCAACCTCTCTCACAGGAGATAACTCAGGTATGTCCTAAAAGACATCCTGATACTCTGAGACAACTCTAGTCTCTAATAAATCAATACTCTGATCCCGTCGCATCACCTTCTCGATGTACGCCAGAAACGACTCTGTAAAACGGTTGCCCTGAGAGGTGGCTATAATCATCTCGGACCCATCGGACATTCGCAAATTGACTGTCTTCGCAAAGCAGTCAATACTAACATGATAGGAAGATAATCAATCCATACCAAGGATAACATCGAACTCGAACATATGCAGCACTATCAAATCGACAACGAACTCCAACTCGTCTAAACTGACGGTACACCTCCTACAAACGCTCTTCAGAAACGATACCTCACCTAAAGGGGTGGAAACTGATAAATGAGTGTCTAGAGGCTGAGCTACGAGCTGAAGTCTAGGCATAAAAACATACGAAATGAAGGAATGTGAAACTCCCGAATCGAAGAGAATACGGACGGGAAAGGAATTCACAAGGAACGTACTCTCCACTACGGCTCTGCTAGCTTCATGATCACGCGGAACTACCGCATACACTCTGCCTATGGCTAAAAACTGCTCTACTACTGGTGCTGGAGAATACAGGACTATCTGTCCCTAAGGAACCTCCTGAACTGCGCGAACATGTCCCTCAATCTTCTGAGCTGCTGGCGGTGCCTTAAGCCTCATCTGCTGGCCCTGACCTCTGGCCTGAAGTCGTTGCTGCTGCTGATTCGGATCATTTCCATGCTGAGCTCCTGCTGGTGCGCTACGGCACCCCGATGCCTTGTGTCCGACCTTGCGACAGTTATAGCAAACACCCTAAAACTTGCGCTGCTGATGCACTCTATGATCCTGCTGGGGTCCCTTCTTATGAGGGCCCTGATGCTGCTCCTGAGGTCCAAAAAAAGGTCTATTGTTCTTACCCTTATCCCCGGTCTGTCATGTCTTAGCTTTCCCTTCCTTGTCTTTCTGAAACATGACCGTCTCAATTTCCTGTGAAATGGCGGCCTTAGCTACCTCTCGTACCGAATGAAACTTCCGCGAGACGAGGTATCGACGAAGATTGGGACGAAGCCCTGCTAGAAACATCTGAGCCTGACGCTCTCCTATCTGTCACATACCCGTGAAGTGCTGCAACTCCATAGACTTGCTCTCAAAGTCAGCTACTGTCATGTCCCCCTGAGTCAATCGGGACAACTCAAGCTCCTTCCCAGTCCATGCTGCAAAAGAAATGTATTGCCCGTCAAAGAAATATACGAAATTCTCCCATGTAAGGGTCATCACATGCTCTGGAGGAAGGTATTTAGAATACGATACTCCAAAGTGTAGTCAAATTTCCAAAGGTAAGAAGATTTCTTCTCATTAGTTATTTTAATATAACAGTAATGTGTAGGTTATATGCTATAATGTTAGTTTTGTAGAATAAATGTTGAATCAGACATGTTTATGTTTTATTCTCGTATAAATAAAAAATTAAAAGAACTTGGGTATGTCAAGTACATTATTCACATCCTCCTTCCACTTACGGGCTACAAGAGGGTCTGATGACTCCTGGAACTCCGATGCCTTCATTTTCTGGTACCTCTCTACCATACGGAGCCAAGCCTCCTTCTCTGTGACTCTATCCGGGATTGCTGGTGGAATAGTTGCAGGTGTGATCTCTGGGGATCTCTCTCTAATGGGAACGACTGGTATCCCCTACGGCTAAGCTACCGATGGTGGTGGTGGCATGATATGATTCGCCACAAGCTCCTCAATTGCTGTTATCCTAGCTATAAGGGGAGTCATGATATCTACTAGGTACTGGGGTGCGTGTTGCGGCTAAGCTAGCGCCTGTTGTGGCTCGGGTTGAGCTTGCTGTGGCTCAGGTTGAGCCTGCTGTGACTGTCTGTCCAGCTCTCCGAGTACGAGGTCTACCACGTCCTACCATCTCTGATAATAAGAAATAAGAGTTCATGAGTCAAAATGGACATATATATACATAATGTATCACAATACGATTTTCACAACATTTAGTATTCACACAAATACTTAAATTTACACAAAATAATTATAATAAAAAAATATTCTTAAAATTTTAAGATATACGCATATATCGTCATCACTCATACTAGAAAATCCTTAGCGGACTCTGTACATGAATCCTAAGAAACTCTATCCTAGCTCCACGACTCGACACAGGATGATCCTAAGGATATTGAAATTAGAGCTCTGATACCAACTGTGACTTCCCTGGGTTCACACAATGTTGCAGTCTGAGGTGAAACCAGGAATGTCAAATCTGTCATGCACCACACCGTGCAATAACATGTTTCACCATCACAATTACTATCTCTCTAGTAGAGTCAACAACAGGTGTAGGTACAAAACCAAGTAAAAGTTAATACAAGAGATATATGATGAAATAATAAAGATAAAAATGATATTTCATCATCCAACATATAAAAATATAAAGTGAACATCTGAAATAACTAGTCTGGAGATCTCAACAAGTCTCAAATACAGAATATCTGATAAAAGAAAATAAGGCACACAGCCTTTACAACTTCTAGAACATAACTCTCAAATGTCTAAACAAAATGTCTACAGTGAAGCTCCATAAATAAAATAAAACCACAAATGAAAGATGGACGCTAATAAGTATCGCCATCAACCTGCGAAATAAGGGAAATGGGCAACAACTCAAGCTATCAACTTATGTCGGAGTGAGAAATAACTATATGGTAAAAACTTTTATTTCGCAACTAAAAAACTTGTATTTTGCAAATTTGAAAATTAAAGCGAAATCTTAAACAAAGGAAAATACTGAGAAATTGGAAATTTTGAAAATAAAAGTGAAATCTGAAAAAAGGTTTGAGAAGTCAAAATTTTTGAAAATTAAAGTGAAATCTCAAAAAAAAACACTTTGAGAAATAAGAAAGTTGGGATGACTAAGCGAAAGGAAAATAAGTAAACTATTGCCAAAGTGAAAAAAAAATGTTTGAGAAATTAAAAGCTTGAAAATTAAAATGAAATGTCCAGAGAGTTTGAGAAATTAAAGTGAGATGTCAAAAGAGTTTGAGAAATCGGAAAAGTTTAAAAACTAAAAAAGGTTTGAGAAAACTGAAAGTTTTATAAATGTAAACGTGTGAAAATGGAATTTGAAAATTTGGTTGAAGTTATATTTTTTATTTAAACTATTGAAAATTTTTCAAAATGATAAAATTTCAATACCAACAAAAAAGAATAAGAAATTAGTAAACTTGAAAAAATGAAAGGTTTCAAAAACGTATACATGTAAAAAATGGTATTTGAAAATTATCCGAAAGTTGTTTTATCATATAAACTGTTGATATCAAAGAAAATGTTAAGTTTTAAAATAGAAGTTATATGTTGAGAAATTTGGAAAGTTTGAGAAATTGGGAAGTTTGAAAATCAAAGAAAAATGTCCATTAAAACTGTAAAGTCCAAAGAACTAGGAGAAAAGGAAAACAAGTCAAAGAGAGAAAAAATTTATTTATAAAGTTGTGAAGTTACGATAACTTGAAAAAGGTTTGAGAAAATTTAAGTTCGAAAATTAAAGTAAAATCTCAAGAATGTCTGAGAAATTGGAAAGTCAGTAAAACTTGAAATTTTAAGTAATTCATGAGAAATGTCAAAGGCGTTTGAGAAATTTAAAGTTTTTTAAAACAAGGAAAAAATGTAAAGTTTGAAAATTATAAACGTGAGAAAATGGAACTTGAAAATAAGGTGGAAGAAAAATGTATACGTAAGAAAATGGTTTTTCAAAATTTGGTGAAAGTTATTTTATTATTTAAACTGTTAAAAATCCTTCAAATTTGAAAAATTTTAAAAATTAAAGAGAAAGGTCAAAACAGTTAGAGAAATTAGTAGGCTAGAAAAAAAAGAATCACTTGGAAAAATGTAAACATATAAATATAGTATTTGAAAATTTTGGGGAATTCATTTCATTAACAGTTAACATCCTTTCAAAAAAACTGGAAAGTTTTAAAATAAAAGTTAATGTTGGATAGCAGGTTCCTAATCTGTTTTGGCAACAAGTTATTGGGATTCGTATTCTGTTTTGGTAACAGGTTATTAGGATTCCTAATTAATTTTAGTAATAGGTTATTAGGATCCCTAATCTGTTTTGATTTTGGTTTTAGAATTCCTAGTATGTTTTTGGTTTTAGGATTTTTATATATACGGAACGATTGGAAGAGAGAATTGAGCAGCGAAGGGGATATTTGGGGTACAGAAAAGAGGTATTTTCTGAGATATTAGTTAGGGTTTTGTTTGGAGAGAATTAGAGTTTTGTTGGTGAGATTAATTAGTGAGTTTGTGTGATTTTGTAATCTCAGTTTGTACTCTTCTTCTCTATTAATGAAAACCTCATTCCCTTCTTGCCCCGTGGACGTAGCTAATTTGCCGAACCACGTTAAAATTGGTTGTTTGAGTTTGTATCGTTATTTTGCATTGTTTGGCCTTCTCTTGGCGTTTATTTTATTTGGTCTCTCGAAACACATCGGCTTGGTTTCGGCTTCCGTCACGCACAACAAGTGGTATCAGAGCCCAACAGTTAAATGTCAAAAAGGCTTGAGAAATTAGAAAGTTGAGAATATGAAGAAGGCTCTAGAAATTAGGACATTAGAAAATGAAAGTGAAATGTCCAAAAAAAATGTAAGGTTTACAGAACTAAGTAAAATGCAAATCAAGTCAACTTATGTAAGAGTAAATAATAGCTATGGTAAAAACTTCTATTTTGCAAGTAAAAAATGTCAATTTATGTCAAAGTGAAAATGAATTTTGAGAATATGGAAATTTTGAAAATTAAAGTGAAATCTAAAAGAAAGTCTGAGAAAGTGGAATACTAGGAGAACTAAGCGAAAGCAATACAAGTCAAACATGTGAAAAACTAATAAAAAGATTAAGAAATTGAAAAGTTAAAAAATTAAAGTGAAATCTCAAAAATGTTTGAGAAATTGAAAAGTTATGCAAACACGAAAGTTTGAGAAATTAACGGGAAATGTCAAAGGAATTGGAGAAATTGGAAAACTTTTAAACTTGAAAAAAGTTTGAGAAAATGGTGAGTTTGAAAACTGTAAAGTGAGAAAATAGTACTTGAAAATTTGGTGGAAGTTATTTTATAATTTAAACTGTTAAAATCTATCGAAATAGAAAAATCTTTCGAATTTGGAAAAAATGTAAACATGTTAAAGTGGTATTTGAAAATTTTGTGGTCGATGTGAGACCACCTAAATATGAAGAGGCGATATGGGAAAGGATGAATCGAAATGCTTGCGGGGTGATCAGGTCTTGTTTGGAACAGGAGCTGAAATACGATGTGATTGGGGTGACGTCTGCAATGAAGATGTGGGAGATTCTCAACAACAAGTATCTCACGAAGAGTGTTGAGAACATGTTGCACTTGCTGCGAAGATTATTCAGATTTCAGATGTCCAGAGGCACCTCGCTTGCGGCTCATGTGAACAACTACACTAAGTTGTTATCGGACTTGGCGAACGTGGATGAGAAGATCACAGATGAGTACAAGGCTATTATTCTTTTGGGCTCCTTACCGGATGAGGAGTATGATACCTTCGTGCTTACGTTGTTGAACGGGAGATCTTCTATCACTTATAGTGAAGTGACTAACGCATTGACTAACTATGATTTGAGGAGGAAGGACAATGAAACTTCCCGTGCTAGTACTTCAGGCGAGGCCTTGTCGACGAGAGGTAGTAGCCCATATCCGAAAGATGGTAATAGAGGAAGGTCAAAATCAAGAGGTCGTCACCAGCTAGGAAAGAATCATTGTGCATTCTGCAAGGAGCAGGGTTATTGAAAAAGAGATTGTCCAAAGATCAAAGAGAAAGAGAATAGCAAGAAAAAGGGCCTGAAGGCCAATGGATGAATGTTGCGAAAGGCGATTATTCCGATGATTCGAGCTTTTCTCTATTGATTACCCCGGAGGTGAACCACTCGGATGCATCAGATTGGATGCTTGATTCCGGCGCTACCTATCATGTGACCCCTAGACGAGATTGGTTTGCATCTTTTCAGAAGCTTTATGGGAGTGTTGTTGTCATGGAAAATGATCAATCTTGTGGCATTTGTGGGATAGGTATCGTGCGGATTCGGATGCACGATGCATAGTCCGTGAATTGAAGGAGATGATATTTGTTCCTTAGCTGAAGAAGAATCTTATCTCAGTTGGAGCTTTGAAGGCGAAGGGATTCAATGTGACATTTGAGGACGCTATAGCAAATGTTACTAAGGGATATTTAGATGTGATGAAGGGAGTCCGCAGTCGGAACTTGTATTATCTGAAGGGGAGCACTGAGATTGGCCAGGTTGCTTCAGCTATTTCAGAGGCAGACATAAGCAGGCTTTGGCATTACAGGTTAGGATACACAGGCGAGAAGTCATTGCAGGCGCTATGCAAGCAGGGGCTATTGAAGGGAGCCAAGAGTGGTAAAATGGAGTTCTGTGAGCACTGTATACTTGGCAAAAAGACAAAGGTGAAGTTCGGGACTACTATTCATAGGACGAGGGACATTCTGGACTACGTGCACACAGATGTTTGGGGTCCCACCAAGACTACATCACTTGGTGGTCGATATTGGTTCGTCACGTTTATTGACTATTATAAGCGTTGTTGGGTGTACACCATGAAACATAAGAATAAAGTCCCAAATTTGTTTAGGAAGTGGACCATCAAGACGTTGCGATCCGACAACAGTGGTGAATACACATCAGACCCCTTTCTGCAGCTATGTCAAGATGAGGGCATAGAGAGGCACTTCACGATTAGTCATACACCGCAGCAGAATAGGGTGGTAGATAGGCTAAATCGGTCTTTGCTGGAGAAGGTCCGATGTTTATTGTTGCAGAGTGATTTGGAGAAGATCTTTTGGGCTGAGATACTTATATATGCGAGCCATCTTATTAACAGGTTGCCTTCATCTGCGATTAAGGGGAAAACCCCTATGGAGATGTGGTCGAGAGAGACAGCACATGACTATGACCAGCTCAAGGTATTTGGTTGTCCTGCATATTATCATGTTAGAACCTCGAGCTAGGAAGATCATATTTGTAGGATTCAAGCGTGGTGTCAAGGGATACAATCTTTGGGATCCAGTTGATAATAAGATTGTGCTGAGTAGGGACGTCACGTTCGATGAGGCTTCTATCTTGAAGCTTCCCAGCTCTCATCAGGTGGAAAACGACCCGACAAAGGAGATATCGCAAGTGGTGGAGATCGATACAACTCCACATTGTCTAGATGATACAATATCCATTAGAGTGCCGACTGAGGTGACGCCAGACGAGCACAACGGTAACATGGAGAATACTGCTACTGATGTGCAGGATCGGGGACCGACGACTCAGGTTCAGGATTCCATTGCGGTTCGAAGACAGATGAGAGACATATGGATGACAACACGGTATGCCGACATAGTTGCGTATGTACTTCCGGTGGAGAGTATCGATGAGATGGTGCCTACTACATTCAGAGAGGCCGAGCAGAGTTCGGAGGCTGATTCGTGGCAGGTAGCTATGCAGGAGGAGATGGAGTCTCTTCATAAGAATGATACGTGGGAGCTTGTTAAGCTTCCAAAGGGGCGGAAGACAATTGGTTGTAAGTGGGTATACACAAAGAAGAAGGGCATTTAGGGCATTCCATTGAGGTTCAAAGCTAGGTTGGTTGCAAAAGGCTATGCACAGGAGGAAGGTATTGACAATAATGAGGTTTTCTCCCCGGTGGTGAACTACTCATCGATTCGGATTTTGCTAGCTTTGGTGGCACAGTATGGATTGGAGTTAGATCAGTTGGATGTGAAGACGGCATTTCTTCATGGTGATCTTCATGAAGAAATATATATGACTCAGCTATTGAGATTCCGAGCTGCAGGGAAAAAAAATTTAATTTACAGATTGAAGAAATCGCTATACGCTTTGAAATAGTCTCCTCGACAGTGGTATAGGCGATTCGATGGTTTTATGCTTGGTCATTCATACACTCGGAGCCAATTATCCTTGCGTATATTTTCGCAAGTTAAAAGGAGGTGCATACATCTATTTGTTATTTTATATCGATGACATATTGGTTGCCTCTATTTCTAGATCTGCTATAGATGAATTGAAGGCACAGCTTTAAAAAGAGTTTGAGATGAAGGATTTGGGTGAGGCGAAACATATTTTAGGGATGGAGATCGGCAGAAATAAGAAAAATAGCAGAATTTGTTTGACATAGGTGACTTATATGAAGAAGGTATTACAGCGATTTCATATTAGCATGGATACGAAGCCAGATAGTGTATCTTTAGGAGCCTATTTGAAACTTTCAGCTGACATTTCACCGAAGACAGTTGAAGATAAAGAGTTGATATCGAAGACTCCATATGCGAGCGTGGTTGGGAACTTGATATACGCGATGGTATGTATGAGACCAGATTTATCACAGGTAGTGAGCATGATCTCGAGATACATGCACGATCCAAGAGTAGGTCATTAGGACGCCGTGAGATGGATTTTGAGGTACATTCGAGGTACACTTAATGTTGGTTTGATTTATGAGCGGGACATTACAGGTGGGCAGTTATGTATTGACTATGTTGATTCGGATTATACCAGGGATTTGGACAAACGTCGGTCTACTACATGGTACGTGTTCATTTTGACCCGTGCGTCGGTGTGTTGGAGATGCACCTTACAGTCGACGGTGGCTTTATCTGCGACAGAAGCAAAGTATATGGTGATTACGAAGGCTGTGAAGTAGGCTATTTGGCTTTGAGGACTTTTAGAGGAACTTGGTATATCGTAGCGGTTTGTCACTATTTATTATGATAGCATGAGTGCTATCTATTTGGCGAAGAATCAGGTTTTTCATACGAAGACGAAGCATATTGACGTTCGTTATCACTTTGTTCGTGATGTTCTTGAAGATGGCGATGTGGAGATTGTGAAGGTTCACACGAAGAATAATCCGACGGATATGCTCACTAAGGTGGTTCCGAGCAACAAGTTTGATCATTGTCGAAACTTGTTACACATTCGTGATTTTTGAGGCCGTTGACGGCCATTTGGATGAACTACGTGAAGCTTGATTCTTTGGGCAAGAGGATACGTAGGCAGTCTTTACGATGCAGGCGGCTTGGATTAGTTGATTTTGATAAAGGAGATTGTTTGGACTCTCGTTCGGGTTCCCAACTTGTTGTGGATTGAGTCCGTTGTGAATTAACTTCACGACGTACTAGACACAAGTGGGACATTTGGTTGCTTTGGTGTCGGCTCAGTTTTGAAAAAACTTCACCGATGTGGAGAATTGTGAATGCGGAAAGCGATAGGGGTGAGGTCCTATCACGAGACGCGGGGGGGCCACATGCCCGCGATTAGTTTCGTGCAGGTAGGGAAAACCACGTTAGAAGCAAATACGTGGGGCCACGAGCAATTGATTGTGAACGTGGAGCAGCCTATAAATACCTATTTTTTTCCTATGGTTTTGTGCGCAAGGAGGAAAAATTAACGGAGGGTTTTCGGCTGTGCAAAGGGTTTGTGTGCAGGGGAATTGTTTTCGGCTGTGGGTGTGCGACTGCAAAAAAGAAAAAGAGCAAAGTGCTGTTTTGAGAGCGAATTTGAGAAATTGAGATCTTGTTTGAGGGTTTTATTTGTGAGACTTTGTGTGTGTATAAACCCTATTTGTATTCTCTCTAATAGTAGATCTCCCCCCTCCTTGCCTCGTAAACGTAGACAATTTGCCGAACCACGTAGAATTGGTTGTCACGCTATTTGTGTGATTTGTAATAGCTTACTTAGGTTCCCTTGACAGGTCAGTCCTAGAACTAATGAGGAAGAGCTGATATCCTACTTTGTTGAGATATTTTGCTTAAGGTTCTTGCTTCCTTGGTGAAACAAAAATTCCTATTGCAGCCTGACTCTCTTGTTATACTGCCGAACTGCTACCGAAATTTCCGCTGTGCACAACAGTCATTTTATTATATAACCTATTAATAAGTTTTCAAAGAAAATTGAAAGTTTTAAAACACAAGTTAATTGTGAAAAAAGTTTGAGAAATTAGAGAGTTTAAAAAAAGAAAGTTTGAGCAATTGAGAAGTTCGAAATTGAAGAGAAATGTTTTGAGAAATTAGAGAGTTTAAAAAAAGAAAGTTTGAGCAATTGAGAAGTTCGAAATTGAAGAGAAATGTCCAAAAAACTTGTAAAGTTTAAATAACTATAGTTTGAGCAATTGAGAAGTTCGAAATTGAAGAGAAATGTCCAAAAAACTTGTAAAGTTTAAATAACTATATGAAATGTAAAACAAGTCAACTGATGCCAAAGTAAGAAAAAGAATACATTTAAAATTGTAACGTTATGAAAACTTGAAAAAAGATTGAGAAATTGTAAGTTTGGAAATTAAAGTGATATCTCAAGAATGTTTGAGAAATTGGAAAGATACGAAAACTAGAAAGTTCAAGACTAAAATGTCAAAAGAGTGAGAAATTGGAATGTTTGAAAATCTTGAAAAAGTTTAAGATAATGGAAAGTTTGAAAATTGTAAGTGTGAAAACGATAATTGGAAATTGGACAAATTTTCAAAACAGTCCTATTTGGACTTTTATTTGTAAAAAACGACCCGTTTCGAAGTTATTTTTAAAAACCGACCTGGTTTCAGCCCTGTCACTGAAACCAAGTCGGTTTCTGAATTTTTTTTTACGAGACTTAACTCACGTGAAGTTTAGCATATTTTTAAACTTCACGGGAATTGAACTCCCGTGAAGATTAAATTATTCAAAAATCTTCCCGGGAGTTCGACTCCCGTGAAGATTTATCCAGAGAACAGACTTCACGGGAGTTGAACTCCCGTGAAGTCTGTTAGAGTATTAAAAACTCCACGGAAGTTCAACTCCCGTGGAGTTACAGGTCAAATTTCCCAGAGAATCGCTATCTGGGAAATTTAGACATCAACTTCACGGGAGATGAACTCCCGTGAAGTTTCGGCCACCCCTATTATAAGCGCGGACGTACTCCTGAAGAGCCCCGATCTCACTTCTCACGCAACCGCCCCAAACCCTAGCCCCCTCTCTCAGCATCTGCCAGATCCTGTCGAGCAGATCGATCGTCGGCGGTGACCTACTTCGCACCGTACCGACTGGGCCGTAGTCCGTGCGGCATACATAGATAGGTAGGCTCACAGGTGAGATTTCATCCAGGATACGAGACCCACAGCTGTTGATTATACCACGTATATGCGTTGGTATTGGAATATCATACGTAGATGGATCACGCGTGACCCACAACCATCAGCTGGACACATGTCACGCCTAACGACAGACAGTTACATCCTTAGTGGGATGAACGAGAGAGATTACGTAAGTTTCTAAGCTAAATTATAAGAGCGAGGGGGAGGAGGAAGAGAGGGAGTAAGGAGAGGAGCTATATTGGGTTGTATTTAAACTTATTTGATTCGTGCGTGTTTAATTCATGGTTGAATCATATATATATTGTAGTAATTGTTGTTAACAGGTAAATAGTTATATATATGAGTTAAACATCTAGATGTATACAAAACATGCACAAAACAGCAGCCTGAGCATGTTTTGTAAAACCTGCAGCTTCACGGGAATTCAACTCCCGTGAAGTTGCAGTCAAAATTTCCCAGAGAGCGATTCTCTAGGAAATTTGGTCTGTAACTCCACGAGAGTTGAACTCCCGTGAAGTTTTTAATACGCTAACAGACTTCATTCTCTGGATAAATCTTCACGGGAGTTGAACTCCCTGGAAGATTTTTGAAGAATTTAATTTTCACGGGAGTTCAACTCCCGTGAAGTTTAAAAATATGCTAAACTTCACGGGAGTTGAACTCCCGTCACGGGAGTTGAACTCCCGTGAAGTCTTGTAAAAAAAATTCAAAATCCGACCTGGTTTCAGCGACAGGACTGAAACCAGGTCGGTTTTTAAAAATAACTTTGAAACGGGTCGTTTTTTGCAAATAAAAGTCCAAATAGGACTGTTTTTAAAATTTGTCCATTGGAAATTTGGTGAAAGTTATTTTTATCATTTAAATCGATAAAATAAGTTTGAAATGGAGAACATTAAAAATTAAAGTGAGATGCCAAAAAAGTTTGAGAAGTTGGTACACTTATAAAATAGAAAAAAATAAAAAGTTTGGAAAAATGTAAACATGTGAAAATGTCAATTGAAAATTTTGTGGAAGTCATTTCATTATTTAAACCATTGACAACTTTTCAAAGAAAACGGAAAGATTTAATAAAAGTGATATGTCAAAAATTTTTGAGAATTTGGTATGTTTGAAACTTGAAGAAAGTTTGAGAATTTTGAAAATTAAAGTTTGGAGAACTAAAGCAAAATGTAAAACAAGTCAATTTAACAATTTATGTCAAAGTATAAAAATTGGTAATTAAAAAACTTGTATTTGGCAAATGGCAAGCTTGAAAATTAAAGTGAAATTAAAGATAACTTTGTGAAATCTTAAAAAATAATTTTCAAACTTGCAAAGTATGAAAACTTGAAAAAAGTTTAGTAAATTGGAAAGTTTGGAGAACTAAACAAAATGGAAAACAAGTAATCTGATGTCAAATTGACAAAAATATATTTAAAAAGTTGTAAATTTATGAAAATTGGAAGAAAAAAAGTTTGAGAAATTGTGAAGTTTGAAAATGAAAGATAAATCTCACAAATGTTTAGAAAATTGGAGAGTTGCAAAAGCTTGAAAGCCTGAGAAATTAAAGTGAAATGTCCAAAGAGTTTTGAGAAATCGAAAATTTGTGAAAACTTGAAAAAAGTTCTAGAATGCAAAGTTTGAAAAACGTAAACAAGTGATAATGGTATTTGCAAATTTAGCAGAAGTTATTTCTTTATTTCAACCACTGAAAAAATTAAAGTGGAGACTTTTAAAATTAAAATGAAATGTCAAAAAAGCTGGAGAAATTGTTAAACTTGAAAAAAATTTAAAGGTTCAGAAAAATGAAAACACGTGAAATTGTTTTTGAAAATTTTATGCAAGTCATTTTATTACATAAATTGTTGATAACTTTCGAAGAAATTGGAAAGATTTAAACTAGAAGTTAAATGTTAAAAAGTTTGAGAAATTGGTAAGTTTGACAACTTAAAGAAAATTTGAGAAAGTGGGAGGTTTGAGAAATTGGAAAGTTGAAATTAAACTGTTGACAACTTTTCAAAGAAAATGGAAAGCATTAAAATAAAAGTTAAAAGTGAAATTTTTTGAGAAATTATAAAGTTCGAGAGTTTGGGAAGTTTGAAATCTCCATAAAAACTGTAAAGTTAAGAGAACTATGCGACATGGAAAACAAGTCAACTTATAACATAGTGAGAATTTTTTTAAAAAAGTTGTAAAAATTTGAAAACTTGTATAAGTTGTAAAGTTTGAAAATTGCCGTGAAATCTCAAGAATGTTTGAGAAATTGGAAAGTTATGAAAACTTGAAAGTTTTAGAAATTAAAGAGAAATGTCAAAAAGGTTTGAGAAATTAGAAATTTTTGAAAACAAGAAAAATAAAATGGAAAGTTTGAAAAACGTAAACGTGAGAAAATGGTACTTGAAAATTTTGGTGAAAGTTATTTTATTATTTAGATTGTTGAAAATTTTATGAAATTGTAAATTTTTTAAGGCAATGAAATTGAAAGTTTTAAAATTAAAGTGAAATGTCAAAAAGTCTAAGAAATAGATAAGCTTGAAAAACAATAAAAAATGAAAGGTTTGGAAACTGTAAACATAGAAAAATAGTATTAGAAAATTATGGGGGATTCATTTCATTATTTAACCGTTGAGAACTTTTCAAAGAAACTGGAAAGTTTTAAAATTGAAGTTAAAAGGTCAAAAAAGCTTGAGAAATTGGAAAGTTGAAAACTTGAAGAAGGTTTTAGAAATTGTGACACTTGAAAATTAAAGTGAAATGTCCAACAAATTGCAAAGTTTAGATAACCAAGTGAAATGCAAAACAAGTGGACCTGTCAGCTTCTCTTAGAGTGAGACAAAAAAGATATTGTAAAAACTTTTATTTTGCATGTAAAAAAGTAGTATTTCACAAATTCAAATATTAAATTGAAATCTTAAATAAACCGGAAAATATTGAAAATTGGAAAGTTTGAAAATAAAAGCAGAATCTGAAAAAAGGATTTGAGAAATCAAAAAATGAAAATTAAAGTGAAATGTTCAAAAGGGTTTGAGAAATAGGAAGTTCAGATGACTAAGCGAAAGCAAAACAAGTAAACTATTGTCAGAGTGAAAAAATGTTTGAGAAATGGGAAAGTTCTAAAATTCAAATGAAATGTCTAAAGAGTTTTGAGAAATTGGAAAGTTTTAAAAATTTGGAAAAAGTTTGAGAAAACAGAAAGCTTGACAAATGTAAACATGTGAAAATGGTATTTGAAAATTTGGTAGAAGTTATATTTTTTAAACAGAAAGCTTGACAAATGTAAACATGTGAAAATGGTATTTGAAAATTTGGTAGAAGTTATATTTTTTTATGTAAACTGATGAAGTTATTTTAAAACGAATAAAATTTAAAAATTAAAGTGAAATGTTAAAGAACAATGAGAAATTAAATAAACTTGAAAAAATGAAAGGTTTGGAAAAAGTGTAAACACGTAAAAATGGTATTTGAAAATTATTTGAAAGTCATTTTATCATACAAACCATTGACTTCAAAGAAAATGGAAAGTTTTAAAATAAAGTTATGTGTGAAAAAAGATTGAGAAATTGGAAAGTTTTAAAATAAAGTTATGTGTGAAAAAAGATTGAGAAATTGGAAAGTTTTAAAATTAAAGTAAAATGTCTATAAAACTGTAAAGTTTAAAGAACTGGATGAAATGGAAAATAAGTTGATTGGCATTATAGTGAGAAAAAAGTATTCAAAATGTTGTGGAAAATAAGTCGACTGGCATCATAGTGAGAAAAAAGTATTTAAAATGTTGTACAACTGTGCAACTTGAAAAAAGGTTTGAATGATTTTAAAGTGTGAAAATTAAAGTAAAATCAGAAGAATGTTTAAGAAATTCGGAAGATATGAAAACTTTGAAGTATGAAAAATATAATCATGAGAATATGGAACTTGAAAATATGGTGGAAGCTATTTTGTAATATCATCCCTCGAAAATCTTTCAAAAATGGAAAATTTTAAAATTAAAGTGAAATATCAAAAATATTTTGAGAAATTGGTAAAGCAAGAAACAAATAGGGAAAACAAAGAGAAGAAAAAAAGGTTTTCCAAAAATGTAAACATGTACAAGTGGTATTTGAAAATTTTGGGGAACTCAATTCATTATTTTAACCCTCGACAATTTTTCAAAGAAAATGGAAAGTTTAAAATAGAAGTTAAATGTCAAAAGAGTTTGACAATTTGAAAGCATGAAAACATGAAGAGGCTTTTGGAAATTAGGTTATTATTTGAAAACGAAAGTGAATCGTCCGAAAAAATTGTAAAGTTTACACAGCTAAGTCAAATGCATAACAAGTCAACCTGTCAACATTTGTCAGAGTGAAAAATAAAGATATTAAAAACTTTTATTTCAGAAGTGAAAAAAACTTGTATTTCCCATTAAAAAACCAAAGCGAAATCTTAAATGAAGCGGAAAATTTTGAGATTTTGGAAAGTTTGAAAATAAATGATTTATCTCAAAAAAGGTTTGAGAAATTGGAAAGTTGAAAATTAAAGTGACACCTTATAAAAAGTTTGAAAAATAGGAAAGTTCGAATAATTAAGCGAAAACATAACAAGCCAACTAATGTTAAAGTGAAAAAAAATATTTGAGAAAGCGGAATGTTTGAAAATTATAACGAACTTATAATATGCAAATTCAAAAATTATAGTGAAATCTTAAAAAAAAGTGGAAAATGCTGAGAAATTGGAAACTCAGAAAATAAAATGAAATCTGACAAAAGGTTTGAGAAATCGAAGATTTTAAAAATTAAAGTGAAATAATAAAAAAAGTTTGAGAAATAAGAAAGTTCAGATGACTAAGCGAAAGCAAAGCAAGTGAACTATTGTCAAAGTGAAAATTTTGTTTGAGAAATTGGAAAGTACGAAAATTAAAATGAAATGTTTAAAGAGTTTGAGAAATTAAAGTGAAATGTCAAAAGAGTTTGAGAAATTGTAAAAGTTTTAGAAAATGGAAGGTTTGACAAATGTAAACGTGTGAAAATGGCATTTCAAAATTTGTGGAAGTTACATTTTTATTTAAATTACTAAAAAAATTTCAAAATAAAAAAAAAAAAAACTAAAGTGAAATATCAAAAAAGAATGAGAAATCGGTAAACTTGAAAAATGAAAGGTTTGGAAATGTAAACGGTAAAAATGTTATTTGAAACTTATTTGAAAGTTGTTTTATCATATAAAACCTTGACTTCAAAGAAAATGGGAAGTTTTAAAATAAAAGTTATATGACAACAAAGTTTGATAAATTGGAAAGCTTGAGAAATTGGGAAGTTTGAAAATTAGAGTAAAATGTCCATAAAAACTATGATTTTTAAAGAACTAGGCGAAACGGAAAACAAATCAACTTATGTGAAATTATGAAGTTTGAAAATTACAGTGAAATCTCTATAATGTTTGAGAAATTGGAAAGTTATGAAAATTTGAATGTTTTAGAAATTAAAGAGAAATCTCAAAGGAGTTTGAAATATTAAAAAATTTTGAAAACAAGAAAAACAAAATGGGAAGTTTGAAAAATGTAAACGTTAGGAAATTAGTACTTGAAAATCTGGTGAAAGTTATTTCATTATTTAAACAGTTGAAAATCTTACGAAGTTGAAAATTTTAAAATTAAAGTAAAAGGTCAAAAAATTTTGAGAAATTGGTAAGCTTGAAAAAAAAATAGAAAAAAATTAGAAACAAATGAAGTTTTGGAAACATGTAAACATAAAACAATTGTATTTGGAAATTTTGGGGAAATCATTTCATTATTTTAACTACTGACAACTTTTCAAAGAAACTAGAAAGTTTTAAAATAGAAGTTAAATGTCAAAAGAGTTTGAGAAATTGGAAAGTTGAAAACTTGATGAAAGTTTCAGAAATTGTGACATTTGAAAATTAAATTGAAGTGTTCAAATACAATGTAAAGTTCTGAGAAATAAGGGAAATGCGAAACAACTCAAGCTATCAATTTATGTCGGAGTGAAAAAAACTATATGGTAAAAACTTTTATTTCGCAAATAAAAAACTTGTATTTCACAAATTTAAAAATTAAAGCGAAATCTTAAACAAAGAGGTAAATACTGAGAAATTGAAAATTTTGAAAATAAAAGTGAAATCTGAAAAAAGGTTTGAGAAGTCAAAAATTTTGAAAATTAAAGTGAAATCTCAAAAAAAACACTTTGAGAAATAAGAAAGTTGGATGACAAAGCGAAAGCAAAACAAGCAAACTATTGTAAAAGTGAAAAAAAAATGTTTGAGAAATTAAAATTTTAAAAATTAAAATGAAATGTCTAAAGAGTTTGAGAAATTAAAGTGAAATGTCAAAAGAGTTTGAGAAATTGGAAAAGTTTAAAAACTGGAAAAAGGTTTGAGAAAACTGAAAGTTTTATAAATGTAAACGTGTAAAAATGGTATTTGAAAAAATTTGGTCTAAGTTATATAGTTTATTTAAACTATTGAAAAATTTTCAAAATGATAAAAATTTCAAAACTAACAAAAAAGAAAGAGAAATTAGTAAACTTGAAAAAATGAAAGGTTTGAAAAATGTATAAATGTAAAAAATGGTATTTGAAAATTATCTGAAAGTTGTTTTATCATATAAACTCTTGACATCAAAGAAAACGATTAGTTTTAAAATAGAAGTTATATGCGGAGAAATTTGGAAAGTTTGAGAAATTGGGAAGTTTGAAAATCAAAGTAAAATATCCATAAAAATTGTGAAGTCCAAAGAACTAGGAGAAATGGCAAACAAGTCAAAGAGAGAAAAAAAAGTATTTATAAAACCTTTTTTCAGACTTCCCAATTTCTCAAACTTGGAAAAGTATTTAAAGTTTGAAAATTAAAGAAAATTGGGAAAGTTAGTAAAACTTGAAAATTAAAGTTTGAAAATTAAAGTGAAATCTCAAGAATGTCTGAGAAATTGGAAAGTTCGTAAAACTTGAAATTTTGAGAAATTCAAGAGAAATGTTAAAGGCATTTGAGAAATTGGTAATTTTTGAAAACAAGAAAAAAAATGAAAAGTTTAAAAAATATAAACGTGAGAAAATGGAAATTGAAAATATGCTAGTAGTTGTTTTGTAATTTAAAATGTTAAAAATCTTTTGTAATTTGAAAATTTTAAAATTAAAGTGAATTGTCAAAAAAGTTTTGAGAAATTGAACAACAAAATAGGAAAAAAATGAAAGGTTATGAAAAAATGTAAAAATGAAAAAAATGGTACTTGTAAATTTTGGGGAACTCATTTCTTTATTTTAACCATCGACAACTTATCAAAGAAAATGGAATGTTTTAAAATAGAAGTTAAATGTCAAAAAAAGTTCGAGAAAAGAAAATTTTGAAAACTTGAAGAAACTTTTGGAAATTGGGACATTTGATAATGGAAGTGAAACATCCAAAAAAATTCTAAAGTTTAGAGAACCAAGTGAAATGTAAAACAAGTCAACATGTCAATATTTGTCAGAGTGAAAAAAAAAAGTTAAAGTGTAAAAACTTTTATTTTGCAAGTAAAAAATACTTATTTATCCTAAATTAATAAATTAAGGCAATATCTTAAATAAAGTGGAAAATTGTGAAATATTGGAAAGTTAGAAAATAAGATGATATCTAAAAAAAATGTTTGAGAAATAGGAAGTTCAGTTAACTAAGCAAAAACAAGCAAAAATAGAACAAGTCAACTAATGTCAAAGTGAAAAAATATTTGGGAAGATTGAAAATTAAAATGAAATCTCTAAAGAGTTTGAGAAATTAAAAAGCTCCATAAACTTGAAAAAAAGATTAAGAAAAAGGAAAGTTTGACAAATGTAAACGTGTGAAAATGGTATTTAAATATTCAGTGGAAATTATTATTTTTAAACCGCTAAAAAATTTTCAAAATGAGAAAATTTTAAAATTAAAGTGAAATATCAAAAAAGTTAAGAGAAATTAGTAGACTTGAAAAAATGAAAGATTTGGAAAAATGTAACCATGCGAAAATGGTATTTAAAAATTATGTAAAAGTCAATTTACCAGATAAACAGTTGAGATGAAAATATGTTACAACTTTTCAAAAAAATTGGGAAGTTTTAAAATAAAAGTTATATGTTAAAAATGTTTGAGAAATTGAAAGTTTGAGAAACTAGGAAGTTTGAAAACTTAAGTGAAATGTCCGTGGAAACTGTAAAGCTTACAAAGCTAGGGGAAATGGAAAACTAGTCAACTTATGTCAAAGTGAGAAAAATATATTTAAAAAGTTGTAAAGTTATGAGAACTTGAAAATAGTTTGAAAAATTGTAAAGTTTGGAAAATAAGGTGAAATATCAAGAATGTTTGAAAAATTGGAAAATTATGGAAAACTTGAAAGTTTTAGAAATTAAAGAGACATGTCAAAGGACATTGAGAAATTGGAAATTTTTTATAAACAAGAAATACAAAATGGATAGTTTGAAAAATGTATAAGTAAGAAAATGCTGTTTCAAAATTTGGTGAAAGTTATGTTATTATTTAAACTGTTAAAAATCCTTCAAAATTGAAAAAATTTAAAATTAAAGTGAAAGGTCAAAACAGTTAGAGAAATTAGTAGGCTAGAAAAAAATGAAAAAAAGAATCACTTGGAAAAATGTAAACATGTAAATATAGTAATTGAAAATTTTGGGGAATTCATTTCATTAACCGTTGACAACCTTTCAAAGAAACTGAGAAGTTTTAAAATAGAAGTTAAATGTCAAAAAGGCTTGAGAAATTGGAAAGTTGAGAACATGAAGAAAGCTCTAGAAATTGGGACATTAGAAAATTAAAGTAAAATGTCCAAAAAATTGTAAGGTTTACAGAACTAAGTAAAATGCAAATCAAGTCAACTTATGTAAGAGTAACAATAACAATGGTAAAAACTTCTATTTTGCAAGTAAAAATCTTGTATTCCAAAAATTTAAAAATTAAAGTGAAATCTTAAAAAAACTGCAATGAAATGAGAAATTAGAGAGTTTGAAAACAAAAATGATATCGCGAAAAAGGTTTGAATAAATTGGAATGTTAGAAATGAAAGTGAAATCTTAAAAAAAGTTTGAGAAATACAAAAGTTCGCATAATTAAGCGAAAACAAAACAAATCAACAAATGTCAAAGTGCAAAAACATATTTGAGAAACCGAAGACTTTGAAATTTTAAAGAAGCTTTTAGAGGAACATTTGAAAATGAAAATGAAATGTCCAAAAAATTTGTGAAGTTTAGAGAAATAAGTGAAATGCAAAACAAGTCAACCTATCAACATTTGTCAGAGTTAAAGAAAAGATATTGTATAAACTTCAATTTCATAAGTAAAAAACTTGTATCTCGTAAATTTAAAAATTAAAGGAAAATCTTTAAAAAATGAAAAGATGAGAAAATAGAAGGCTTGAAAATATATGTGATATCTCAAAAAGGGTTTGAGAAATTGCGAAGTTTGAAAATTAAAGTGAAATCTTTAAAAAAAATGCTTGAGAAATAGGCAAGTTCTGATAACAAAGCGAAAGCGGAACATGTCAATTAATATCAAAGCAACAAAAATGTTAGAGAAATTGAAAAGTTTAAAAATTAAAATAAAATCTTCGAAACAGTTTCAGAAATTAAAGTGATATGTTAAAAGAGGTTGAGAAATTGAAAAGTTTTAAAAACTAGAAAAAAGATTGAGAACATGGAAAGTTTGACAAATGTAAACGTCTGAAAATGGTGTTTCAAAATTCGATGGATGTTGCATTTTTTTATTTCAACCGCCGAAAAATTTTGAAATGGTAAAATTTTAAATTGAAAGTTTAAGGAATTATTAAACTTGAAAGGTTTGGAAAAATCTTAACATGTAAAAATGGTATTAGAAAACTATGTGAAAGTCATTTTATCATATAAACTATTGTAAACTTTTCAAAGAAAATGGAAAGTTTTGAAATTTAAGTAAAATGTGAAAAATGTTTGAGAAATTTGAAAGGTTGAGCAATTGGGAAGTTTGAAACTTAAAGTGAAATGTCCTTAAAAGTTGTAAAGTTTGGAGAACTAGCGGAAATATGAAACAGGTCAACTTATGTCGAAGTGAGAAAAAAAATATTTAAAATGTTTTGAAGTTATGATAACTTGAGAAAAGTTTTGAGAAATTTTAAAGTTTGAAAATAACAGTGAAATCTCAAGAATGTTTGCAAAAAATTGGAAAATTGTGACAACTTGAAAGTTTTAGAAATTAAATAGAAATGTTAAAGGAGTTTGAGAAATTGGAAACTTTTGAAAACAAGATAAAGAAAATGGAAAGTTTGAAAGATGTAAACGTCAGAAAATGGTACTGGAAAATTTGGTGAAAGTTATATTATTATTTAAACTATTAAAAATCTTTCAAATTTTAAAATTTTAAAATTAAAGTGAAATGTCAAAAAAGGATTAGAAACATGTAAGCTTGACAAAAAATGAGAAAAAAATGACAGATTTGAAAAAAATGTAAACATGTAAAAAGGTATTTCAAATTTTTGGGGAACTCATTTAATTATTTTAACTATTGACAACTTTTCAAAGAAAATGTAAAGTTTTAAAAAAGAAGTTAAATGTCAAAAAAGTATGAGAAATTGAGTTGAAAACTTGAAGAAGGCTTTAGAAATTGAGACGTTTGAAATCGGAAGTTAAATGTCCAAAAAATTTGTAAAGTTTAGAGAACTAAGTGAAACGCAAAATAAGTAAACCCCTCAACTTATGTCAGAGTGAAAAAAAGATATTGTAAAAACTTTTATTTTGCAAGTATTTGTATTTTGGAAAATCGAAAATTAAAGTGAAATCTTAGATAAAGTGGAAATTTTGTGAGGAATTGGTAAGTTTGAAAATAGAAGTGATATATCAAAAAAGTTTGAGACATTGGAAAGTTTGGTAATTAAAGTGAAATCTTAAAAAAAGTTTGAGAAATAGGAAAGTTAGTATAACTAAGTGAAAGCAAACAAGTCAGCTAATGTCAAGGTGAAAAAAAATTACAAATTAAAAAGTTTTAAAATTAAAATGAAATCTTTAAAGAGTTAGAGAAATAAAAATGAAACGTCAAAAGACTTTGAGAAAATGGAAAGTTCGACAAATGAAATTGTCTAAAAATGGTATAATAAAATTTGTTCGATGTTTTTTTAATTAAAACTAATGAAAAAATTTCGACATGGGAAAATTTGAAATTTAAATGAAATGTCACAAAAACTTTCAGAAATTGGTAAGCTTGAAAAATGGAACGGTTCGACAAATTGTAAACATGTGAAAATGTTATTAAAAATTATGTGAGTCATTTTGTCATATAAACCATTGAGAAAATGGAAAGTTTTAAAATAGAAGTCAAATGAGAAAATAAGTTTGAAAATTTGGAAAGCTTGAAAACTTTAAAGAAAGTTGTTAAATTTTGAAAGTTTGAGAAAATGGAAAGTCCGAAAAGAAATGTGAAAATGAAATTTGGAAAGCATTGAAAACTTTAAAAAAATTAAAAACATGGAAAGTTTGAAAGACTATAAACATGAGAATATGGTACTTGAAATTTAATGGAAGTTATTTTATTACTTAAACCATTGAAAACTTTTGTAATTGGAAACTTTTAGACTAAACAGAAATTCCAAAAAAAATTGAGAACTTGAAAAATAATTATAAAAATTAAAAAGTTTAGATCAAAGTAGACATGTGAATAGATATATGAAAATTTGATAAAAGTGATTTTATTATATAAACCATAGATAACTTTTCAAAGAAATTGGAAAGTTTTAAAATAGAAGTCAAATTTTAAAAAAAAAAGTTCAAAAATTGGCAAGTTTGAAAACACAAAGAAAGTTTGAGAAATTGAGCAAAAATTTAAAATATAAGTGAAATGTCATTAAGTTTGGAAGTGTAGAGAGAAATGAAATGCAAAACAAGCCAACTTGTCAACTTCAAGTCAAAGTGAAAAAATATTAAAATTTTTTGAGAAATTGGAATGTTTGAAAATTAAAGTAAAATCTTCAAAAAAAAGGTTGAAAAAATTAAGTTTGAACAAAAGTGAAATCTTTAAAAAATTTTGAGAAATAGAAAACTTTGGAGAACTAAGTGAAAACCAATAAAAAAGTTTGAGAAATTGGAGAGTCCAAATATTGAAGTGAAATCTCAAAAAAAGTTTAAGAACTTGGAATGCTTGGACAGCTAAGCGAACCAACTTGTGTCGAATATTATCAAAGTTTGAGAAATTAAAAAGTTATGAAAACAAGAAAGTTTGAGAAACTAAAAGGAAAAGTCAAAGAAGTTTGTGAATCTGAAAATTAAAGTAAAGTCTTTAAAAATTGACAAAAGTTTAAGAAATGCAAATTTTGAAAATTAAAGTGAAGTCTTTAAAAATTGACAAAAGTTTTAGACATTGGAAACATTGAAAATTAAAGTAAAATCTTTAAAAGAAGGTTGAGAAATTAGAAAGTTTGACTTTGAATTAACATGAAATCTTAATAATAGTTTGAGAATTAGAAAATTTTAGAGAGCTAATCGGAAAAAAAGCCAACATATGTCAAAATGAAAAAGAATTTTGAGTATACGAAATTTTAAAATTAAAGTGAAATCTCAAAAAAGCTTGAGAAATTGGAAAGCTTGAGAAATTGGGATATTTAAAAATTAAAGTGAAATGACAAAAAAATTATAAGGTTTAGAGAACTGAGTGAAACGCAAATCAAGTCAACTTATGTCAAAGTCAAAAAAAGGCATCAAACAAAGTTTGAGAAATTGTAAAGTTCAAAAATGAAAGTAAATCTTTTAAAAAAATAAAAAAAGTTTTATAAATTGGAAAGATTAAAAATTAAAGTTAAATCTTTAAAAAAAGACGAGAAATTGGAATGTTTGACTTTGAGCTAAAAGGAAATCTTAAAAAATAGTTTGGGAAAAAAAGTTTGGAGAACTAAGAGAAAGCAAAAAAATAAAAAAGTCAACTTATGTCAAAGTGAAAAAGAACTTTGAGAATATGGAAAATTTTAAAATTATAGTAACATCACAAAAAAAGTTATAGAAATAGTGTAAAAAATTAAAGCGAAATCTCAAAAAAGTTTGAGAACTTGGAAGGCTAGGAGAACTAAGCAAAAACAATACAAATCTAACTCACATCAGTTTAAGAAATTGTAAAGTTAAAAAATTTAAAGTGAAATCTCAAAAATGTTTGAGAAATTGGAAAGTTACGAAAACATGTAAGTTTGAGAAATTAAAGGGAAATGTCAAAGGAGTTTGAGAAATTGGAATGTTTGACTTTGAGCTAAAAGGAAATCTTAAAAAATAGTTTGAGAAAAAAAAAGCTTGGAGAACTAAGAGAAAGCAAAAAAAATAAAAAAGTCAACTTATGTCAAAGTGAAAAAGAACTTTGAGAATATGGAAATTTTTAAAATTATAGTAAAATCACAAAAAAAAAGTTAGAGAAATAGTGCAAAAAAATTAAAGTGAAATCTCAAAAAAGTTTGAGAACTTGGAAGGCTAGGAGAACTAAGCAAAAACAATACAAGTCTAACTCACATCAGTTTAAGAAATTGGAAAGTTAAAAAAATTAAAGTGAAATCTCAAAAATGTTAGAGAAATTGGAAAGTTATGAAAACATGAAAGTTTGAGAAATTAAAGGGAAATGTCAAAGGAGTTTGAGAAATCAGAAATTTTTGAAACTCGAAAAAGTTTGAGAAAATGAAAATTTTAGAAAATGTAAACATCAGAAAATGGTACTGGAAAATTTGGTGCAACTTATTTTATTATTTAAACCATTAAAAATCTTTTGAAATTGGTAAGTTTTAAAATTAAAGTGAAATGTCAAAAAGGTTTGAGATATTGGAAAACATGAAAAAAAAATGAAAAATACAAGAGGTTTGGAAAAATGCAAACATGTGATAATGGAATTTGAAAAGTTTGTGGAAGTCATTTTATTATATAACTCGTTGATATTTTATTATATACCCCGTTGACAACTTTTCAAAGAAAATGGCAAGTTTTAAAACAACTTATATGTGAAAAAAGTTAGAAAATTTGGAAAGTTTGTAAACTTCAAAAAAGTTTGAGAAATAGGGAAGTTTGAAAATATAAGTGAAATGTCATAAAAGTTCGTAAAGTTTAGAGCACTAAGTGAAATGCAAAACAAGTAAACTTGTCATCCTAAGTCAAAGTGAGAAAGAAAATATTGAAAACAGTTTGAGAAATTGGCAAGTTTGAATTCCAGTAAAATCTTTTCATAAAGGTGGAAAAATTGGAAAGGTTGAATATAAGTGAAATATTAAAAACCTTTTGAGAAAAGCAAAATGGCCAAATTGGTATATTTTGTAGACACTAGGTGACAGAATGATATAATTTTTTTTACTTTTGACAAATTATTATATTATGTGAACTCCGACGCCATATACCCCTTAAGTTTGGCCAAATCTATTTTTTTGGCCAATTTTTTACACGTGGTGACAACGTGGCATCCAGCGTAGCGGGACTTATTTCACAAAACCCCTCATCTGCAGAAAACCCCTCACAAATTTCACAAAACCCCCTCATCAAGAATCCAATCCCGCTCCTAAAACCCCTCCTCCTCCCCCTCTCCCTTCTCCTCTTCCTCCATTACTTTCCAAGAACATCTTTCTCATCCCCTTCACTGTATTTCCTCCCTAGAGCAACTCTACATATTATATCACTACAAAAAAATTAAAACTAAATCGAAATTCAATCATGAGATAAACAAATGCATCCACCATTACTTTCCAAGAATGCCCAGCAGCCCAGCAGCCTGCATCCTCTGCGTAATCAACAAATGCATCCACCATTACCTCCCAAGAACTCCTTCGGCAACATAATCGCCAACGACATGACATTCTCCATCGCCCACGCAGTCGCCGACGACATGACCTTCCCAAACTCACAAGTCAATCGCCAAGCTCGTCGACGACCTGACGAGCACCATCGACACGCTGCAGTAAAACCCTAGAATTCCATCGAATCTGAATGTCTTGACGGCGACGTCGAGGGCAGAGGAGTAGATCTTAGCGGCGCCCATGGCTTGGAGCTTGGTTTTGATAGTGTCGATGGGGAGGAGGCAGACATAGGTGAAGGCGCCGGCGATGCAATCACGAGATAAACAAATGCATCCACCATTACTTTCCAAGAATGCCCAGCAGCCCCAGCCTGCATCCTCGGCGTAATCAACAAATGCATCCACCATTACCTCCCAAGAACTCCTTCGGCACCATAATCGCCGACGACATGACATTCCCCATCGCCCCCCGCAGTCGGCGGAATCAAAATCGAAGGGTAGACCGGCCGCTTCCCCAACATCGCCTTCCTAAACTCGCAAAGTCCCAAAGTAAATTGCCAAGCTCGTCGACGACCCGACGGGCACCGTCGACACACCGCGGTAAAACCCTAGAATCCCATTGGATCTGAAGGTCTTGACGGCGGCGTCGAGGGCGGAGGACTAGTTCTTGGTGGCGTCCTTGGTTTGGAGCTTGGTTTTGATGGTGTTGATGAGGAGGCAGATGTAGGTGAAGGCGCCGGTGATGCCGCCAGTGACGACGCTTATGAGGGATCGTTCGAGGGAGAGGGATTTCAGGACGGATTTGCTAGGGTTAGGGTTTCGTCGAGGGGGGAGGGAGAGGGAGAGGAAGAGGGAGAGGGAGGAGAATGAGGGGGGTCTGAGGTTTTTGGCGTAGGGTTTGCTAGGGTTCGGGGAGGAGAGTGTTGAGGCTGGGGGAGAGGGGGGGGAATTCTTAGAGGTTTGAGGGAGGGGGTTTTGTGAAATAAATCTGCCACGCTGGAGTCCACGCCGCGGCCACGTTGGAGTCACGAGAGCCGTCACGTGAGAAAATTGGCCGGAAAAATGGATCCAACCAAACTTAAGGGGTATATGACGTCAGAGTCTATATAATACACCAATTTGTCAAAAGTAAAAAAATATATATATCATTCTGTCACCTAGTGTCTACAAAATATACCAATTTGGCCATTTTGCCTTTTGAGAAATAGAAAAGTTTGGAGAACTAAGCGAAAGCAAAAAAAGCCAACTTATGTCAAAGTGAAAAAAAATTTTTGAGAAATAAAGTTAGAAATTAAAGTGATATCTCCAAAAAGTTTGAGAACTTGGCAAGTTAGAAAAATAAAGTGAAATCTCAAAAGTTTGAGAACTTGCAATGTGAAATCTCAAAGAGTTTGAGAACTTGGAAAGTTAAAAAATTAAAGTGAAATCTCAAAACAAAACAGCATGTGTCAAAGTGAAAAGAAAGTTTGAGAAATTGGAAAGTTCGAAAATTAAAATGAAATCATAAAAATAGTTTGAGAAATAGGAAAGTTTGGAAAATTAAAGTGAAATCTCAAAAACGATTGAAAAACTAAAAAGTTATGTAAACATGAAAGTTTGACAAATTAAAGGGGAATGACAAAGGAGCTTGTGAAATTAGACAACTCTGAAAACTTAAAAAAAGCTTGAGAAAATAGAAAAATTGGAAAATATAAACTTTAGAAAATTGATATTTGAAAATTTGGATAATTAATTTTGTAATTTAAACCATTAACAACTTTTCAAAAAAAAGGAATGTTCTCAAATAGAAGTTAAATGTCAAAAACGTTTGAGAAATTGAAATGTTTGAAAACTACAAGAAAGTTTGAGAAATTAGGAGGTTTGAAAATAAAAGTGAAATGACAAAAAAATTTGTAAAGTTTAAAGAACTAAGTGAAATGCAAAACAAGTCAACTTGTCAACTTATGTCAAAAGTGGGGAAAAACATCAAAAAAACAAACTGAACAAATCTTGAGAAATTGGAAAGTTTGAGGAGTGAAATCTTAAAGAAAAAAGGTGAAAGAAGTTTTAGAAATTGGAAAGATTGGAAATTAAAGTAAAATCTTTTTTAAAAAAGTGGAGAAATTGGAAAGTTCGACTTTGAATTAATGTGAAATCTTAAAAATACTTTGAGAAATAGGAAAGTTTGGAGAAGTGAAGCCATCAATAAAACAAAAGGTCAACTTATGTCAAAGTGAAAATGAAAATTGAGAATATGGAAATTTTGAAAATTAAAGTGAAATCTAAAAAAAAGTCTGAGAAAGTGGAATGCTAGGAGAACTAAGCGAAAGCAATACAAGTCAAACATGTGAAAAACTAATAAAAAGTTTAAGAAATTAAAAAGTTAAAAGATTAAAGTGAAATCTCATAAATGTTTGAGAAATTGAAAAGTAATGCAAACACGAAAGTTTGAGAAATTAAAGGGAAATGTCAAAGAAGTTTGAGAAATTGGAAAACTTTAAAACTTGAAAGAAGTTTGAGAAAATGGCAAGTTTGAAAACTGTAAAGTAAGAAAATGATACTTGAAAATTTGGTGGAAGTTATTTTATAATTTAAACTGTAAAGTTATTTCTTTATTTCAACCACTTAAAAAATTAAAGTGGAGAATTTTAAAATTAAAATGAAATATCAAAAAAGATTGAGAAATTGTTAAACTTGAAAAAAATTGAAAGGTTTAGAAAAATGTAAACACGTGAAATGGTTTTTGAAAATTTTGTGCAAGTAATTTTATTATATAAATTGTTGATAGCTTTCGAAGAAATTGGAAAGTTTTAAACTAGAAGTTAAATGTTAAAAAAGTTTGAGAAATTGGTAAGTTTGACAACTTCAAGAAAATTTGAGAAAGTGGGAGGTTTGAGAACATAGGCGTAATGTCACAAAAGTTCATGAAGTTCAGACAACTAAGTGAAATGCAACAAATGAACTTGTCAACTTAAGTCAGAGTGACAGAAGATATTGAAAAAAGTTTGAATATCAAAAGGTGAAATCTTAAAAAAGCGAAAAAAGATTTATGAAATTGGAAATTGTAGTAAAATTTTAAAAAAAGGTGAGAAATTGGAAAGTTTGACTGAAAGTGAAATGTTAAAAGAAGTTTGGAGAACTATGCTAAAGCCAAAAAAAGTCAACTTACGTCAAAGTCAAAAAAAACTTCAAGAAAATGGAAACTTTGAAAATTAAAGTGAAATCTCAAAAAGGTTTGAGAAGTTGAAAAGTTTGAAAATAAAAGTTAAATCACAAAAAATTTTGAGAACTTGGAATGCTTGGACAACTAACCGAAATCAAAATAAATCAAAACAACTAAGTGAAATGCAACAAGTGAACTTGTCAACTTAAGTCAGAGAGACAGAGGATATTGAAAAAAGTTTGAATATCAAAAGGTGAAATCTTAAAAAAGTGAAAAAATATTTGTGAAATTGGAAATTACAATAAAATTTTAAAAAAAGGTGAGAAATTGGAAAGTTTGAATAAAAGTGAAATGTTAAAAGAAGTTTGGAGAACTATGATAAAGCCAAAAAAAGTCAACTTGCGTCAAAGTTAAAAAAACTTTTAAGAAAATGGAAACTTTAAAAATTAAAGTGAAATCTCAAAAAAGTTTGAGAAGTTGAAAGTTTGAAAATAAAAGTTAAATCACAAAAAAGTTTGCGAACTTGGAATGCTTGGACAACTAACCGAAATCAAAACAAATCAACCCATGTCAAAGTGGAAAAAAAAGTTTGAGAAATTGGAAAGTTTGACATTAAAGGGATATATCAAAGGAGCTTGATAAATTGCAAAATTTTGGAAAATGGAAAGTTTGGATAATATAAATTTGAAACTTTTGTTAAATGTCAAAAGAAAGTTTAATAATTTGGAATGTTTGGGAGAAAAGCGAAATTCAAAACAAGTAATTCCATGTCAAAGTGGAAAAAAATATTTGGAAAGTATTATAAAGATGTGAAAACTTAAAAAAAAGTTTGAGAAATTGGGTAGTATGAAAATAGAAGTGAAATCTAAAAATAAAAAAAACTTGAGAAATTGGAAAGTTAAGGAAAGCTTCAAAGTTTGAGAAATTAGAAAGTTCAAAAAAATGAATAAACATGTGAAAATGGTATTTAAATATTTGTGGAAGTTATATTAATTATTTAAAAAACTTTTTCAAGGTGAAAAATGTTTGAGAATTTAGAAAGTTCGAAAATTGAAGTGAATGAAATATCAAAAGAGTTTGAGAAATTGAAAAGTAACGTAAACTAGAAAATAGTAAAAAATTGGGAAGTTCAAAATTTTGTAAACATGTTACAATGGTATTTGAAAATTGGAAAATTTGGTGGAAGTTATTTTATTACTTAAACCATTGAAATCTGTTCCAAACTCAAAAATTTTAAAATTAAAGCGATGTGCCAGAAAAGTTTGAGAATATTGAGAAATTGCAAATTTATGGAAAACTTACAAAAAGTTTGAGAAATTGGAAGTTCGAAAATAAAAGTGAAATTTCAAAAAAAAAATACGAAATTAGGAAGTTGATAAAACTTGAAAAAAATTAAGGAAATTGGAGAGTTATAAAATTAAAGTGAAATGTTAAAAGATTTTGAGAATCTGGAAAATTATGAAAATTCGAAAGGAGAAAAAAGCTTGAAACAATAGAAAGTTTGAACAAAAATGTAAACATGTGAAAATGGTAATTAAAAATTTGGCAAAAGTTATTTTACTATCTGCACCGTTGAAAACTTTTCAAAATTGGAAACTTTTTACATTAATGTGAAATGTATAAAACATTTAAAAATTGAAAAGTTATGAAAACTTGAATAAAGTTTAAGAAATTGGAAGGATAGGAAATGAAAGTGAAATGTCCAAAAGTTCAAAAAGTTTAAGAAATAGGAAAGATAGCAAACAAAGTTAGATAAATTGCATAAAACATTTAAGAAATTGAAAAGTTATGAAAACTTGAATGAAGTTTTAAGAAATTGGAAGGATAGGAAATGAAAGTGAAATGTCCAAAAGTTCAAAAAGTTTAAGAAATAGGAAAGATAGCAAACAAAGTTAGATAAATTGCAAAGTTTGAAAATCAAAGTGACATCTCAAAAGTTTGAGAGACCGGGATATGAAAACTTGGAAGTTCAAGAAATTGCAAAGTTTGAAAGGGGAAAAACATAAACCTGTGAAGATGTTATCTGAAAGATAGGAATCAAAGTTAGATAAATCGCAAAGTTTGAAAATCAATGTGACATCTCAAAAGTTCGAGTTCAGAATACGAAAACTTGAAAGATTAAGTAATTGGAAAGTTTGAAGGGAAAAAACATAAACTCGTGAAAATGATATCTGAAAATTTTGTGAAAACTATTTTGTTATTTAAACCATTATAAACTCTGAAAAATTGGAAATTAAGATGAAATGTCAAAACAGTTTAATAAATTTGAAAGTTTGAAAACTTGAATAAAAGTTTAATACATTAGAAAGTTTGAAAATTAAAGTAAAATATCCAAAATATAAGATTAAAGACATTTCCATTAAATATGAGAATTGAAGAAATCAAAAAAATGTCAAATTATGTTAAAGTGGAAATAATAATTGAGAACTTGAAAGAGTTTGAGAACTTGAAATGATGAAGAATCTGTATAGTTGAATAACCCAAAAATTTTGAGAACTTTTTTATATGTCAGAGTATAAAAGGGTCTATTTCCAAGATGCATGCTTATGGGAAAAAGAAAAACATTTCAAATTATAGTATAGTTTTAATAATAGTACTTTTGAATGCCATCTTAGAATGTTAAAACCCCTCAAATCTTATAGAAAGAATCATAAACAGGACCGTTTTATTTAAAAATAGGGAAGCTAGAAAATTGTAAACCATCTTTGGTAGAGGCAAACAAAGAATAGGGATAGACTATAGTTCGTCATGCTAAAATTCTAAATTACAATGCAGAAAGAAAGTTAGAAATTCATACAAGTTCCACCTCCAAGTTAGAAATATATACAAGTTCCACCTTCCAACCCACCCCCCCCCCCCCCCCCCCCGAACATGAAGTAAAGGATAATAGTAAAAAAAAGTTAAAATTATGATTGAGTGAAAATGACGTTCAAAGAGTTCCGTAATATTCTAATTACTCAGAACAGTGTAGAAGCAATAACTACACAGAACAAGTCCAGAATTAACAACAATTGTTACACGGAACACAGAACAAGCCCTGAATTAACAGCAATAGAACAAGTTCAGAATTAACAGCGATAAATACCCAGATCAGCCCAAAATTAACAGCAATAACTACACAACAAGATCTAATGAAGCAAAAGCAAGAAAGACTTCTTACCAGTCATGAAGGTTGCAACAACAGCCTCCTGCCAAAGGCACTTAGTCTCCATCTACTCCTGGCCCTTTTGTCACTACGTCCCAAACCAATAAAGACCCAGATTTTGATCCAGAATCAACTACAAACAAAAAAGTCCCAAATCGATTTAAAAAAAACATACCAGAAACAAGATTCAACACATAAAGAAGAATCAATTCTTACCTCGCATCATCAAAAGAAAAGGCGCTTGATCTCCTTCTCAACAAAACCCTAGTAATGTAGAGAAAAGGGAAAGGGGAATTCTCGCGGCCGCCATTGGCACGATCAGAGAGATAGAGAACTAGCGTTTTGTTGAGAAAAGGGAGAGGGGAATTCTCGCGGCAGACATTGGGACGATCGGCGAAATGTAACGGGAACTAGGGTTTTCGTTGAGAATAGGGAAAGGGTAATTCTCGCCGCCGCCATGGGAACGATCGGAGAGATGTATATAGAGAGATATAATGGGAACTATGGTTTTTGTTGAGAATGGGGAGAGGGGAATTTTGAGGCGAGGGTTTTTGTTGAGAATGGGGGGAGGGGAAATTTTGAGGCGAGGGTTTCACGGAGGGAAGAGGGACTATTAATTTATTAGTTTATAATGACTATAGAAGCGACCGAATTAAGCAGCCTCTTAACGGTAATATTATACCATTAAGGAAACGATCTTAGCATAATCAATGCTTTGAGTATCTTTCGAGTCTGAAAGTATCCCGCAGATTTTCTAATGATGATGGGTTTCAAGTGAAGTAAAACTAAATAAAGAAAGTCTAGCGTTTGGTTACCAATGTGTTTTTATTGTTGTGTTTTTCTAGAAAAACATATTGGTGTTTGGTTTTTCTCCCAAAAGTGTTTGCAATCGTTTGAAAAACACATTGGATCGGATGGATCAGATGGTTTTTCTAAAACAATCATATATTCAGCAAAAAAGGAAAATTAATCATATATTAATTGATATTAATATATTAATATTAATTAATATATTAATTAATATATTAATATATTAATATATTAATATTAATTAATAGTAATTAATACATTAATATTAATTAATATATTAATTAATATTAATATTAATATTAATTAATATTAATATTAATATTAATTAATATTAATGTATTAATATTAATATATTAATATTAATATATT
>NC_033800.1:49245450-49270784 GCF_001876935.1 Asparagus officinalis
TTATTAATATATTAAAATATTAATATATTAAATATATTAATATATAAATATATTAATATATTAAATATATTAATATATTATATATATTATTAATATATATTAATATATTAAATATTTTATATATATTAATATATATTAATATTATATATTAATATTAAATAAAAACGAAAACAGCAGACCTTAAACACCTTTTTCTTGTTTTGAGAAAACCGTTTAAAGTTGGGGGTTGGTAGTGTTTTGGACGGAAAAACGGAATGGTAACCAAACGCGTTTTGTTTCTTTTTTTTTTTAAACGCAATGAAAACAACACAAACGCATTATGATAAACAAACGCACCTGCTATTGAGATCACTAGTTATTAGTTTATACTATATTTGTAGGTTTTTAGTATGTTTATAGGTTTGAAAATTTCAAGGTGTATTTTTATAAAATTTGAATTTAGGGGTGTTTTTGTAATTTTTTAAAACTTACGATATATTTTTTCCAAAGTAAAAAATCTTTCAGTTTCTAGCTTGCATATGTTTTTCTGATTTCTTATTAAATTGAAATAAGTAAAATTTATAATTTTCAAGATGCTTTAAATTTTAAATTTGTAGGAGTGTTTTTGCAATTTAATAACTTAGAGAATATTTTTTACAAAATTCAAAAACTTTTAGATGCTAACTAGCATATATTTTTTAGATTTCTCTGTGAACTAAAATAAATAAATGATTTGAATTATATGAAGAAACGTATACCTTTTATCGGATAACATATTAACTCTCATTATGAATGGGATAAATTATTTAGTTACCAATTCAAAAAAGATAAGACAATTAAAATAGATTAGGATGACAATGTAATATTCAAAAAAGCTAAGGGTAATATTGACCATAGAAAGATTTTCCCGAACTCGTACTTTTAAAGGGAGTATAATATGATATGAAGTATGATATGATATGATATTTTTTTTCAATTTGAGTTTTATATTTTCATATATGTTCTTAAAGCAACACGATTTACTCCATATGGCCGGAGTTAATATTTTCAAAAATAAAACGTTAAATGCAAGATACAAGTTGTTCCTTACGTCATGAATTTTTATTTCCATAAGCCATTAAGATATCACATGTAGGAAGAAATCTGTTATGTAAAATGATTGAAGCTTTTTATCACACGTATGAGATATTTATAACTAGCGTAAAGTGGATTTTTGTGCTCATATGACGTGTACTCCTCAGACCAGCAAACTTTGTGAATCACAGGTCACAAATAGTAGGTGCACATCCAATTAGGGGTGGGTTGCAGGCCTGATTAACTCGAGGGGAAGGTCACGGGTGTCGAACCGATTGAGCCCACAACTCACTCTCTCCGATCCCACACCCTCCCTCACCAATCTCTCACCTCAACTTTACAATATCTTCATCAAGTTTCTTTTTTGTTTTCTCTCACGATCAAAAGTGAGCGAATGGGTTGGTTCCAAATGAAAACACTAAAGTGGAAATTGGGGCTAAATTTGCAAATATCAAAAAAATTAAAGAGTAAATTTAAAAATATGGATCATATGAGGGGTGTATATGTAAAACCCGAAAAAAAATGCTCATAGCAAATGCCATATTCGTTCTAGTTTCAAGGGCAAAGTCTTAAATATTCCACCAATCAGTGAATTCTTTCACTAGCTTTGGAGCAATGGAGAAGCTTGCCTCTGTATTTTTTTTTTTTTGTGATATAAGGATGAAATTCCCAATGGAGATTTTAGCCATTCCATTACCCCAAAAGGACTGGTTACATATGAAGAAATTTTCAAAATGAACTCATTCTTGATTTTATTCCCAAAAATCGACCAACTTCAAAGTTTATTACAAAAATTGACTCACTTTCTCGCCACGCTGCCTCATGACCAGAAAGTGGGTCATTTTAAAAAAAATCGCGGTCCTAATTAGTCCGGATTGCTAACCCTGACTAATTTAGCCTGTGCAAAAATGGTCGGGGTTGGAAACCCCGACCATTTCGAAACACCCAATTCAAAATGGTCGGGGTTCCTTACCCTGATCATTCAAAATGCGTCCAATAACGTCGATCCTCCCAGTAAGCTTCTCACTAAACTGTTGGTTATTGAGCCAGAGATTCTTGATGCTGGATCCGGTGAAAGAGAGTGGGATTCCTCCGGTCAAGTTGTTGTAACTAAGTCGGAGATCCTTGAGACTGGAGAGGACGCCAAAGAAATCGGGTATAGTCCCGGAGATGCTGGCATTGGAGGCAAAGAATTCGCAGAGGCTATCAGATTTGGAGAGGCCGTTGGGGATGGACCAAGGGGAGAAGGCGTTGTCATCCAAGGTGACTTCTTGAAGGTTGGTGAGGCCAGAGAAGAAGTCAGGAGGGAGGGAGGGAGCTGAAGACGTTGGTATCGAGGTGGAGCTTCTGGAGGGAGCCCATGTTGGAGAAGGAGGGAAGAAGGCCTGAGATCTGATTCCTCTAGAGGTTCACAGTCTGGAGAGAACTGAGTTTGTTGATGGAGTCGGGTAGGTTACCGGTTAGGGATTTCTGCTCAAGGTTGAGGGCGGTTACTTGGCCCCCTTGGCAGGCGATGCCACTCCACTTGCAGAAATCGTTTCCAGACTTCCAGTCGGAGAGGATGTTGGTCGGGGTTGGGAACCCCGTCCATTTTTGCTACCGTCTATTTTTGCTACAATTAGTCGGGGTTGGCAACCCCGACTAATTAGCACTGTGATTTTTTTTAAAACAACTCACTTTCTGACCACAAAGTTGACGTGGCGAGAAAATGAGTCGATTTTTGGGAATAAAATTGAGAATGAGTTTATTTTGAAAATTTCTTCGGTTACATATGTACAGGCCACACTTCTAGTAGCAGAGTGTGGTCTATATGATCATAAAATGTCCATTACATAGTCAGATCTCCCCCCATCATGTTTTTGAAGATAAAAAGCACAAGAAAGACCAAATAAAGTACTTGACTTCCTAAACAAAATAACCCCAGATAAGAGAAACATATCTATAATCAGCGGGGAAAAAAAGAATAAGAATTCAAATATAGCTTAGTCTTTATTTAATAGAGGCTCTCCACCCACTTCTCGAAGCTGTTGAGATTGTTGCACCAAAGATGGGCAAGCTCCTTGTAGATCTTCAGAAGCTTCGAAGCCTACATTATTCCTTGAACTACTGTCATCTAATTAATATAGAGCTTCGTAAGTAATTATTTGACCAAAAGTTAACATAATATTAATTCCTATTGGAGCCTATGGTTAAATCTGAAATAATACAGATATATAATAGTAAAAACTGAACAGAAAATTGATGTACAGTGATTTAAAATTTTCAACTCATTTGTTGTGTGTTTGTAAAACGATGTGCTTAAAGAATTATTTGGCCTACTCCGGTGCAAGGATCCCAATGCCAAATTGCTTCCAGGAACAGCAGTCCAGTACTCTGGTGTGCACTGACCCAGTACTGTCAAGATCTCCTCGATCTGTAAGGCAAAGATCTCCTCGATCTATCAAGCAAAGATCTCCTTAATTTATCAGGCAAAGATCTCCTTGATCTACCAGGAAAAGATCTCCTCGATCTATCAGGCAAAGATCTCCTCGATCTATAAGACCTTCTCGGTCTAGGCACTGTTCCTACAAGCACTAGCTATTCTACAATATATATCTGTATATATTGATTGTTGTTTTTGTTCGCGGGAAAAAAATCATGTCTTTCTTTGTAATTGATTCCATTGCACTCTTAAATAACAACTTTTTGAGTTACAAAGATCCGGTCTTTTTATAAGATCCGGTTACAATGAAAATCAAAGAAAAATAAAGAAAAATTATAACTTTTTATCCTTGTTTGTCGAACAAATCGCGAGCTCCTGTTTTGCGGTCACTCGCTTTGTGGGTTCTTCGCCTGCGCCGGGGTTTATCCGTGGACCACCGCGCGATCTAGATCCGGTCGGATCTACGCAGTACGACGGGTATTATTTCACCAAGGAAATAATAGCCGAGGGTACTATTTCGCCAAGGAAATAGTAGCTTTTAGTTCTCGGGATCAAAGGCCAAGCTTTGATCCGGAGGATGACTACGTAGATCTGAGATCCGGTTCCTCTCGAACTCTTAGTTCGTACTACCTCGGGTGTTTTGGCTCTAACTCTCTCGTCCGATCTCGGAATGAGGTGATTCAAGATGCGTTGGAAAGCTGGAGAAAAGACCTACAACTTTCAATAGCCGAGCTACACATGATATGTGCGAGTCACACATGGTGTTTCGCCCCTTTTGGGTGAAACACAACTCCTAGCTGCGTTGTCTTTTGCCATTTCGTGTGTTACGTTGACTCGTACGCTTCACCGACTTGCATCATAAATTTTGTTAAGTTGGAGGTGAATGGTGAACGTGTTGGCCACTTGGTGGTGGCCGGTGAGCACGCGGGCCATCTAGCGTTGGCCGTTTTGTTTCATGCATTGGTTAGCGTCAGATAATTCGGATAACGACGTTCGTCATCTTCTCTCCGTCTCGAGTTGTGTTAAGGGACCTATAGGCAGTTTTATACGCCTACAGATACCCCCTCCAAAGTATTCCAGCCTCGTTCTTTTATAGAAGAGTCTGGAATACTTTGGATATGATTGTCCTATCCTTTGGGATGTTTGGAGTGGCTTCTATTCTTGATTCCTTCAATCCTTCAGGCTATTCGGTGCTTTGTCGAACGTCTGTAAGGTTCCGGTACTGCATTTATTATCTGACCGTTGTCGGAATTTCGAATTTGAAGTCGATTCCTGATTTTCTGATTTTTAGCTCGTGCTTGTTGGTTCAACATGTTGGCGTTGAGTTCTCATTTGCGACGCGTTGTCCGGCATGGTATTGTTGATGTGACGTTGTGCTAAAGGAATGAACTCCCTTAGACTTGATGCTACGACTTCGAATACGTAGACTTCGTCTTTCTCACGGGAATAGACTACCCGGCGACGCGTGTTAGGCGCTGACTTTAGGATTTTTGGCTAACCCCAAGCCTTTAACGGATTTGATTAACCTTTACCGACTACCGTTTGAGTCGGGCTAGCATGCGAATTGTCTAAATCCGTTCCGCATGTAACGTTGTGCTTAGAGACTGAATCCTCTAAGACTTGTTGCTATGACTTTGAATACATAGACTTCGCCGTTGTCATGGGAATAGGCTACCCAGCAACGTGTATTAAACGTTGACTTATCCCTCCTTAGGCTTCGGGATAAAATACCCCAGAATCGAGCTCTGGTGTCTTTTTCTACGGAGCAAGACTAAACCGGCGGCGCGTGTTAGGCGTCGGCATATCCTTTCTTAGGATTCAGGATGAAATTCCCCATGCGTGTAGGGCATGGATTTTGGTGTTATTAATAACGACCTGCCACAATGTTGAATATGCGGACGGATGTTCTTTTTAACGATTAAGAACTAACCAGCAGCGCGGGTTAAGTGCAGACTTATCCTTGCTTAGGTTTCAGGATAGAATACCTTAGAATCGAACTCTGGTGTCTTTTTCTACGGAAAAAGACTAAACCGGCAGCGCGTGTTAGGCGCAGACTTATCCCTGCTTAGGATTCGGGATAAACTTCCTAGGATGAATCCTAGTGTCTTTTTTAATCGGTGAAAGACTAAACCGGCAACGCGTGTTAGGCGTTGACTTATCCCTACTTAGGATTCGGGATAAAATTCCCTAGGATGAATCCTAGTGTCTTTTTCAATCAGTGAAAGACTAAACCGGCAACGCGTGTTAGGCGTTGACTTATCCCTACTTAGGATTCGGGATAAAATTCCCTGTACCCGTGAGGCACAGACTTTGAGAGTTGAAAAAAAGTAGTGTCTTCTCTTGGGGCAAAGACGAAACCGAAATGGGTGAGGAAGAATTTTATATTCTATCTCCCGACACTGAAGAAGAAGAATTTTATATTCTATCTTCAGCTGGAAAGGAGACTCGAGGTGGGATCTCCACCCCCAGAATCCGGAACGATGAAACTAGGAGTGGGACCTCCACTCCGAGAATCGAAAACTTCGGATAATCCTAACTGTCAGAAGGTTTGATTACCGAACTAAAGGTGAATTTCTCGTTTATCGAGAGTGAATTATGGTTTTGACCCTAACTGTAGGAAGGTTTGGCCAAATGGGAGCTTGAGGTGACCCTAACTGTAGGAAGGTTTGATCACTTGATTTGAAAGTGGACCTCTCGTTCATTGGAGGAATCGAGAGGGGATTTTGACTGTGGTCCTAACTGTAAGAAGGTTTGACCAATTGGGAGGTTTGAGACGATCCTAACTGTAGGAAGGTTCGATCGCTCGATTTGTGGACCTCTCGTTCATTGGGGGAATCGAGAGGGGGATTTTGGTTGTTGTCCTAACTGTAGGAAGGTTTGACCAGGTGACAAATCAAGATTTATTATATCCGGACTCTAACTATGAAAGTGTTGAGTGCACGAACATGGCGTAAGTTTGATTAGATTAAACTTGATCGAATTTGGTGGTCCCACCGTCAATTAGTCTGATTGGTGAGAGATTTAGTGTTCATCACTTTGTTCATATCGATCGGGTTATCCCTAAGAATATTAACATTCTTTTGGGAACTTCCCATTACACGAATTATCCACCCCCAGCTTTCTTACAAAACTGGGTGTAACGAGGAGTATGTTATCCTCAATCGCATGTTCAGGTTATCCTTAAGAATATATGATTCTCTTGGAACTTCCCGTTACATAAATCGTCTACCCCCAGCTTCCTCTACGGAACTGGTTCGGACATTATTCTCAGTTAGCTGACCGGGTTATCCTTAAGAATATTAGCGTAATACTCTCCAGGAACTTCCCGTCAAAAGTGGGAAACAGTTTAGACTCGTATACCTATTGGAGTAAGCAGGGAACAGTTTAACCTCTTGCACCTGTTGGAGGATTGAGAAACAGTTTATACTCGTATACTCTTTAGAGTCTGCAGGGAGCAGTTTAACCTCTTGCACCTGTTGGAGGAGTGAGAAACAGTTTATACTCGTATACTCTTTGGATTCGTGCCGTTCTTATTTGGCTTATCTGAGCGATATGACGCCGGCTTCAACCAAGGTCTGAATGCTATTCTTGAGAGCAAAGCAATCCTTGGTGGGATGGACGACCCTCCTGTGATATGCACAGTACTTTGGATCCGTCGTGTTGTCAGCTTCCTCCTGATTTGTGATAGGTGGTAGCTTGATCTTGTTACTTTCAAGGAGGGATTCGAAGATGGCTGGAACGTCTTCGTCTTTGAAAGAGTACTCTTTTTGGAGTCTCGGACCCGAAGTCTTTTGCTGCCTTCGGGATTGCTGGTGTGAAGCTTGATTAGCACTACCAGTAGCTGCAGGTGTTTTGCCCTTACCACGAGAAGCGAAGTTTGAGTTCAGAGGATTAGCCGTCGATCGGTTCCTCTCGGCCTTCTTCCTTCGGAGGAAGCGTTTGGCTTGTTCACCACGCACCTTCAAGTCCTTCCAAGTGTCAGACGGTGCTGTTCCCATTGCTTCCAACACATCTAAAGAGAGGTTGTTGTGGCAAGTCTCCTGGCTTGAGGCGGCGATACCAATCGAAGGCGGCTCCACGAAGAGTGCCAACGAAGGACCGTACCATCAGAGGCTCATTACCAGAGATAACACCCATGTGCGATTTGAAGTAAATCAAATGCTGAGTGGGTGAACCCTTCCCATCAAACGGCGTGAAGTTGATCAGATTGAACTTCGCCGGATATGGGATTGATCCCCATTCTCTTGGGTATGGACAAGGAACGCCAGTCTTCTTTATCTCTTGAGCGGAAATCAGCGCATTGATTTTGCTCTCGAGATTTTTGATTTTCAGACTTTCATCTGAGTCTTCATCAGCATTCTCGTTATCACCCTCTGCATTGACGGGAGGATTGGCATTATGCGTCTCATTCGCATTTGTGTCCTCGTCTTCCAGATTAACCTGGTTACGACGACTTGGCTCGGCTTGCTGGTTCGTCAATGCTCGGATTTGCTGGTCATGTATTTCCCTCATGTTCTGCATGGCCATCTGTATTTCGAACCTGAAGCTCTCCTGTTGCTTGGCTAAGGCGTCTTCGAGCATCTTGGCAACTTGTTCCGCGTTTATCATGAACGACTCGCAGGGTTGTCCATCGCTGGATACCGTGTTATCTGATGCGACAGCAGAGCAGGAATCTGATTCTTCATCTTCTGAAGGTGTTCTTGTCCGAACCCTACCATAAGTTCCTCGTGCAATGGCTCCGGACTGCAGGCGAGTTTTAGGCCGGGATGCTTTCAGGATCGACTCGAGATTGTCTCGCGCCGACGTCCCTCTGCTGGTCATGTTGGTGGTGACCCTCGGAAATTCTCCCTCTTCAACCACCGTTCTTCTTCGTCGGAAACGCCTAGGCCTTGGTTTCGGCGTTTCAGTACTGGGTCTCGAGAAAACCGAAACTCATTCGGGGACCGTCTTGATGCAGCTGCATTCAGACAATACTGCCCGAATGAGTTTGGAACAGGGGCACTGAGTTTCCTATTCTTAGGGACTCCTTTTCCTGGTTTTATTCGTACCCCCAGCACGATAGTACAACTCGTCTGCTTGACAATCGGAGTAACCTATCGTGTGTTGGCACGACTTCTCAGGTATAACACTATCGTCATCAGACGATAATGTTTCCTTCTGAGGGGGAACTGCCTTCTTAGGGCTTTCAAAAGTCACGCGCCTCGAAACATGCCTTTTTGGGCGTGAGTTCTCGGCGGACTCCTGGACTTCGATGCGCAAGGTAGTGCGCTTGGGTGCCATGATCTCTTTATCATGTTGAGGGTTGCGACGACCCCCAGCATGTTGATTCGTTCGTGGCTTCTTCATTGGGCCCAAACGTTCCTGAACTGGAACTTTGCCTTTTTCATCGGGAATTGGACCGAGGCGCTCCAAGATTGACTTCCTTTTCTGGGATGGTCCTGCGGGATCTCCCGGAGCAGTTGTGGAAATCATCGGCGGTTTGGATTGATTTGCCGGAAGTTGAACCTTCGACGGCTGCAATTGACGCTCTTGGGTCTGAACCGCCGCTTTAGACTTCAGCCTCCAACCTTTGCGGGTTGGTGGCGGCTTCTTGGCTACCTCTTTCTGCAGCTTTCTACGGGCTTCTTCGGCTTGAGCCCGCGCCTGCGCTGATAGTGCGCGGCGCTTGCGAATGCGTTCCTCCAGCGTTGATCGGTTCCGTTTGACACGGACCCACTCCATTGTTGGCGGCTTGGAGGAACCACCATTCATCGATTGTTGAGGTTTTTTGCCTCTCTTGTTCTTCAGATCCGCGTTGTAGCGGATCCCGTCAACAGACTCCATGGCCTTTGCGAATTGTTTCGCAAGGCGTTGACGTTGCCTTTGGCGGGCTCTCTTCGAGAGAGTCACCACGCCCCCTGCGGCAGAAGGGTTGGCCAGAGCAGATCCGACCTGGTTGGGATTTGGAGGAATCTCACCCGATGCGACTTTGGCATCAAACGGGGCGAGATCTTCGTTGGTATTTTCGACGTCTTCGTACCAACGAGCCTTTCTCTTGGAGGAGAAATTCTTGGACTTCTTGGACTTATGAGGGGAGGTAGATCAGGACGAGGATGATAGATGCTCCTCGAACTTTTGTTGGTCGAACTCATACTCGACCTCCTCCTCGACCGAGATCGAGATCCGCGGCTGCGACGCAACGATCTCGGCAGCGAGATCGGTGGCTCCCACTGTGGTCGCCAGATTGTTCGTGGTGAAAATTGTCTTCATTGAATTCATTGTTATCTTTAAATAACAACTTTTTGAGTTACAAAGATCCGGTCTTTTTATCAGATCCGGTTACAACGAAATCAAAAATAAAGAAAAAGATTACAACTTTCTCCTTTTATCGAAGAAATCGCGAGCTCCTGTTTGCGGTCACTCGCTTTGTGGGTTCTTTGCCTGCGTCGGGGTTTATCCGTGGACCACCGCGAGATCTAGATCCGGTCGGATCTACGCAGTACGACGGGTATTATTTCACCAAGGAAATAATAGCCGGGGAGGATTAGTTCACCAAGGAAATAATCGTCCAAATCTCGGGATCAAAGGCCAAGCTTTGATCCGGAGTATGCATGCGTAGATCTGAGATCCGGTCCTCTCGAACACCTGCCTTATTTGGCGTTGACGATCACCGAGCACCAGATCTGGATGAACAAGTCCTCGAAGTCCCAAAGCTTGGATCTTTTTAAGTTCTGAGTCTTGAATCCAGCAGGGCTTCGCCTCTCCAAATTTTCCAACCCTTCAACAAATGAACCAAGCCCCATATTTATAGGCTCTCTGAACTGTGCCCGCGCACAGATCTGGGTCGGCCACCCATGGGTGGCCGGCACTGGGCTGAGCCACCCAGGGGTGGCTCGGCTCTTGGCCGAGCCACCAAGGCCGAGCCACCCATGGGTGGCTCGGTCTTGGCCGAGCCCCCCTTAGGGTTTTGGGTTTTGTCGTTTTTCCGTTGTATCCGTGATTCGGTTGATTCAGACTCTGGTTCGTTGATCTGATTTGGCAGTAAGTCGGATTCCTGATTTGGCAGTAAGTCGGATTCCTGATTTGGCAGTAAATCCACTTCTGAGTTCGAGTCCGAAACCGATCTTGATTTGGTCGTGATTCATCCGAGTCCGCTCTTGTTTGGATGACTCGTTGACTCCCCGAACCATTGGCTTGATTCTGCACGCGAATGTATGCATTCCGTTATTCGCGTGCGATTCGTTGACCTCGTCGCCTCGTCACTCGATGGTTTGTCGAATCATCGCGCCGAGCTATGCCAAGGGACTTATAAGCAATTTTACATGCCTACAGTTTTTAGAATGAATTTTCCTTAAGGATTTGAGGTCTATTTATAGCGTTTGGGAAAACACTATGCACTAATAAAATAATATTATTTTACTATATATGTGGGACTCACGCCCTAAAAATTTCTTCGTTCAGCAGCCCACGTTTTTCTTAAAATGTGTGGGACCCACCTTACTTTTTCATTTTTCTTTCTTTGCGGCTTTCTTAAAATGTGTAGGACCCACCTTACTTTTTCATTTTTCTTTCTTTGCGGCTGCCAACCTTATGAAAAACTTTTGTTGTGGGCCCCACCGTGGTGGGGCCCACTTGATAAAAAAAATTATCTAACAATCCCCCACATTTTTTTAAAAACTAGTGTCGTGTAACGGTGCCGTCGTTTCAATCGTTGTGCATAAGGTAGATATCGCAAGGACTTGAATCCCCCTTAGACCAACTGAATAAAAGATAGGTGCATGGTGTCGCAGAGACTTGAACCAGTACATGTCTAAAAATCCAGCGATCACACAAGATCAAACTCATCTGTGGTAGTTTTCACTTTGAACCACACTTGCCTTTTCCTTTGCCTTGCTTTTGCCTTTGCACATTTATGACCCTGTGCATGTCCTGGTTTCTGCTAGGGCTCTAGGTATTTTTTCACAAGACACCATAGGAGACAGTCAAATCTCAACCCATGCATAGGTGAGTTCTTTAGGCATGTTTCCTATCAAACATCCCGCATCCGAAATGCTTTGAACTCATTAAGGCTTAATAGCCATCCTCTCTCATGATAGGATTCTAGGTGAGTCCTTTAGGTGTGTTTCCTATCTAACACCCCGCATCCGAAATGCTTTGAACTTATTAAGGCTTAACACCTATCCCCTTTACATGATAAGATTTTAGGTAAAAAGATCAAAGTTTTACTCGGGTAGTTCAGCCAGATAAGGATAGTATTAGAGGTTGATCAAAGATCAATTAAGTACATCGTTCCTTGCGGAGCGCGTTACGTAACTCCCAAACCTTACCTTAGACACCAACTAATCCAAGAAAACTTGAACCCTTTCACTTATAAATCTTACTTGATTTTTGAACCAATTATCTTATTAGTAGCATAAGCTTTGAACTAATAACATGGTAAGTATTTGTAAGACTTACAAAAATTTAAGACCCATTCTAGCAAACGTCCTTTTGACTATGTCCTTTTTCAGACCCTTAGTCAAAGAATCAGCCACATTCTCTAAAGATCGGACGTCAATCACAGAGATGACTCATTGATAAATGAGCTCTCTCAAATAGCCATGCTTCAGATGAATGGTCCGCTTCTTTCCATTGAACATCGAGTTTGCTGCCACAACACTCGCCGCCTGATTATCACAATAAATAGTAATTGTACCTTGCAATTCCGTTAATGGAAGGTCTCGGAGAATATAACTGAGCCACTCAGCTTCATCTCCTACAACATAAAGTGCAAAGAACTCAGATTCCATCGATGACTGTGCAATCATTGTCTGCTTCTTAGACTTTCACGAGACAATAGCTCCACCCATGGTGAAGAAAAATCCTCTAGTAGATCTGCACTCATCTGGTTCTGAGCACCAGATCGCATCTGAATAGCCTTCGATTACACCCGGATATCCAGTGTAGAATAGGTCCAGACCTATAGTTCATTTCAAGTATCTCATCAATCTATAGACAGCATCCCAATGAAGCTTTCCAGGATTACTTGTGAACCTACTAAGCATTCCTACAGCGAATGCTATATCTGGCCTTGTGCAGCTCATCGCGTACATAAGACTCCCAATGATCTTTGAGTACCTCAGCTGTTCTACTGGTTTTCTAGTGTTCGGTCGAAGCTTCTTGTTGTAATCATATGGCACTGACAGTTCTGGCAGGTCGTAGTAGTCATACTTCCTTAGCATACTCTCGATATAATAAGATTGGGACAATCAAATACCCTCTTCAGAGTATATGATTTTGATTCTGAGAATCACGTCCGCGGTTCCAAGGTCCTTCATGCTGAACTGTGCTGAAAGAAATTTCTTGGTAGATATTACAATCTCCAAATCACTCCCTATGATAAGCATATCATCCACATAGAGGCAGATGATTACCACCTTTCTTTCAATGACCTTGATATATAGGCACTTATCAGATTCACTGACTTGATACCCATTGTTGCGAACAACGCCATCGAACTTCTCATGCCAGAGTTTTGGTGCCTGCTTAAATCCATATAATGACTTAACAAGTTTACAAACCTTACCAGTTGGAGCATCAAGTCCTTCTGGTTTCTCCATGTAGATCTCTTCTGTGAGATCTCCATTGAGAAAGGCAGTCTTCACATCCATCTGATGTATGACGAACCTTTTAATCGCCGCCCATGCGATAAGCACTCTAATGGTAGTAATCCTGCAAAGTGGTGCATAAATATCAAAGAAGTCTATACCTTCTTTCTGAGAGAATCCTTTCGCCACCAGTCTTGCTTTGTACTTTTCAATAGTACCATCAGGACGAAGCTTCTTCTTGAAGATCCACTTGCAACTGATAGGCCTTGCACCTTCAGGTACATCCACTAGCTCCCAAGTATGATTTTGGATCAATAATTCATCTCATCATCTATAGTTTCTTTCCACAGAAGAACGTCTGTTGACTGCATTGCTTCTTGAAAAGTCTGTGGATCTCCTTCCACATTATAGGTGATGAAGTCATCTTCAAAATCTTTCTGTCTTCTGACGCACTTGGAATATGGTTCGATAACTCCTTCATCATTGACTGGCTCCTCTTGTGCATTTGATGTATTAGCATTCTCTGCTACATCTTTGAGCAATAAGCTTTTATGTTTGATAAACTTATCCTCAAAGAATTCTGCGTCCCGAGCTTCAATGATGGAGTTGGTTCTAAGGTCCAGGAACCTACACGCATTGCTATCTCCAGCAAAGCCAAAACACACACATCTGTTTGCTTTTGGTACGAGCTTAGCCCTTCTGATATCTGGAATTCAAACATATGCGAGACACCCCCACACTTTGAGACTATCTAAAGAATCTGGATATCCCAACCATAACTGATGAGGAGTATTATCAGTTTTGGAATAGGGTACTCTGTTCAGAATCCAGTTTGTCATTAGCAAAGCCTCTCCCCAATAGCAGGTAGGTAGACCAGATGTGATTAGCATCAAATTCACCATTTCTAAGTTAGTTCTAATTTATATCAAGTTAGTTCTAATTTGTACCAAGTGAATTCTAATTTGTACCAAGTGCGTTCTAATTTGTATCATGTTAGTTCTAATTTGTACCATGTGAGTTCTAATTTGTACCAAGTTAGTTCTAATTTGTACCAAGTTAGTTCTAATTTGTACCAAGTTAGTTCTAATTTGTACCATGTGAGTTCTAATTTGTACCATGTTAGTTCTAATTTGTATCATGTTAGTTCTAATTTATACTAAGTTAGTTCTAATGTGTACCAAGGGAATTCTAATTTGTAACATGTTAGTTCTAATTTGTACCATGTTAGTTCTAATTTATACCAAGTTAGTTCTAACTTATACCAAGTTAGTAATTTGTTTTAGTGATTATAACCTGTCATTGAATTCAAGTCCTTATTACCAGTTGCGTGATTTATCTATTTCTAATCATTCCCGTTGTTCATTTTTTTCCAGACTCATTGAAAAGTATGGTACTCAGGTTGTTGTTGTTGCGGTGAAGATGGGTGGAAAGGATATAGTTCACATAAAGCAGTTACAAAACTCAAAACTTGAGCCTGGTGGAGTGCAGAAATTATTAAAAGGAATTAGCTGAAGAATGATTTTCTGCTGATGTAACTGAATCCTCTATATCAAATACTACTGACTTACTAGTTGTGTTAGAAAGCTAAATAGTTGTGTTGAAGAACCAAAATCAAAGTTGTTAGTGTTGAAAGTGTGTTTTGATATAATTGCATGTCTTATTCATATTTGGTGTTTGTATCAACACAAAAGTATCCCTGCACAACAAAAGTGTTCCCAACACTAAAAAAATACCCACTAATCTGCCAATTCATCCCTGCACTAAAAAAGTATCCATGCACTATATATCTGCCATTATACTCATGCACTAGTTTTCCTCAGAATTTGATTTTTCTGGGTCTTGTGCAAATGAAAATCTCATGATATTGAACAAATTCTTGTGAACTTGGCCCAGGGAATTCTTGATAAGGCATCCTAGACATTTGGTTTGGCATATTCAATTGATGCCCATGTATCTGTCAAAATACCAGTAATATAACTAGATAGTAAAAAAGAAAATCATATATTTATAGCAAACACACACTCACGTTATACGGATGAAAGAGCATTGGCATATATCTACTATTACCAACCATCATAGGAGCATATGTACCTGTAATTGACAATAATGAATCATATAATACTATGGTTGTTTGAAAACTCATTATACACAATAGTAAAAATATACCAGAGATGAATTATTGAGAGGTAATGAAGTCTGACCACATAACTCTATGCCAGAGGTATTGTTTAAAATCCCATTGACCTATTGCAATATCAAAAACTAAAGGTTATTTTACATAATCTTGGTGTGGCCACACATGAACTATAGCAAAAACTCATCCTAATCATAAGATCAATATATCAACAACATAATGTGAAGCATTGTTTTGAAACCTGAGATTGTTGTGAAGAAGGTAATTCTTTTGGTCTATCTTTGTAAATCCCAGTGACTCTCTACCACGTGCTTGCTGACCCATTAATTCAAATGCAGACTTCGGCGAAAGACCTGAATTTGCTGTCAAGTCTAAAAAGGCATCATCTGATGGTGTGATTTTTCGATGAGATGGCATAAAATGGACAGATTCTTGGCTGATAAGAGGATGGTTATGCTCTTCGGAGAAACGATAAACAGAATACTTGTCAGTACGCCTGACCAACTTAATCCCCATAATCGCTCCACAATTAGTCCTTGTCTCTCCTCTTGGAATTCTCGTCAAATCATCTCTCTTATCCGCCTTCTGCAAACTTTCCTTACAATAAACAAATGTTCTTGAAGTGAGTACACCTTGTTTATCTGTAGCATAAGCATCTCTTCTAATGCTAAAGCCTTCACTACATGCATATTCATTATAAAAGTCATATGCAGCAATCTCAGAATCAAACTCCTTAAAAAATTTAGGTTTCAAGTCTTCTTTTGATCGCTCCAAACTATTATTGTTTTCTTCCACGGGCTCTTCCAAAATGCCTGCAATAGTCAATCATATATCAGAATCAGTACACACATTTCTCTACACTGATCAAGTATTCAAATCCAAGTTGTCTCAGTATAAGTTCCTCCCATTCATTAAGACACATATATAATCCAAGTTGTCTAGTTTTGACATACATACAACAAACATAAAGAAACATTCTTCATCGAAACTTAATCTAGGATTAAAAACCTATGAAACTCAATCTTAAATTTAAAAGTAATGAAGTATCCAAAAAAATGCAGTGATGGCCGTCGAGATGGAGATTTGCTAGAAACCAAAATCCCCCGCCCACCCACCACCAGAATCGTAACTTTCGATGGAGGAGACATGCGGCGAGCTGCGGAGGATGCCGGATGGCACGCGGAAGACAACAAAGAGAAAGCTCTGGCTAGCACCACAACAGAGGAGGTCGTCGCTGGCTGTGATCGACGAAGAGAGGCGATGAGATTTGAGGGAGAGAGCGCGAGATTGTTGGGAAGTGAGAGGGAAACAAGTTTTTGAGAGTGAGAGATTGGGAGAGACTAGGTTGGTAGGTATTAAGATTAAGAGAGATCTTGCCCGTCGATGTAAAATAAAAGACCAAGATTGGCTTATGAGGAAATATTAGGAAATTCTCATGAGTAGAGAATCCGGATCCCACAAATTATAAGTGAATGTTTGTGTTTGTGCAAGAAGACTCTCCTATTTCTTTCACCAAATCATAGCACACGAGGCCTCTCCATTGAACCCATACCACCATCAGATTATGTGGATGATCAGCTATTTGAAACTTAAAACATAGGGAATTCCTCAAAGATTGAACAAAATCACATTCTAAGAAGAGATCAACATGTGATTTCAAGTTCCCACCACAAAGTACACAAGTAGGATCTACTTGAACATTTTTGTAAATAAGTCTATCTTTAGTGTTCAACCTTTCCAGTAACACAAGCCAAAACGAACATCTTAATCTACAAAGGGATTTTAGCACTCCATAAACCACGGTAAGAAACCCTTTTCTCTCCATCTATCAAGAAATTATATAGAGATTTAGTAGAGAACTTACCATTAGCCTCCAGCATCCATCTTCTGCAACTGTTTCCACTAAACTCAAGATCATGAAGGAGATGTAAAATAATCCAAGATATTGGAAAGAACTGAATATTCCACCTCCGGTTTGAGCCCGGATAGAGTTTTTGAGAATTGACATTAGCATAAGGATATAATGCCAACTAAAAAAGATCAGGATATGAGGAGGCTAGAGTAAAATCCACCCAACCATTTATCAAGTCAAAAAAGAAAAAAAAAGAAAAAAGAAAAGAGATTGCATCTCCTAAACCAAGACATACAGAAGTATTGATAATAATACAATCAGTCTGCTTAACAATATTTCTCTAAAAGGGAGCGATGGGTGACAGGAGGAGCGGGCGATTGGACAGGCGGCAAGAAGCGCACCTTCCCCAGGCGGTGTTTGGGGTTCCGAGGCGACGAATCATTTCGTTCGAGAACGGTAAAATCACCATATCCCCCCATATCTCTCCCTCTCTTCCGTCTTCCTCTACCAAGAATCCTTCTGCTTCAGGAGTTCCCTTTTCCTCCAACACCCATAACCCTAATCCTTCCTTCTCTTTTCAGCCTCCTTCCCTTCACCTCCCCTCCAAAAAACCCTTTTTTGCTAAACTGTTTAAGAAATCTAAGCATGCCCGTGTTTCCTCTAAGAAGGGCCTTCTTCCTCTTCCTGAAGAAGGGTGGACCAAGGTCTCTTATAAGAGGAGGCAAAAAAGACCTAGATCTTCCAGCTCTTCCTCCCTATCACCATCTTTTAAAAAACCCTCTAGGTGTTTCTTCTGTGGAGACAGGGACCACATGGCGAAAAACTGTTCCCTTGGGGATTTTAAGTGTTTTGCTTGTAACTTGGTAGAGCATACTTCGTTATGCTGCCCTAATAGAAATCAACCTCTCTCTCACAGCATCAACCCCCCCTTTTCTAGACAGTCCTCTTTTTGACCCCCTCCCCTCTTTATCCCTAACGCCCCTCTCCCTGAATCAGTGGTTAGTAGTATGGAAAATTTCTCCCTTTTCGCTTTCTTTCATATCCAAGTTGGTAACCCTACCCTAGAGGAGTTGATTGAGAATCTAGAATTCCACCTCAAAGTTGACAACCGGAAAATAGCTGTTCGGAAGGCTTCATCTTCATCCTACTTCATTCAGTTCCCTGATGCAGAGACTATGGATTACGCTTGCTCTAAATCTTTCTTTAGCATGGGAAACTATGGTGGTGTCTTTTCCCCTTGGTCTGAGAAATCAGGCCTCAAAGCGCTGCCAAAATTTGTCTATGTTTGGGTGGAAATTCTTAAGCTTCCTATCTAACTCTGGGACTCAGAGTTCTTATCGGTTCTGTTCGGTGATGTTGGGGAGCTTATGACTGTGTCAGACGATACTATGTTTAGGGGTGGGGGGGCAAAAGATTGTAAAGTCATGCTCCATGTTAAGGATCCATCAGAGATCCCCCAAGAAGTCATCTTCAGATATGCTTCTCCTGATAACATTCATATTATGGAGGGATCAGTTCGCTTGAGGGTTGTAGGTACTCCCCTTTCAGCTAGTCAAGGAAGTTGCAGGGACATTTTTGAATCTTTTGTCCGTAATGAAGGTGTACAACACATATCATCGGAGATCCTTCCCTTTGCTCGCCCAACCCATGCCTCGTTGGTTTTTGCAGCCTCCCCAGTGACATAACCCTCCCCCTCTTTCAGATGACCCTAAAGGAAAAAAGTACGCAATAGGTGTTTCATGAAGTTCTCCTCCAAACCTTCCCCTAACCCCGCCCCCCCCCCTTCAGTAGAAGCTTCAGATCTGATGGAAGTTTCTTTCAAAGGTGTGAATATCAAGATTGCCAAGGCATCCTGGGAGCTATTGAAGCCTGTTCTTTTGCAGTCGGAAGAGGAGGATCATGCCCCCCCCAGATCTTAGAGACAAGTCAATTGCTCTTAGTTCCTCATATTCCATGGATATTGTTTCTTCCTAAAACCCCCCTCCAGGGTTTGAATTTGCTCACAAGCAACCAAAGGGTGCTAAGAAGAGATCAACCAGGGGTCCCCTGCTGACTCATCTTGTTAAGAGGCATCTAGCTCTGATGAGAAAGAGCAAGTACCCAGGTAAATCCAAGAGCAAATCTTCTTCTTCTGTATCCACTCAGCCGCTCCAATCCCTCAATCTTGAGAGGTTGGAAGAAATCTCTCTTAACTGTGGTATTAAGGATCCTATCGACAATCAGGAGTTAAGAGATATTCATGGTTTGGTGCGCTTAGGAGATTCTCTCTCTTAGGGTATCTTTTTCCTTAATCGTACACTGCTGGATTTTCAACTTTTAGCGACGGAAAAATCCGTCGCTATAAGTTGATATTCCGTCGCTAAAAGATTTAGCGACGGAAAAATTAAAATTCCGTCGCTAAATTTTCAACGCTATAATAGGGGTTCCTAAAAAGACTTTTAGCGACGGAAATTCCGTCGCTAAATTTTAGCGACGGAATATTAGCGACGGAATTTTGGTCGTCAATTTAAAAAAATAAAAAATTAAAAAAACAATAGCGACGGAAAATCCGTCGCTAATATATATTTAGCGATGGAATTTACGTCGTTAAAGAAATATTAGCGACGGATTTTCCGTCGCTATTGTTTTTTTAATTTGTACAGGTATGGTTTCGTGCATGTTTTCCGTCGCTAAATAGGACTTTAGTGACGGAATTTCCGTTGCTAAAATTGTTTTTAGCAACTGATTTTCCGTCGCTAAAAATTACAAAAAATTTTGGTAAATAATTTGAAAATTGAAAATACCATGTACAATATCGATAATAATTTTTAAAAACCTGTTCAATCAGCAAAAGAAAGCTTCAATCTTACGCAAATATCACATCTCACGCATATATCACACATTTAATTCAATAAAAGCAATTAAAAGTTTCTCGACACGTACATAATAAATATTGTTTATACAACACAAGAAATTGTTTTCAAAGTTATGTTAAGGACAATCAATCCTCCTGATCATCATCATCATCCTCAACACCAGCTACATTATGACTACCCCGGCTGCACCTTGTGAAGAAGTCCCGGCCTGTAAATATATATCAAATGTTAACAAGTGTGTGTAAACGTTAATAAGAGTACAAATATAAATATACTACAACACAACACCACAACAACACAACACCACAACAACACAACACCACAACACCACAACACAACACTACACCATCACAACACAACAACACAACACCACGATGTCTTGCTTTTATTGAATTCAGAACTCTAATGAGAACATTATCGTTAAGAAGTCCCTATATCGAACTATTTTTGATCTGATATCGAACTATTTTCTCAAGTGTTGTTTTTGGTATCACTTTGGATCTAGCATTTCAAACAATTTTTAGCCTAACTAGTATCAGCCTGCATATGTATGTTTAGAAATGTTATTTGCTATATCTTTTGTAGTGTTTGTTGATGTACATGTTATTATTATTATTATTTGGGAAGTCCATATCATCATGTCTAAATTATGCATATAATTCATTGATATAATATTTTGACTATAGATTATATTATTTCGTGTTCTCCCTATTTTAAGCATCACAAATAGGTTCTGATTTCATTTATATGAGCAGCAAAGCAGAAAATGTGACCACCAATAGCTGATCGCAAGGATTAAGATTTCTTTCACATCTCACCGGTACAAACTATCTTCCTCCCTTAATTTCATAATTACTGCCACATACAAACTATCTTCCTCCCTTAATTTCATAATTACTGCCACATAAGCTTACTATATATCTAATCTTGCAATTACCAGCCAATGTAGAGAGCCACATAAGCTTACTATATATCTAATCTTGCAATTACCAGCCAATGTAGAGACAAAAGCAGCAGGTAAAACATGTGCAAAGCCACTCCAAGCTAGAAATAATGCAGGAGTAAGGTAATGGCTTAATGGATTCGGAGAGTATTATGTTAGGGCAATCACTCCCTTGGATTGTTGTCTTAAATAGATTTAACCAAGCTTATATTTTCTCTACCAACCCACCAACCAATACCACCAACACTACGCATGCATACACCATCAACATCACCATCACATAAAAATATTATAAGTATATATTTTGATGTTTGTGTTAGGGTTAGAGTTAGGGTTTGTGTGTAATAGTTTGTATCAGTGTGTATCAGTATGTACGATATCATCTTATTAAAAAAAAAAGCAAAGTATATATATAACCTGTGACGACAAAAACCGTCTCCTATATGCCTCCTGAGCCTCCTGAGGCAGAGTCGACATGAATTGTGTGAACTCCAATACGGTCTGTTCCCGGCGCCTCCGTTCCTCCTCTAGAGCCCGCTGATATGTTGTTTGCTGCGACTGCCAATCTTCAATCGCTTTTAATCCCTGCTCCATCCAGTCTTGATATGAACTGCTTCCTGGTGTTCCTTGTGGTGCTGCAGACTCGTAGGTGCTACTAGACTCGTGCGGCCTCTGCTCGGATCCTCTCCACCGGTATCTGTTCTTCCTACTGGGTCCAATGACCGTCTCGATGATGGAGTCCTCCTCCTCTCTACTTAGCCGGGTAGGAGTGTTAGAACAGACCTGAGACTGAGTCAATTGCTCCTCTACCTTGGCATGTAATTTTTCCTGCGATATATCAAAACAACCCGGGCAAGTCGACTTACTAATGATGCATTGATATGAAATTGAATATATAAATGACAGTTACTTACAGCCAGATCCTTATTCTTTGCTTTCTTCTCTTCATTGGCGTAATTCGGGCTCCAGGAAGTCAGAATACGATCTGCAAAATGTCTGAGATCTCCCCTTCCCTATTTTATTCAAATATATCATTAACCCATAACACATAAATTATACTCAACGTAAAAGCTAATATATTATATACCTCAAGCTCTAATTGATGATAATGCTGGCTGAATGTCCTGGAGCCCCCGTGATGCTCGTAATTGCGAGGCGCGTTGCGATTCCTCCTTGCTATTTCAGCTTGAGCCTGCAAAACAATGTCAATTCGAAACAATATAGAAATTCAAACAATAAATTAAAAATATATACTTCAATAATACCTAAATTTCAGCCGTGTCCCAGTAACTGCAAAGTGCAAAAAAATCTACTCCATCCACACGCTCGTCAAGATGCCAGAATCGCTCCCAATCTTCTGTTATTTGGACGAAATATTTTTTCTTTACCTCAAACCGCCATCTCTTGAACGATACATTGATTTGCCCGAAGCAGTACGTCCAGTGCAAAAAAATCTACTCCATCCACACGTATCTTCTTTTTGTGCCAATGAAGTTTAGTTCTTGGAATGTTAGGGGGTTAAATAACCTCGCCAAACATAGATTGGTCAAGAATTGTTTGAAGCTAGCTAAAGTGGACCTAGTTGGACTGCAAGAGACCAAACTCAAATCCTTCAGATCTTGTACTCTCAATTCTCTAGGGAGTGGCATCATTTCTTCTTGGGTGTCTTCGGAAGCTTCTGAATCTAGGGGAGGTGTTCTTCTCGGTTGGAATGACAATATTTTCTCCTGCTCCTCCTCTTCTTTTGACATTTTTTCTGTATCCGCTATTCTCACTCACATCCCCTCTAATTGGACTTTTGTTGCGACATATGTTTACGCTCCATGTGATTCATCATACAGAGAGGTTTGTTGGTGGGAACTTAGTAGAATCAGATCCTTGCACTCCCTCCCATGGGTTGTATTTGGAGATTTTAACATGACTCTCAATTTGGCTGAGAGGAGTGGGCGATCTGGCTTTATTAGGGATATAGATATTTTTAAAAACCTCTCTGCCTCTCTTCAACTCTCTGATATCCCAATGAGCGGTAGGAAATTCACTTGGTCTAATTACAGATCTCCGCCTGTGCTAGCAAGGCTAGACAGATTCCTAGTGTCTCTGGACTTTGAATCTAAATTTCCCCTCCTCGTCCAGTATGCATTCTAAGCTCCGCGTTCAGACCACTTCCTAATCATTTTAGATACTATTTCTCCTCTACCTCCTCTAATATTCAGATTTGAGAAACTTTGGCTATCGATCCCCTCCTTCAAACCCTTCATTCTCTCAAGCTGGGATTCTTTCTCCTCCTACAACAACACTCCCTTATCTTTTCCTTAGAAGTTGAAGCTCATTAAGAGAACAATTAAATGGTGGAGAAAAAATTATCTGGGTTCCCTCAATCTCCTTCGTTCTTCTTCCATGGCTCAAATTGACTCTCTTAACCTGATCGAAGAATCCAGAAGTCTTTCATATTTGGAGCTTCAGACCAGAAGTTCCTTGAAGGATAATCTCCTTACCTTAGCCAAGTCTGAAGAGATTATTTAGAAGTAAAGGTCTAGAATCCATTGGCTGAAAGAGAGAGACAATAATACTAAATTCTTCCACAAAGCTGCTTCTTTCAAGTGAAGAAAAAACTTTATTCCCCATCTTCAGCTTAATGATTCTATCATCTCGGAGGAATCTGAAATGAAGAGAATTTTTTTTTGAATTCTTTTCAAATCTTTTTCATCAACCTCCGGTTTCTAGTCTCACAGTAGACTGGAACTCTTTATATCCTGGAGATCCCCCAGACCTCTCTCTCTTTGACACCCCATTCTCTTTGGAGGAAATCAAGTCTGCAGTTTTCGATCTCCATCCAGACAAATCTCCTGGGTCGTATGGTCTGCCTCTGTCCTTTTACCAATCTTTCTAGAATGTTATTGAGGTAGACATAGTATCTTTAATTCAAAATCTTTACCACGATCCTCTAGCCCTTCATAACATCAACTACTCTTATATTTGTCTCATTCCTAAGAAAGAAGGAGCTAACTCCCCTCAAGATTATAGGCCTATCAGTCTCATCAATAGCTCCTATAAAATCTTCTCCAAAATCCTTGCTAACAGACTCAACAAACTTCTTCATCTCCTTGTAGATAGTTCTCAATTAGCCTTCCAGAAAGGTAAATCCTCTTTAGACTTCATCCTTTTAGCTCATGAGATGATCAATTTCTGCTCTTCGGGTAAGAGAGAGATCTGTACTATCAAAGTGGATTTTTTCAAAGCTTTCGATTGTGTGAATTGCAACTTTCTTCTTTCCCTTCTAGAAGCTAAAGGATTCAGTCCTAGATGGTGTCTATGGATTAAACATATTCTATCATCGGCTAAGTCTGTTGTTCTGAACAGTGGGTCTCCTACCAAATTCTTCTCATGTCACAGGGGTCTTAAACAAGGTGATCCTCTCTCTCCTATGCTTTTTCTTTTGGTGGTTGATATCCTCAACAAAATGCTTTCCAGCAGTGTCAGCTCTGGTGATTTATCCGAGCTAAATCTCAAGGGGGAATTAAACTCTATTAGATCTATACAGTTTGCAGATGACACAATTATCTTCTCCAAAGTGTCCAATTCAGATATGATCATTCTGAAAGCTATCCTCTTCCTTTTTGCCAATATCTCTGGTCTGAAAGTGATTCCCAACAAAACCAATCTTTTCTATCTAGGCAAATTTCCTTATAAAGGTTCCTATTTGGTCAGAACTCTAAATTGTGCAGTTGGTTCCCTCCCCTTCTCCTATCTGGGACTTCCCCTCAAAAAGGGGTCTTTAACTAGAAGAGAATAGCAACCGCTTTTAGACTCCTTCAACAAAAAATTGTCCCTTTGGAAAAATAAATCTTTGTCGATAGGAGGACGTCTCACTTTGGTTAACTCTGTTTTATCAGCCATCCCCCTTTACTACATTTCCTTCTTTAAACTTCCGAGATGGCTTATTAAAGCCATAGACAACATCAGAAGGAATTTTCTTTGGAATGGAAATCTCTGCCTTGCTAAACCATAGTGTTTGGTTGCATGGGACACTATCTGTAAGCCTAAGAAAGAAGGGGGGTTGGGTTTATTGATTTGTCCTCTTTCAATATGACCCTTCTGTCCAAATGGATATGGAAAATTTTTGATAGAAACTCACTTATCAGTAAAGTGATATTCTCCTTGTATTCCAAAGATGCTTCTAATCCAGTGGCGCATCATTCAAAGACGCTAGTTTCGAAATTGATTAAAGATTTGTCTTCCATCAGTCATGTTTTTTTTTAGCTTTGTAAGATGGAACATTGGTGATGGAAGAACGTGTAGATTTTGGACTGACAGATAGTCCGGTGATAACTCATTGAGTAGTTCTTTTCCCAGGGCTTTTAACCTAGCTTTTTCTTCTGACTGCAACACCCGACCCGAGGGCTTCTTCTTAAATCATTCTTGGAACTGGCAAGCTATTCTTAGAAGAGGTATTACTCCAGAATAGAGAAATGAAATAGAGTCTCTTCACTCCCATTTGGAGTCCTTCTC
>NC_033800.1:49270794-49306130 GCF_001876935.1 Asparagus officinalis
GGCCTCTGCATCCCTATGGTAGTTTCACAATGAAATCATTTTATTCTGCTTTACTTGCTGGAGGAATGAGATCTAGATATTATAGCTTCATTTGGAAATCTCCTATCCCTCTTAAAGTTAAAGTTTTCTTTTGGATTGTTAGCAAGGGTAAGCTTAACACTAGGGAAAATTTACTTTCCAAGGGTTCGAATGGGGATCCTAGATGTCCGTTTTGCAGAATAGAAGTGGAAAATCAGGATCACCTCTTCATCTTGCCTCCTCAGTTTGGTCTACTCTTCTCCCCAGTCTTAATGCAACTAATTGGCCCCAAGTTATGAGTGAGATGATTTCCTTTGGTGTTTCTCCCTCCACAAACCGAGATATCAAAATTATTTGGAAAGTCTTATTGCCTTGCTGTTGTTGGTGGATTTGGATCAGCAGAAATTTTCTTATTTTTAAAGATGTACAATCTCTTCCTGAACACATTGCCGCTAATGTAGCTAGGTACTCTCTTTTATGGACAGGAGCTCAAGAGGATAGGTTGGCTAGAAGGATTCGCAGAGCAGGGACAAATCTGAAGTTTGAAGAGCTCGCTAGGAAGGAAGCAACTGATGCTGTGGGAGAGAATTTCTTTTCAAATTAGCATCATCATCGTTTTAGCCTATCTTTTGCTGGTCCTTTTGGTTGGCAGTCTCATCTCATGGGATAATACCAAATAAGTTTTTTTTTTTGGTTCCTCTTTTTTTGGTCTTTTCTAGAGTTAGATTAGCTTAGCTTTTACTTCTATGGTGGTATTGTCGGGTAGGCGATGGTTATGCTATCTCATCGTGTTTTCTTGTAATTATTCTAACTACTTTGATCTTGTCTTTTTCATATATATATATATATATATATGCATATATAATCACATCGCATACATACATGATCACATGCATACATTACATAAATAAATTATAACCCTTCAAATTCTTCTCATAACCCCCGATCTTATTAAATCAACTTAATTAGTTATTATTCAATATATCTATTTTTATACTAAAATATAGATAGTCTTACAAATTAGTAAATTTTCATAGTTATATTGTATTGTTCATTATATTATAATTATATTATACGACACATTATCTCATAATCAAAGAAATATGCACAATATAGTGTAAATTTGTATATTCTATAATTTGAGGGTTATGTGTGTGGTGTGGTATATTAACCAGGTTCATGTGTGTGGCATGGTCAATTTCCCCACTCTCTTTTAATGCGGACGTCCCTCAATTTCTCATTTCATAACCTCCAATTAAAATCACCATGAATTAAATTAATTCAAATTCATGTCATAACCATTCTATTAATTATCCATGCATGTTAAATTCTAATTTTTATAACCCCTCCACTAAACCTACATTAATCTCATTTGTCCATTCATAGCTCAAATCATAACTCCCTACTTTTTGTATAATCTATCTTTTTCTAGATCACACATTCATTCTCTACATAACCAATCACTACCATTATTTATCTTATATTGTGATGAGATTGGCATGTTAAATTTTCAGTTTGAGATTTTGAAGTGAAAATTTCCCCCTCTGTGTTTTCAGGTTGAGTGTATCAAGGTTTGTGAAAATAATAAAAATTTTAGTTAAATTCTCGCTTTTTCATGCAACATAACCTATTGCATCTCTTTTGTAGATCACTTGGGCTCTGCTTGATAAATACAGACTTGAGAGAATTTTTGATACTCCAACTAGATGTTCTCTTATAAATCAATATGGAGTTTTTATCCTGTTCAATGTTTTTGATAATTTCTTTTTCTCTTTCATTAGAGTTTCTCTTACTTTGATTGGGTTTTATTATAATCTATGTTCTCATTTGTCAATTCCTGCAGGTTGGATTTATTAGAATGGGAGTTGGGGTAACATACTATGATCTAAGACCTGTTCTTGAATTCATGACAATTAACTACTCTCATCACAATATAAGATAAATAATGGTAGTGATTGGTTATGTAGAGAATGAACGTGTGATCTAGAAAAAGATAGATTATACAAAAAGTAGGGAGTTATGATTTGAGCTATGAATGGACAAATGAGATTAATGTAGGTTTAGTGGAGGGGTTATAAAAATTAGAATTTAACATGCATGGATAATTAATAGAATGGTTATGACATGAATTTGAATTAATTTAATTCATGGTGATTTTAATTGGAGGTTATGAAATGAGAAATTGAGGGAGAGCATTGATGATGGTAAAATCATGTAACGTCCGCATTAAAAGAGAGTGGGGAAATTGACCATGCCACACACATAACCCTCAAATTATAGAATATACAAAATTACACTATATTGTGCATATTTCTTTGATTATGAGATAATGTGTCGTATAATATAATTATAATATAATGAACAATACAATATAACTATGAAAATTTACTAATTTGTAAGACTATCTATATTTTAGTATAAAAATAGATATATTGAATAATAACTAATTAAGTTGATTTAATAAGATCAGGGGTTATGAGAAGAATTTGAAGGGTTATAATTTATTTATGTAATGTATGCATGTGATCATGTATGTATGCGATGTGATTATATATGCATGTTTTCATTTTATATTTTATATTTACATGTGCATGTATGTGTTTTGGAGGGCATTTTTGGAAGAAATGTTTTAACATACCAACACACTTTTATAATAGTATTAGATTGTATACTTCTCATTCCACAATTTATATACATGTCATACTTAAGAATTATAAAACTTGAGAATAATTTATATGTGTCATTCTCATGACTTATTTTTTAGGGAAGGACTTAATAATTATCATTATTTAAGAAGAATTTTTATGTCCAGGATTAAAAGTATCTTCTTTATAATAATTCTCTCTTTTTTTTGTAAAAATTATCTTATATTTATCTCATTTATATGTTATGGGAGTTATCCATTACTAAATTGAAACTATGAGATTTATATAGGTACGAGGATATAAAAGCTTGAAAATTACAGATGTTTTGTTCAGCAATTCTGGCGAGGTGGGTATGATTTCGGCATCTTTGTTTCCTATTTTTATTATAGGATTTATACTGCTCTCTTTTAGTTCTTCTGATATCGATGAGCTTTTTAAATTTATGGGAATTTTTTAAATAAATGATGATCTCGATTGTTTGTTAGTTTCATGACATTTGATGTTTCAAATAGGATCATAATGACAGATTTAATTTAAAGATTGTTTGTTAGTTTCATGACATTTGATGTTTCAAATAGGATCATAATGACAGATTTAATTTAAAGAATAGGTGCAGGTATCAATATACATAGCAGAGATGAAGTGGCCGTCAAGCTGGTGTGTGAAAGTTTAGAACTTGATTTTTGAGAAAATGACTACTTTGAATTGAAATTATTAGTTTATATATTGGAGGTAAATTTATATGCATTGTCTATGAGAACATAAGTATACGCTGAAAATGTTGAGCATATACTTTTTGATTTGTATACTTCTCATTCCACAATTTATATACATGTCATACTTAAGAATTATAAAACTTTAGAATAATTTATATGTGTCATTCTCATGACTTATTTTTTAGGGAAGGACTTAATAATTATCATTATTTAAGAAGAATTTTTATGTCCAGGATTAAAAGTATCTTCTTTATAATAATTCTCTCTTTTTTTTTTGTAAAAATTATCTTATATTTATCTCATTTATATGTTATGGGAGTTATCCATTACTAAATTGAAACTATGAGATTTATATAGGTACGAGGATATAAAAGCTTGAAAATTACAGATGTTTTGTTCAGCAATTCTGGCGAGGTGGGTATGATTTGGGCATCTTTGTTTCCTATTTTTATTCTAGGATTTATACTGCTCTCTTTTAGTTCTTCTGATATCGATGAGCTTTTTAAATTTATGGGAATTTTTTAAATAAATGATGATCTCGATTGTTTGTTAGTTTCATGAGTAAAGACTGTCTCGCGTGCGAGACAGCCCATACTTGTGTTCTTCTGCCTTTTTTGGATGATATCCTTTTTGAGCTGTATTCGAATATCTTTCAGCATTTTTTTACGCCTACAGTGGCCATCAAGCTGATGTGTGAAAGTTTAGAACTTGATTTTTGAGAAAATAACTAATTTGAATTGAACTTATTAGTTTATATATTGGAGTTAAATTTATATGCATTGTCTATGAGAACATAAGTATACGCTGAAAATGTTGAGCATATACTTTTTGATTTCACATAAGCGTGTGCATCGTTGTTGATATAGATTAAGAGTACTTCTTCTACGGTTTGGTAGAGACGTAGTAGAGCTGAACTTATATTGATGATGGTAATTTGCTAATGTAAACAATTTTCCTTCTTATTGTATACTTCTCATTCCACAATTTATATACATGTCATACTTAAGAATTATAAAACTTGAGAATAATTTATATGTGTGTCATTCTCATGACTTATTTTTTAGGGAAGGACTTAATAATTATCATTTTTTAAGAAGAATTTTTATGTCCAGGATTAAAAGTATCTTCTTTATAATAATTCTCTCTTTTTTTGTAAAAATTATCTTATATTTATCTCATTTATATGTTATGGGAGTTATCCATTACTAAATTGAAACTATGAGATTTATATAGGTACGAGGATATAAAAGCTTGAAAATTACAGATGTTTTGTTCAGCAATTCTGGCGAGGTGGGTATGATTTGGGCATCTTTGTTTCCTATTTTTATTCTAGGATTTATACTGCTCTCTTTTAGTTCTTCTGATATCGATGAGCTTTTTAAATTTATGGGAATTTTTTAAATAAATGATGATCTCGATTGTTTGTTAGTTTCATGACATTTGATGTTTCAAATAGGATCATAATGACAGATTTAATTTAAAGAATGCTCAATTTTTGCAAGTTGAAAATGCATTGGACCTTTTTTGTTATTTCCCTAGGAATTCTATTGATCACTTTTGGCATTGCTCTCTATCGTGGAACTTTCTACATTTATGAATTTTTTTTGCTTTCATGAAAATTCATGATTTAAACTAATACTTTTAGTAATTGTAAATTAATATCAAATAAATATACATATAATCAACATCAAATTATTTTATTAATTTAAACTTATCAATTATCTAATAAATTAACATTTATTAATACTAATAAAACTAATATTTATAAAATATTAATAAATTAGATTTAACTAAATTATAAATAATTTACTTTAGTAAATACTAATTTGTTAGTTTAAAATTAAATATTATTATTGAAATTATTAGTTCAAATTAATTATTCATTTATTAATATTCATGTTACTAAATTATTAGTTTATTAGTATTAATCGTATAAAATTATTATGTTATTAGTACTATTAGTTTTGTTTAAATTAGTTAGTTCAATAAATTTTAATTTTTAGTTTTTTATTAAATATCATATCTAATGAACAATACTTCAATTGTTCACTCACAACGAACTTGCACTATTATATACATTGAAAAATAAAACTTAAGATATGAACTTTAAAATAAAAGTGAATGTTAAAGAGAAATAGTTACCTATCTATTATCATCTTAGCGTGAAATTAAAATATAAAAATAATAAGCTATGATTCATGAATGCGACACATAACTAGAGGGGGAGGGGGTGTGGAACCATAGTTTAATATTTTATTTTTACGAGAGCTTTAGTTGACGAGGAACTGTTTGGATATTTATATTATGAGCTTTTGTTGCAACGTTGAGTGTGGTATATTAACTGGGTTCGTGTGTGTGGCATGGTAGGTTCACCATTGAGTAGGTTGAAATTATATTATATTAAAATATAGATAATTTTACTAATTATATTATCCTATTCATTATATCATAAGCAAAGAACTATGTTCAATAATGTAGTGTAATATTATATACTCAATAATTGGGGGGTTATGTGTGGGGCGTAGTATGATTTGGGTGAAATTTTTTTATTATAAAAATATAATTTTTATTCAATAAAACACTCATCTATATCCTCCTCGCGTTCCTAAACTCTTAATTAATTATCAATCAATTTTCTATTTAACCACTCACACATAACTTCAATGTTTTTTAATTCTATTCATTAATCTCAATCACTTTGCAATCAATTTCCCCATTCTCTTTTAATGCGGATGTTACATGATTTTACCATCATCAATGCCCTCCCTCAATTTCTCATTTCATAACCTCCAATTAAATTCACCATGAATTAAATTAATTCAAATTCATGTCATAACCATCCTTTTAATTATACATGCATGTTAAATTCTAATTATTATAACCCCTCCACTAAACCTACATTAATCCCATTTGTCCATTCATATCTCAAATCATAACTCCCTACTTTTTGTATAATCTATCATTTTCTAGATTTCACATTCATTCTCTACATAACCAATCACTACCATTATTTATCAAGGTTTGTGAAAATCATAAAAATTTTAGTTAAATTCTTGCTTTTTCATGCAACATAACCTCTTGCATTTCTTTTGTAGATTGCTTGGGCTCTGCTTGATAAATATGTTGTTTTATTTTTGTTAAATTACTTACCCCACTAATGATCCGATTAGCCCCACAGGAACATGAGAACAAGAACAAACAATCCTCTCTTATATTTGTCAAACTAAGATGCATCTAATGAATCCATGAATGGTGCTCAAATCGAGCTCCCCTTTGTTTGTTTATGTCAAACTTAAACTCTATATGATTCTGCTATAGTAAGTGGACATATAATTAAATAATTTCATTTACCTCATTTATTTTGTTGTCTTCTTATGTTTTTGAAGACTTTGTCTATTAGATTTCATTATAATTTTAATTTTCTTCTTGGCATAGTCTGCTTTGGTATGTTTGTGATTCTGCTATATGATACATCTACAATATCCTGGTTTTTCATATGCCAAATGAGTGTTCTTTATGATCATATTTATAACCCTATAACGTCTATTTATATCATCAATCAATAAAAGTCAAATATCTTTTCTGAGAACAAGCATAAATTGCCAATTAAAAGTCATTCAATCAAAACCTAATATATATTATCTATAACATCCTTCAAATAAATGCACATACAAAAAATTATCAATACAAAAAAAACTTAGGGGCCACATATAAATATGATAATGGTTAAACGTGCATCGCACGTGCACCATACTAGTACTATTATAAAAGTGTGTTGCTATGTTAAAACATTTTTTCCCAAAGTGCCCTCAAATTTATGCTAAACCATATACATACATAACATAACACATACATAAAACATACAAATTTATGTTAAAACACATACATACAAAACATAACACATACATAATAAAACATATAGATACATGCATAAACCATAACTATGTATATTTATAGTTAACACTTAATGACGTTTTAATTGATACATGCATAATTATGTTACAATTTATTTATAGTTAATTAATAGTTACCTCAACGTATGTTACAATTGATGTCAATTGATGTCATACGTTACAATTTATTTATATTGGCGTTAACACTTGCTGAATTAGTTGTTGAATTAATAGTTTATTCATATGTTACAACGTATGTTAACACTTGCTGATATTAATTCCATGTGAATTCTTGGATGACATTTATTTGAGCAAACCAATTGTTTACCGATAAATGTCACATACAAACCAATGCACGTGAATTCTTATGTTGCTTTCTGAATTAATATCATCAGTTACAATTGATTTTCCCCCTCATAACTATGTAGTAAATGTTATTTACACTTTTGTCTCTTCTATCTCATATAAATATAGAAAAATTCCTTAAGAACCCAAAATATGGGACCAATAGAGGGGACAAGTGAGGTGTCTCTCTCCTATTGGATAATGAGTTGGCCATCATTAATGATGACCAACTCATTATCCAATAGGAGGGAGATACCTCACTTGTCCCCTCTATTGGTCCCATATTTTGGGTCCCTGTAGCAAAGCTCATAAATATATTCCATACTCAACTTCCATCTTATCAAATCCTACCAAAAAAATAGAGATGGAAGCAATACTATGTGATTCAAAAAGGTTAGTAAAATCATGTTTTTTGTAAGGTATAAACTCTGAATTATCTCTATAAATTATATATTTTTTTCGTGAAGCCTGTCATCTGATCAAGATGGAACTAATGATCAAGTCAACATCGCGATCCAAGCAACACTATGTGATTCAAAAAGGTTAGTGAAATCATTTTTTAAAGGTATAAACTACAAATTATCTCTATAAATTATTATTTTTTTTCGTGAAGCCTGTCATCTGATCAAGATGGAACTAATGATTTCACAATTAATGAAAAATTAATTATGATGAAAAATTAATGTGAGTACAATAGGTATTTTGATGAAAAATTAATTATGATGAAAATTTAATTATGATGAAAAATTAATGTGAGTACAATAGGTATTATATATGAAAAATTAATTATGATGAAAAATTAACGTGCTATTCTTTCAACAAGGAATGAGTATGTTGATGGACTTAATGAAAAATTAATCGCATTATTTCCTGGAGAAGCTAAAACATTCTTTAGCTTTGATGAAGCAGTAGATGACACAAATAATTATTACAAAGAAGAGTTCTTGAACACCTTAATGCCGAATGGACCCCCGCCTCACAAATTGATTCTTAAAAGAAATTGTCTGATCATGCTGTTACGTAATCTTGATCCATTTAATGGAATGTGCAATGGCACACGGATGATCTGTAGAGGATATGACTATAATGTTATCCATGCTGAAATCACAATTGGTCAACATTCTGGTCAAAATGTCATGATTACGAGAATACCATTATCTCCAGCTGAAAATGAGGGTTATCCATTCCAATTTCGTAGAAAACAATTTCCAATCCGACTATGTTTTGCAATGACAATAAACAAAGCGCAGGGACAAACAATACCTTATGTTGGAGTTTATTTGCCACACCATGTATTCTCACATGGTCAATTATATGTTGCATTATCAAGGGGGATATCAATGAGAACAACTAAGGTATTAGTGAAAGTTGGACAAACAAGAAGAACAACAAAAACATACGCGAAAAATATTGTGTATCCAGAAGTATTATTGCCTCAAAGGTAAATCACCTCATCAAAATCATGACTCATTATTTTTTCATTCTATGATGCACATTTTGTACAAATTAACTTTCCAACAATTATTATCTAACATAATATTCTAATATGCAGCGAAGATGTGTATTAAAGTTGTTAACTATTTACAATGCAACGAACTATCTTTGATCTCAAAGGTAATTTCCTCATTTATGTAACATTTATAGTTACGTTTGATCATCCATAAGTTTATGATGCCTGATCATGCTCGATTCAGTTCTGTTTGCAGGTCATGGACTCTAGCTATTATAGATCAAATTGCCTTGCTGCAGCCCGATTCCCCATGGCTCTCTATAGTTTGACAAAGATGCATCTTTTAAAGTTGATGAGTCCTGCTAAAGTTGAGCTTCTTTCTGTCTATTTATATCAAACTTAAAGAAGATATGATTATGCCACATTAAGTGAACATATAATTAAATAATTTCGGTTACTTCATTTATTTATGGTCTTTTTGGTCAATATACTGGTTTTTTATATGCCAAATTAGTGTTTTTATGATGCTACTTATAACCCTATAACATCTATTTATATCATAAATAATATATTTATTATCTATGACATCTTTCATGTATATGTCAAGTAGAAAAAAAAATAAACAATGCAATAAAAACTATAGGGCTTCATATAAACATGAAAGTATTTACACGTGCAACGCACGTGCACCATACTAGTTTCTCTAAAAAAAGGCATCCTAGTTAAATTAGAAGTAATAATTAATATTAGTAGCATAATATCTCCTTCTAATGATGTTCTTCTACGTAACCTCTGTTGGATCTAACATTCTCTAGCTGCATCCATTTCCTCAACAATGCTCTATTCATAATTTTGATATCTAGGACTCCAAGTCCACCCAACTTCTTTGGCCGACGCACGTACAGTTTCCCATTTAATTAAATTTGCAGTCCCTTTATGTTCCAAGCTACCAACCCATAAGAACGTCCTTCTAACATTATCAATCTTATCATATATCCACATAGGGAATTATAAAAATAAACATCCAAAATAATGGCATGACACTAAGAATAGAGTTAAGGAGGATTACTCTCTCACATCTTGAGAGAGTTCTGCATTTCCAAGTAGAAAGCCTAGATTCAATTTCATTGATGGGAGATAATCAATCATCTTTAAGCAACCTATGAGGTATTAAGGATATACCAAGATAGGTAACAAGAAAATTACCACCCATACAATTCATCATAGTTGCAAGTTGTACGTTGTTGTAGTACAGAATTCGCTTCAAATACAATCAAAATACATTTGGAGAAATTGATCTGCAAACCTGATATTAATTCATACCCATAAAGCAGTTTCAAAACAATCAAATGCTTTTGATTTACATGGAAAAATACAAGCGTGTCATTTACATATTGCAGACATAGAATTTTTGGATACGTATCATCTTGACAAAGATCTTGAATTAAATTGGCATTTTCAGCTAGGTTCAACGTCCTAGTATATGCATCCACACCTAAGATAAAGAGGAGGGGAGACAAAGGGTACCTCGTCTCACCCCAGGGTCTCTAGACAAGATCCATCTATCAGGTTGACCATTATAAATAATCACAGACAATCCCCTATTTAAATAAGAAGAAATCCATGATAGCCATCTTTTATTATCAAAACTATTAGCTGTGAGAACATCTAGAATACAATTTCTGATCAAGCTTGTCATAGGCCATGGCGAAATCTAATTTCGACAAAAACACCTCCTAATTTCTTGTTCTAAAAATGATCTGATATAATTTCCTGGGTCACAACCACACCATCTAATAACAATCTTTTCTTGATGAAACCCATTTGACACAAGGTCAATCAGAAGAGAGAGTTTTTTCATTCAACCTATTTGTCGGGTAGGCGATAGTCACAACCACACCATGTCGTAACTTAATCTCTCACAATGACGCCCAATTGACAGGTAACTTCTCAATCTCAATATCTTTAGCGTTCATGTTTTAGCTCGAAACCCATTTTTTCACTAACAAAAAAAAAATCGTAATCATCATCCATCATCTCACAAAAAGATCATCTTAGTGGAAACCCATGCATGCTGCCATCGGCCATAGCCAGACCTCGCAGATCCTATCCTCGAGGAACTACTTGAGCGCCTCCCCCTAGAGCATTTTCTTGCTACGCTGGTTTGATTTTAGCTGGATTGAATTGAAGCTATCGAGCCCAGTCAAGTCACTAAATCAGTCAGTATCTACCAATAGAAAAAGCATTACCGTATTCGATTCTCTCGGAGTATGACGAGATGGAGTTATATTCTATTGATTTATTGGTGGTTGATCCTTTCGTCTCTTCTCCTACTTTTCAAATTTTTTGAGATGACAGCCTTGAGCAAGAAAGCTAAGGAATGGGGGATCATGACCAACTCTACGTATTTGGCTGAATGCAATGAGGAGCCATTGCTTTTCAAGCAGATTTAAGTATATGACAAGAATCATGGATTGGTTAATATTGGGTTTGAAGTGCTTATAGCGAATCTTTGTAGGAGGATGTGTTAGTCTAAGTGTGTAGACCCGAAGCTGCAATCGAAAAGACGATGAAAACAGTCAGAAGACTGTGCGGTCGACCGCAGTGCCAGATCCGGTCGACCGCGTGCACTGTAGGAAACTGAGAAGTTTCTGTCGCTCTGGCCGGTCGACCGGTGTGGCCTGCCCGCTGCGGTCGACCGCAAATGGGCACAGGACCCTGTAAACACCTTTTTCTCTGGCCGGTCGACCGGCCTTGGCACGGCGGTCGACCGCGAATCGTCCAGACAGTTTCCTAAACTGTTTGGGACTTTGTTTTGTTTCAGGATTCTATATATACCCCAAACGTTTTTAGGGTTTGTACAACATAAAAAAGAGAGTTTTTTGACTGAAAAGAGAGAGAATCTCAGAGAGATTAACCCCTTGTTTGAGAGCTTGTATTTTTCTTCTTCAATTAATAAAGAGATTGTGTGGTGTGGCTCCCGAGGACGTAGACACGTTGCCGAACCTCGTTAAATCTGTGTGTTCATCTCCCTTACTATTTTTTGCAAGTTAGATCTTTATTTGTGGTTTTATTCCTACTTTCCTACTTTCAACACAAGGTCCGGAAGGGCAAGGGTTCGATTGATTGTTTCGAATCCCCAACAACTGGTATCAGAGCTTCGTTCAGCAATTTGTGTGAAAGTCATGACAGAGGAAAGCAAATCAAAGATTGAGAAGTTCGATGGATCGGATTTCGCCTACTGGAAGTCGCAGATGGAGGACTATCTGTACCAGAAGGACTTGTATCGCCCGCTGTTGGGCAAGGAAAAGGGAAAGAAGACGACGGAGTCAGATGGTGATTGGGAGGTACTGGATAGGAAAGCTCTAGGGCAAATCCGGTTGTTGCTCGCCAAATCAGTAGCCCACAATATTCTGAAGGAGAAGACGACGGTGGGGCTTATGGAAGCGCTCGCAAAGATGTACGAGTAACCGTCGGCAGCAAATAAGGTGCATCTAGTCAAAACTCTTTTCAACCTCAAGATGGCAGAAGGACGATCCTTCACAATGCACCTCAGCGAGTTCAACACGATTGTTGATCAACTTATCTCCGTGGACATCACGTTCGATGACGAAGTGCAGGCCCTTCTACTACTATCGCAGTTACCGGATAGTTGGGCAGGTTGTGTGACGTTCTACTACTATCGCAGTTACCGGATAGTTGGGCAGGTTGTGTGACGGCAATCAGCAATTCGGCGGGGAAGAGAAGTTAAAGCTGAATGAGGTTGTTAGCATGATTCTATCCGAGGAGGTTAGAAGGAAATCGTCCGAACCAGAAGGTTCAGGTTCAGCCCTAAGTTTCGAGCAGAGAGGCAGAAGCCAGAAGAAAGGGAACCAGAACAGGAATCGGTCGAAATCAGTGAAGAAGAGGCCGAACTCGAAGGTTAGGTCTATCAAAGGGAAGTGTTGGAACTGCGGCCAGGAGGGCCATATGTCTTCGGTCTGTAAAGCACCAAAGAAGGATGCGGGTGAGCAGGAGGCTCATATCGTGCAGGATGCCTTGATCCTTGCTATGGATAGCGATTCTGATTCTTGGGTCATCGACTCAGGAGCTTCTTTCCACGCCACTGCTAATAGGAAACTACTTCAGAACTATGTAGCAGGGGACTTTGGTAAAGTATACTTGGGGGATAATGAACCTTGCAATATTGTTGGAAAGGGCGACGTTCAGATACAGATAAAGGGCTCTAAGTGGAACTTGAAGAACGTGAGACACGTGCCGAAGCTGAAGAGGAATCTTGTTTCGGTGGGACAGCTTGGAGCAGAAGGCTACGTTTCGACATTCACCGGGGATTCGTGGAGGATCTCCAACGGTACGATGGTTGTTGCCCGAGGCAACAAAACGGGAACTCTCTACCTCACTTCACATGCGAGTGACACCCTCGCAATTGCAGCTGGCAAGGAGAGTACAGATCTGTGGCACAATAGGCTGGGGCACATGAGCGAGAAAGGGATGAAAATTCTATCAGATAATGGTGGAGAATACGAGCTGTAGGAGTTCAAGAGGTTCTGTGCTACGAATGGGATTCGTTTAGAGAGGACTACTCCAGGGACGCCGCAGCAGAATGGCATTGCAGAGAGGATGAACAGGACCTTGACAGAGCGTGCGCGGAGCATGCGATTACATGCAGGTCTGCCTAAGACATTTTGGGCGGATGCGGTGCATACGGCAGCATACCTTATTAATCACGGGCCATCAGTTCCATTAGATTTTGGGATTCCAGAGGAGGTTTGGAGTGGAAAGAAGATAAATCTCTCACACTTGCGGGTATTTGGTTGCGTGGCTTATGTTCATATCAGTGACCATGTCAGGGACAAGCTAGAAGCTAAGTCACAGAAGTGCACATTCATTGGATACGGTATTGATGAGTTCGGGTATCGCCTTTGGGATGAGAAGAACAGGAAGATCATCAGGAGCCGGGATGTGATATTCAATGAGGAGGTGATGTACAAGGACAGGGACAATGCCAAGGATAGCCAAAGCAGTGGGAGCAGCACTACGGATACAGGTGGATCCGAGTACATGGATTTGGAGGAACTTCCAGATGGGGGCGACGATGTCAGTTCTGACCGTAGAACGAAGGAGACTACAGGTGCAGAAACTACTACCCAGGGCATGGAGCCTAGGAGGTCATCTAGGGTACCCAAACCAAATCCCAAATACCTCTCGTCACTTGATTATCTACTCTTAACAGATAGCGGAGAGCCGGAGTGTTATGAAGAGGCAGTGCAAGTGAGTGAATCTCAGAAGTGGGAGCATGCGATGCAGGAGGAGATGGATTCTCTACTCACTAATGAGACATAGGAGTTAGCCCAGCTACCTGCACAGAAGAAAGCCTTGCACAATAAATAGGTCTACCGGGTCAAGCAGGAGAGTGATGGAAGCAAGAGATTCAAGGCCAGATTAGTAGTGAAAGAGTTTTAACAGCGGGAAGGAGTGGACTACACGGAGATATTTTCCCCTGTTGTGAAACTCACAACCATCAGAGTGGTGTTGAGTTTGGTAGCTGCAGAAGACCTCTTCCTTGAGCAGTTAGATGTGAAGACTACATTTCTTCATGGTGACTTGGATGGTAGCTGCAGAAGACCTCTTCCTTGAGCAGTTAGATGTGAAGACTACATTTCTTCATGGTGACTTGGATAAAGAAATCTACATGAAGCAGCCTGTTGACTTCATTGAAGAAGGAAATGAAGAAATGGTGTGCAAGCTCAAGAAGAGCTTATATGGTTTGAAACAGGCTCCGAGACAGTGGTATAAGAAGTTTAATAACTTCATGCAGAACAATGGCTACAAAAGATGCAATTCGGATCATTGCTGTTATTTCAAAAGGTTCGAGTCCAGCTTTATTATTTTGTTATTATATGTTAATGACATGTTGGTAGCAGGATCGTGTTTAGAAGAGATAAACAGTTTGAAGAGGCAGCTAGCAAAGGAATTTGCAATGAAGGATCTGGGTGCAGCGAAGCAGATTCTAGGGATGCGAATCAGTAGGGATGAAGCTGAAGGGACATTGAGATTGAGCCAAGCTGAATACATTGAGAAGGTACTTCAGAGGTTTAACATGCAGAATGCTAAAGTTGTTAGCACACCCCTTGGAAGTCAGTTCAAGCTATCTGAGGAGCAATCGCCTAAGACAGATGCAGATAGAGAGCATATGAGCAGGGTGCCATATTCTTCAGCCATTGGGAGTCTCATGTAAGCGATGGTTTGCACGAGGCTGGACATCGCCCATGCAGTGGGAGTTGTGAGCAGATTTACAAGCAATCCAGGAAAGCAGCATTGGGAGGCCGTGAAGTGGATAATGCGGTACTTGAGAGGGACAACCAAGCCACTATGTTTCAGGAGGAAGGAGTTGGTGCTGCAGGGATACGTGGATGCGGACTTCGCCGGTGATCATGATACGAGGCGAAGCACCACGGGGTATGTTTATACCTTAGCGTCGACAGCAGTGAGCTGGGTCTCACGTCTGCAGAAGATTGTGACTTTGTCTACAACCGAGGCTGAGTATGTCGCGGTGACTGAAGCAAGCAAGGAGATGATCTGGTTGAACGGGTGCTTGGAAGAGTTGGATCTGAAGCAAGGGAGAGGAGTTCTTTATTGTGATAGCCAGAGCGCTATACATCTTGTCAAGAATCCCGTATATCATGCCAGAACGAAGCACATCGACGTTAAATACCATTTTATACGCTCGCTGATCGAGGACGGAAAGTTGCATTTAATGAAGATTTTGGGGAGTCAAAATCTGACGGACATGTTGACGAAGGCAGTCACCATTGAGAAACTGGAGTTGTGCGCAACTTCAGTTGGCCTTCACGAGTAGAGGACGAAGGCGGAGCCACACTACGAGGATCGGCGCGATCACCGGGATGTTGATTGAAGAAAGAATTTTTCAGGGAAAATATACATGCGAAGAAGGGGAGAGTTCGGGTGAGCTCGTTGATGACGCTTTGGTCTCCAAGTGGGAGATTGTTAGTCTAAGTGTGTAGACCCGAAGCTGCAATCGAAAAGACGATGAAAACAGTCAGAAGACTGTGCGGTCGACCGCAGTGCCAGATCCGGTCGACCGCGTGCACTGTAGGAACGGTGTGGCCGCTGCGGTCGACCGCAAATGTGCACAGGACCCTGTAAACACCTTTTTCTCTGGCCGATCGACCGGCCTTGGCACAGCGGTCGACCGCGAATCGTCCAGACAGTTTCCTAAACTATTTGGGACTCTGTTTTGTTTCAGGATTCTATATATACCCCAAACGTTTTTAGGGTTTGTACAACATCAAAAAGAGAGTTTTTTGACTGAAAAGAGAGAGAGAATCTCAGAGAGATTAACCCCTTGTTTGAAAGCTTGTATTTTTCTTCTTCAATTAATAAAGAGATTGTGTGGTGTGGCTCCCGAGGACGTAGGCACGTTGCCGAACCTCGTTAAATCTGTGTGTTCATCTCCCTTACTATTTTTTGCAAGTTAGATCTTTATTTGTGGTTTTATTCCTACTTTCCTACTTTCAACACAAGGTTCGGAAGGACAATGGTTCGATTGATTGTTTCGAATCCCCAACAGGATGTGGGTGAAGATGGAGAGCATCTGTGATAGAGTGCTCTTGCTTCATGAGAATTCTTCTGTTACATTATTCGTAGTTGATATTAGAGCCAGAAGGAATTGTATTAAATTTTTTTTTTGACAGGGAAGCAATGGGAACAACTTCGAGAGGCATCCTGGGAAGTGTTTGATTTCAATACTATGATGGAAATATATTTGTTGTTTATAAATGCTTCGCGGATTGAGAATGTTATTCAGCACCTTTCGTGCCTAGCTTACGTTAGTCATTGGTTTTGAGGTTTTTGTTCCTTCCTATTGGTTAAACGTTTTAGGTTTTAATGTTCTAAATTTGAATATTTGTTAGGAAATTCATTTGTGAGCTAATGTGTTCCTCCCTATTGCGTTCTAAATTCGAATATCCTGACTAACACACTCACATGCACACAAACACATGCATATACACGCACACACACGCAGACATATTGTTTGTTTCATTAGTGTTGCTGGTGTTAACTTCATGAGAATTAGATGGATTGGAGAGATCTATATGATTAGAAGATTGAGTCTCATCATAATTAGGAGTTTGAATCCTATTCTAATTAGAAAGTTAAGCTAGAGATATAGTTTTGGTTTCCTATATATATTCTTCTATTGTTGGAAAAAAAATAAAAAAGGAGAAGAGAAAGAGCTAATATTCTTATAATCTAGGGTTAGCAGAGGGCGTAGCCTGATTCAAGAATATTGTGCGAGCGGCGAGGGTTTCGTAGTCTTTGTCTGTGCAAAAGATTACAGCGAGGGTTTCGTAGTCTTTGTCTGTGCAAAAGATTACTACATTGGGAGAAGGTTTCACAGTCTTTGTCCATTCAAAAGATTGTAAGGAGTGAGTTTTGTAGAGAATATGAGAGTTAATTATGTGTGTAACCATATACACCTAGAAATCTAATACTATTATAAAAGTGTGTTGCCATGTTAAAATATTTCTTCTAAAAATACCCTCCGAAACACATACATGCATATATTTTTAGCACATCCATACATGCATACATTAAGATATATACATATTTACTTTTTCATAACCTCCCTATTTATTACCATTAAATTTTTATTTAACCACCCACTAATAACATCCCTCCCACTAAGTCTTGACATTACACACTAATAATGAAAAACGTTACAACTATTCCTTTTCCATAAATCACTAGCTATAAATTACTATAGAATTTTATCAAATTTCTCTAACCAAAATTCTAACTCTTAATCAAATTTTATTCATATTGAAAAGTAAGGAGACACAACAACAACACTTATAAACCGTAAGAAGTGTGAGTGTGTCAATGGTAATATCACTGGTGGAGTACGATCGAATTGAATGAGAAGATGGTAATTAAAGCATCATTGTAACATTTTTGAGAGCAGAGAAAAAATCGTGAAGGCGACAAAGAAGGTGGTCCTGTATTTTATCAAAATCTGCAGCTACTTCAGTCATAAACTAATTGGTTTTTCCCCCTTCCATCTTCGTATATGTTTTTGCCTTAGAATGTAAATTGGTTTCTAACTCCTAGGTATGTTTATAAATATGTTAAATTGTTTGTATATTCTGATTGAATCTCTTAATGCATTATGCTTATTCTCGGGATAAAAAAAGCTTTGTCCATGACAATGCATTATAAGTGTAATTGCTTTCACTCTATATATGTAAAGGGTTAATTTTCATTCTATGATCACTAAGGTAATCATTGATATTATTGGATTATAAAAGACAAATAGAAAGTGCAGGAAGATCAATTTAGAAAATGATATAGTTAGTTGGTCCTGAGGATACTTATAGAAGGGATTACTACTACAATTTGAAGAGTATTATTAATTTTCTGCTATTAATTATTAATTTTCTGCTATTAATCTACTATTTGAGTATAACAGTTAATGTATGATAATTATAATATATATTGATATCACATTAATATATAATATTTATATGAATTATTAAATATGTGCAACTATCAAATACAATACGAGTAAAAAGTTATTTGTTTACCAATTCAAATAAATAAATATATAATATAACATTACAGTAATATGAAAAGTTATCAACTTTTCATTATTCCACTGTCTTCTTAACCCCCATTCAATAAGGAACTCATTCATGAAGGGTTACACATTTCTCCATTAACCATTTGTAAATTGTATTGTTATAACAAATAAGGAAAATTATACATAATTCCATTTTCTATATCTTGAGTTGCACTAAATCCTCCTCAATATACTAGCACTTAATACCCTGGAAATGCAATTTTAGAGACATAAATTGTAAGTATCAAATATAAATTGGGGGACTCTAAGAGCTAATAATAAACTAGAGGAGGTTTAATAATTTCTAGAAAGATAATTTCAAAATGACATCCCTCTCTTACATGTAAATTTACTTGAGCTTCTTGCTTTACAAATAATTTATATTTTATAATAGAAACATGTGCAAGCTAATTTTCTATGCAGAGAATTATTGTTTTCGATAAAGATAACTTATTCATAACCTCTTACAAATATACTCGTTTAATCTTTATGCATTAAGTCTCATTTCATTAAATAAATAATAATTCTTTATTAATTACTATAATATCTTAATAACTATTCACTTTCTAACCTAATAGAACCAAAAGAATTCCAAAAAATTGATCACAAGTGTGCCTACGTGCAACGCACGTACACGATACTAATATTTGTAAAAAGGCTAATTGAACCATTTAATCGAATACTTGAGGGTGAGGAGTGGGCCAACGACCTTCACCCACCACAAGCTGTAGTCGACTAAATAGCAATTCACCCCTGTTATAAATATAACAAGTTAAGTATTCACTGAAACAAAGACATCATCGCAATACACAACAAAAACACAACACTATCTTAATAGTGTCACAACCCAATAAATAAATCATACTCTCTTTAAAAGCACGAGTTTAGGAAAATTATTTCATGGTCAATATTACTCTTAATTTTTTTTAAAAATATTACATTGTTATCCTAATTTATAGTAGTTATCTCATCTTCTTTGAATTGGTAATTAAATGATTTATCCTATTCATAATGAGACTTAACATGTTATTGTATAAAGAAGATGCGTTTGATATAATTCCTTTACTTATTTTAGTTCGCAAAAAAATCTAAATAACATATGCTAGCTAACATCTAAAAGTTTTTGGACTTTGTAAAAAATATCCTCCAAGTTTTTTAAATTGCAAAAACACATATAAATTCAAAATTTTATTAAAACATCTTAAAAATTATAATTTTTACTTATTTTAATTCAATGAGAAATCTGAAAACATATGCTAGCTAGAAATTAAAAGTTTTTTGACTTTGTAGAAAGTATCTTGTAAATTTTAAAAATTTACAAAAAACACCCCTAAAAATTTAAAATTTATATAAAAAATATTGAAAATTTCAAACCTATAAACACACTAAAAACCTACAAATAATACAAACAACCCTCAAAAATTTATAAAATTTATAATTAACACTCTAAACTTTTTATAACTTATAAAATAAAACCCTCAAAATTGTAAAATTTATAAAAATCCTGATAATTTTTAACCTAACAGTACATTGAAAATATAAGAATTATAAATATCCTCTACATAATTTATAATTTATAGAAAACACCCTTAAAGTTTTAAAAATTATAAACAAACACTCATGATTCAAATTTTACAAAGAACGCCCTGAGAATTTCAAACTAAATAGTAAATTAAAAACATATGAATTATAAATAGTCTATAAATAATTTACAATCTATATAAAAGGCCTATAAGTTTAAAAATTATAAAAAACCCTAAAATTCATATTACAAAAAAATATCATGAGAATGTCTAAACTATAGATGTAGGCATGTAAAATTGCTTATAAGTCCCTTGGCATAGCTCGCCGCGATGATTCGACAAACCATCGAGTGACGAGGCGACAAGGTCAACGAATCGCACGCGAGCAACGGAATGCATCCATTCGCGTGCGGAATCAAGCCAACGGTTCGGGGAATCAACGAGTCATCCAAACAAGAGCGGACTCGGATGAATCACGACTGAATCAAGATCGGTTTCGGACTCAAACTCAGAAGTGGAGTTACTGCCAAATCAGGAATCCGACTTACTGCCAAATCAGGTCAACGAGTCAAGTCTGGATAAATCAACCACAGAACCGAATCACGGATAGAACCAAAAACGAAAAACGACGGAACAACGCCTAAGGGGGCTCGGCTTAAGCCGAGCCACCCATGGGTGGCTCGGCTAAGACCGAGCCACAGTGCCGGCCACCTATAGGTGGCCGACACTATTCCGTGCGCGGGCACAGTAAAGAGAGCCTATAAATAGGCCAATGGTTGTTCATTTTAAAAGGTTGGACTTTTGAGAGCCGAAACTTTGCCGGATTGAAGATCGAGCTTAGAGCTTTGAAGACTTGAAGACTTGGACATCCAGATCTGATCCTCGGCGAGCATCCACGTCACAAAAGGCAGGAGTTCGAGAGAGGGGAAGAACAGATCTGAGATCTACACGAGATCACACTCCGGATCTAAGCTTGGTCTTAGATCCCGAGATCCGAGCGATTATTTCCTTAGTGAACTAATCCCTCCCGGCTATTATTCCCTTCGTGGAATAATACCCGTCAAATCGTGTAGATCCGACCGGATCTAGATCGCGCGGTGGTCCACGGATTAACCCCGGCGTTGGCAAAGAGATCGCGCGGTGGTCCACGGATTACCCCCGACGTTGGCAAAGAACCCACAAAAGCGAGTGACCGCAAAACAGGAGCTCGCGATCTGTTCACAAGGAGAAAGTTGTAATTTTCTTTTATTTTCTTTGATTTCGTTTTAACCGGATCTAAAACAGACCGGATCTTTTGTAACCACAAAAAGTTGTTATTTTGAGATCACAATGACATCAATGAAGAAAACGATTTTCCCCACGAACAAACGCGTTGCGATCAAAAGTCAACGTTCGACGTTCAAAACCCTAAGGTCAACGTCGGTCAACGTGTAACCCTAGGTCAATGCCAGTACCCAACTCCCGCCAACGCCTCTACTGTTCAGGGCGTTGTGACTCTCTCAAAGAGAGCCCGCCAGAGGCGTCGTCAACGCCTTGCGCGGCAATTCGCTAAGGCGATGGAGTCTACGGACGGATTCCGCTACCACGCGGAGTTGAAGAACAGAAGAGGCAAACAGCCTCAACCACCAATGAATGGCGACTCTTCCAAGCCGCCAAAGAAAGAATGGGTCCGCGTCAAACGGAACCGTTCGACACTCGAGGAGCGCATTCGCAAGCGCCGCGCGATGTCAGCGCAGGCACGGGCTCAAGCTCAGGAAGCCCGTAGAAAGCTGCAAAAGGAGGTGGAGAAGAAGCCACCACCAACACGACAAGTCTGGAAGCCTAAGTCTGAAGTGGCGACTCAGGCCAAAAAGCAACCAGTGCAGCCTTCTAAGGAAGGTCAAACTCCGGCGAGTCAACCAAAGTCGCCGTCAATCCCAATAACTTCTCCGGGAGATCATGCAGAGTCATCCCGCAAGAAGAAACCAATTTTGGAGCGCCTCGGTCCAATTCCTGACGTGAGAGGCAAAGCTCCAATTCACGAGCGTTTGGGCCCGATGAAGAAGCCCAGAACGACTCAACATACTGGGGGTCGCCATCACCTCCAGCATGACAAAGACCTCAAGGCAGCTGCGCGCACCAATTTGCGCATTGAAGTCCAAGATCACGCCGAAAATTCACGCCCAAAAAGGCATGTTTTGAGGCGGGTAACCTTTGAAAGCCCAAAGAAGGCAAGTCAACCTCAGATGGAAACATTATCATCTGATAATGATTGTGTTGTACCTGAGAAGGCGTGCCCGCACACGATAGGTTACTCTGACTGTCAAAATGACGAGTTGTACTATCGTGCTGGGGGTACGAATAGAACCAGGAAGAGGAGTCCCCGAGAACGGGAAATTCAATGTCCCTGTTCCAAACTCATTCGGGCGGTATTGTCGGAATGCAATTGCATTAAGGCGGTCCCCGAAAGAGTTTCAGTTTTTGAAAGACTCAGTGCGGAGACGCCAAAACCAAGGCCTAGGCGCTTCCAACGAAGAAGAAGGGTGATTGAAGACGGAGAATTTCCGAGGGTCACCACCAACATGACCAGTAAGGGGACATCGGCACGGGATGATTTCGAGTCGATTCTGAAAGCCTCCCGGCCTAGAACCCGTCTGCAGTCCGGAACCATCGAGCGAGCAACCTATGGTAGGGTTCGGACAAGACGCCCTTCAGAAGATGAAGAATCTGATGCCGGCTCCGCGGTTGCATCAGATAATACGGTGTCCAGCGAGGGACAACCCCGCGAGGCACTTATGATAAGTGCGGAACAAATTGCCAAGATGCTTGAAGACGCCTTAGCTAAGCAACAGGAAACCTTCAGGTTCGAGATGCAGATGGCCATGCAGAACATGAGAGAAATGCATGACCAACAAATCCAAGCATTGGCGAACCAGCAAGGCGAGCCAAGTCGTCGTAACCCGGTTAATCTGGAAGACGAGGATATGAATGAAGCTCGTAATACCAATAATCCTCCCGTCAATACAGGGGGTGGTAATGAGAATGCTAGTGAAAACACAGATGAAAATCTGAAAATTAAAAATCTCGAGAGCAAAATCAATACATTGATTTTCGCTCAAGAGACGAAGAAAACAGGCATTCCTTGCCCATACCCAAGAGAATGGGAATCGATCCCATATCCGGCGAAGTTTAATCTAATTAACTTCACGCCGTTTAATGGGATGGGTTCACCTACCCAGCATTTGATTTACTTCAAATCGCATTTGGGGGTGATCTCTGGTAATGAGCCTCTGATGGTGCGGTCATTCGTCGGCACTCTTCGCGGAGCCGCCTTCGATTGGTATCGCCGCCTCAAGCCAGGCAGCGTAAACAGCTGGGATGACATGGAGACCAAGTTGCTCGATGAGAAGCAGAAGGACGGGGAGTTAGTTGACACCTTCGTCAAAAGGTTCCGGAACAAGGCGATGAACTGCAGGGACCCAATCACTGAGGAATTCATCCTCCAGACTTGCCACAACAATCTCGCGCTGGACGTGTTGGAAGCAATGGGGACAGCACCGTCCAAGACATGGAAGGATCTGAAACTCCGAGGAGAGCAAGCCGAGCGATTCCTCAAAAGGAAGAAGGCAGAAAGAGGCCAACAGGCGACGAATGCTCCAAAGCAGAATTTCGTCCCAAGGGGGAAAGGTAAGGCACATGCTAATGCAGTTGATGCTAATCAAACTTTCTAATTACAACCTCAACAACAGCCACAGCAACAAGCACCACAACAATCTCGAGGGCAATGGTAACAACGGCCTCAGAAGCAGAAAGCTGCGGAACCGAGGTTTCCTAAAGTGTACTCCTTCAAGGATGACGAAGTTCCCGGCATCTTCAAATACCTGCTGGAGAACAACAAGATCCAGCTGCCGGCAATCGTGGATCAAGAAGGAGCAAACAAGGTGACGGATCCGAAGTATTGCGCATACCATAGAGCGGTCCATCACCCTACGAAGTCTTGCTATCACCTCAAGGACAAGATCCAGGCGCTAATTGATGTGGGTGTCATAACCCCGAAGCCTGCCAAGAATGTGGGAGCAAACGCAGTGTCAATCAGTTTTGGATCGGTGCCCACAACATGGTTCATATTTGCGAGACGAGGAAGATTTCGCGGATGAGGATGATAAATACTCCTCAAACTTCGCCTGATCGAATTCGTATTCGATCTCTTCATTGATGATGATCTTGATCGGTTGCGACACCGCGGTCTCGGCAGCGAGACCGCTGGCTCCCACTGTGGTCGCCAGCTTGTTTGGTTCAAAAGTCGCTGCTGTGGAATTCATTATAACTTTGTTCGATTACAACAAATTCGAAAGAATAATCTTTTTATAAGACTTTTTCTACACAACAAAACAAAAATTACAACTCTTGAGAAACAAACACGAAAATCGTCTATCAATTCTCGTTTTCGTGGGACTTTGCCTGTGCCGGGAACGCTTTGGTTCGTGGACCGCCGATTCACAGATCGTGAAGAGGGGGCTTATGATTCTAACTTCGTTATCGAAGTAGAAATTGAAACGATATCTTATCGAAGTAAGATAGTCGTTCTTCTTAAAATCAAGTCGAAGCTTAATTTCAAGGCGTTGCAAGAAAAGAACTCAAATCTCTGCTCTCTCTGCTCTGGAATGCTCTAACAAATGCTCGATCCTCGTCAGAAGTGACCCTAGGGGGGTATTTATAGCCTCAAGGGTCAGTAACTGCAAAAACTTAACAATCGAAGAAGTCAGTACGGCGAGACAGTGTTTACTGTCTCGCTGGGCGAGACAGCGTTTGCTGTCTCGACCCGCGAGACAGTAAATTTGCTGTCTCGCTCAGCGAGACAGTAAATGCTGTCTCGGAAAATGGCAGTTTCTCGCTGTAACTGTTCTCTCACGTTTCAAACTCCGTTATTTTGGCAGTTATCCACGTGATTTTCGCCCATGATGTTTCCCACGTCCCTTGGCAGTTAATGGACACGTGTAGGGCAGTTACAAATGTAGTTTTGACTATTTCAACACTGTCTCGCTGGCGAGACAGCAAAGACTGTCTCGCTGGCGAGACAGTTCATACTTGTTTTGATTTTTCCAAAACAGTATGAAATCCTTTCTTGTGAATTTTTGAGTGATCTTCTCTATGCTTGGGATATCTATTAGCATTTTTTGACGCCTACAGATACCCCCTCCAAAGTATTCCAGACTCATTCTTTTATAGAGGAGCATGGGATACTTTGGATAAGATAGATTTTACTTACGATCCCTTCAATGCTTGGCTGAATAGATCGTATGAAAGGACTTGTAAATGGCTTCAATGTTTAACCTCTTCTGCTGTTAGTCTATCCAGTTCTTCGTAGAATAGCTAACGTTCTCCCGGCGTCGCGTTTATCGCTTGACCGTTGTCGAGATCTTGAATTGAAGTTGATACTTGCTCTTGTGAATTCAGCGTTTACCATTGAATTGGTATATCCATTGAGAATTCCTCAGGTTATCCTTAAGAATATTCAGATTAATATTCTCCAGAAACTTCCTGTTGAGGGTGGGAATACAGTTTAGACTCGTGTACCCATTGGAGTATTCCACTGTTCCATAGTGCAAAACAGAAAAGTTTACTGTCTCGCTCGGCGAGACAGAGTTTTCTGTCTCGCTCAGCGAGGCAGAGGCTATAAAAGTCGGGACTTAGGGTTTTAGGGTTTTTTCACGTCGACTTTTTTGCGATTTTCAGGCGATTCTTGGGCGATTTTCGAGCGATTTTCGACCAGTTCTTCACCTCTTCTTCTTCTCTTCGTTTCTGACTTTGGTGGTGCTTCGATTTGAAGAGATTTCATTTGGATTTGAAAGGTCTGTTTCCCCTCTTTTCTTCAAAATCTTGACTTTTGGCAACCTGTGACTGTGCATGCAGCATTTCAGTTGTATTTGTCCTATTTTTTTGTCGATTTCATGTTCAAAATCTTAACCTTCCTCTTGGATTTCAATGTAGATCACATACTCATCATGTCGCCACGTAGAGCTCGAGGGAAGGGAATCCGACCGACTGTTCAGAGCCCTGAGGAGGCTGCCCCTGCTGCGATCTCACGTGGAGGTATATTTCTTTCACCTTTTCACGAATTTAAATATTGTATTTCGTCCATTCCATATATATATGCACCTGTATTTGCTTGCAGATCCTCGTTTGTATCCTTTGAGGTACCTTCGAGAAGAGCCGGTATCCTCCTTTGAGGGGATCGACGCTTAAAAGTGTTTGTTTTGCTTTGACAAAACACACTTCATAATACACAGGGGCGATTTTACATCATCCCATATGTATTGAAAGGTTTTGGTATGCCGTTATAATGCCCGCATACCTCCTTTATACATATGGTGGATAGAAAATCGTCACACCTGTTATGAGATAACGACTATATCTTATAGAATGAGATATACCGTTTTTCTCTAAAATTTTAGGATGACACTTACACCATTTATGTGTATGCCTCTTTTATCAGTCCGATTTCCTTCTACCACATTTACTGCTGATGTGATTACTGGCCGGAGTAGCGTGACCCACTCTTATTACGAGGGGATCCCGTTAATTGAATTCTCTCCCCAGTTTAAATCTGATTATAACGGAAGTGATAGTGAATTAATCCAGCGAGGTAGTTGTCGTGTTCTACGACGATTAATCACAGATGCGCCCTTGATCTCGGAGCAAGACTCGAATCAATGCATAAGGAAGCCAGATTTCTTATTTGGTGACTCGGTAAAAGATCCGAAGATTGCTTTCTGCCAGCCTGCGCAATGGTTGCACCAGAGTGGATCATCATTCTTATATCTGCCTTTTATCCCTCGGGATCATTCACTGTTAATGTTCAGGAACCTATCAGTTGGACGAGAGATGTTCTGGAAATTAACCGAAAACCACGAGCACATTCATTGTGGTTTCATTGGAAAGGAAGCAACTCCAGGTTCCAGTGAAAGAGCTCATGTGAGAGGACTTCATCCGGGTGTCTTAGGACAAGACAATATTCCTCAGAACGAAAAGATAGTGCAAGCCAACACTGTGAAGAACCGGTTAGCGGCAGCAGGAAAAAGATTGCCCAGAGAGACTTTCAGGTGTTATGGATGGGTCCATTATTCTGGGAACAAGTGGTGGTGGACCAGGATGACCCAATATGTGTTGAAACGTTTTGGGCGAGAATTAGCAGGATTAGGGTTGGATGTCCCGATTCGTGCCACCATGCATGGCTTGCAGAGCAGTGTAAGTCATTTCCTTTGTTTGTTCGAGATCTACAACCCGGACACCAATACATTCTTTACCAAGAACGGGGAACTTGGACTACCACTGCATGAAATGATGCAAGTGTCTGCTTTGCCTATGGGCGATGTCCCATATCAAGAGTTCTTTCCGACCACCAATCAGCTGATTAAGATGAAAGATAGCTCGACTGCGACCTATGACACTCTATGGGAATTGACCTGTCATTATCATATAGCCATGGCCGAGATGGAGCCCAAAGCCAGAAAGAAGTCTCCTCAAGTCAGTTTAAAACAATTCGCTGATTATCTCTTCAAGAATCTGGATGTCCGTTCGGCAGATGTGTGCGGATTGTCTCCCTTGAGTACGGATGAAATTAACCGTTTGTTAGAGAAAACCAACGCGCATTCTTATACTTCGCGCTCAGAAGATGGATTTTTGCACGGCACTAAGTTCCGCTCTTATCTGTGGCAAGCTGGTGTTCCGATTAGCCCTACTGCTCTGCTGGCGGGTTTTCTAGCCTTATGGTTAAAGAGATGTGTAGTTCCCCATCAATCCGCAGATGCGATGCCAATGGAAGTGTTGTATCCGGCCGTCCAGCTGGCTACAGGTCGCAAATTATCTTTGCTTCCCGCTATGGTGGCCGATATTCATAGTGGATTGCGGCAACTAATCTCCGCATTTACCCAGGAGAAAAAGAAACCTTCCGCCAGCCTGTCCGTTCCGAAGCTGGAGCTGCCCTATACTTACTTAATGGCCTGGTTGGTACTTCATCGACCAGATTTAATGGAGGCTCCTGATACGGTAGATCTCAGTGTCCCTCTGTTGCAAAATCTCGAGAATTGCAAATGGAGCAAACATCGAGAGCCGGACATAACGAGGCAGTTTAAAATTCACAAATGTTGGGAATTTTTTCCTTGCTTCCCTCAGTTCTCCGGTACTTACAACACTACCTTAGTGGATGCTGAAGACCCAAGGCAGAATCGTACCATCTTGGATGTCGGGTGCTTCAGATGGTTGATGAATATTCGACCTGGATATCTGTTGTTCAGGATAAGGGATGTTTGCCACATCGAACCCTATCTTCCATGTCGATTCGCCCGTCAGTTCGGGTATGATCAGATATACATCGGCAACCCGAATCGTCACCTCAGCTTTCGAGGTGGACTTATCGACGGGGCGAGAGCTTGGTTTTGGAGCATTGCCGGCTGCACCAATGTTGAATTTGATCTCCCCTTAGAGACGCCGCCTCTACGGATGACTTTCCTCTTTTGCAAATGGCTGATAGCCACCAATATTGCCACTCGACGTAGGAGGATATCAGACTCAGAGGAGGAAATAGCTCCACGACAAGCAACAGAACCGCCTCGTGAAGCTGTGATGTCGCCTCGAGGAAAAGAGGCTGCTGAATCATCAAGGAAAGGAAAGGAACCGGCTCTCCCAGTTGATAGTGAAGAGGAGTTTGATAGTGAAGCAACCGAAACTTCAGAAGGGGAAGACGAGAATGAATCAAGTTCTGAGGAAGTATCTGGCCTTCCCGATTCATTCTTTGATAGAGGACTTGTAAGGCCTTCTGTCGCTCCGACCCAACCACAAGCTGCTCCAAAGAAACGTAAGGAAAGAGTCGTCATGGAACATCCTAACCGGATGACGGTAGAAGTTCTTAGTTGCGACGAAGAGGATGAAGAGGATATGGTGCCTCTCATTCGTCGGCAAATATCTCGAACTTCTACTCAAGCTCAAACTCAAGTTTCTCCCCGAGCTGAGTTACGCACCAAACATCGTCATGAAGGTTCTGGTGCACGCCCTCTGAAGAAACAGAAGAAAGCTGTTTCTAAACCGCGCGTTCATCTTCCTGCTGTAGAAGAGACATCCGGTCGTAGTGTTTCTTCTGATGAACAAGGTAGCGATTTGTTTTTATAGCTTTTACACTTTTTTGATGTTCAAACTTATTTCATGTTCAACTTCTGCAGGGAGTCGAGAGGAAGGAGAATTGCCAGCTGATGCTGCTTCTCCCGGAGGTATGGAAATTGAGGAAACAAGCTTCGTCCAACAAATGCATGATGCTCTGAAGGAAGGATCGGCTGATGTTCCACCCACTCCTGACGTTGATCCATCAGCTGCGGACACAGGTACTGATCTTTCTCCTCTCGGAAGAGAAATCCGAGAAATGAATGAGTCGGACCGTGTGCCTCCTCTAATGACCTGTGCGCTTTCTCTCCTTTTAGTCAAATTAAAAGAAGCAGGTACCAGTAGTGGAGCTCTCGAATCAGCCCCGACCAACGAAGGTAAAATTAATTGTCTTTTTGAGCAAATTCGTCTAAATTTATGTGTCATTTACGACTCAACACATTTTGTAGATGTCACAATGCACGAATCTGTTGGAGGAGAGACCACGCATACAACAGAGGTCGAGGAATTCAATGAACATCACCTCGATTTCAATCTCTCTGAAGGCGACCATGAGTATATCTCCGACTTATTATCGGGGAAAACTCCTGGTGCAGCCACGGAATCCAGTGTTGGAGTCGGTTCAACAGAAGCAGGTCCTTCTGAAAGTAAGACCTTTATTCTGTAAACTCCATATATGCATACATATATATTTTAACTTGATTAACCATATAAGTATTTGAATTATAGGACCAGTTACTGGAACTGATACTACTATCATCACCGAAACATCTGAACAACCGGAGGGTAGTGAACTCGTGCCATGGGCAGGAACTGAGGTTGATTTGCAATCATCAGTTCTTGAACCTCAACCTTCTACTCCTATGGACCCCATGATGATAGAAGTCACTGTCACTCCCCAGATTAGTCCAGTTGCAACAAAAGCGAGACCAACTGAAGAAGTTGGTACATCGGCCGATGTTGTGACTAGAATTGGTGAGTTTCATTTATCGTTTGTTTCAAGCTCGGATTATCATTATGCTCATTGTAATCCTCCTGTTTGTAGAATCTCCTCTTAAAGAGTCTCTTAGTTTGGACCCGCCGTCCTCTGAGACTTTAGTTGAAAAAGTCCCTGATGTAGCGGGTGCATCAACAGCTACCATTCCTGAACCAATCTTGACTGTTCAGGAATCCAGATTATCATCCTTGAGCGAACCAAGTCATGCTGAAGGTTCTTCCGTCGAATTTGGTATGCTTTAGTTTGTTGTCTTGTATGCATATATATATACTGTACTGACTTATTTGACTTTCTCGCAGTTCCTTCATCATTATCAACTCAAATCCAAGCGTTATTGGTTGATGACGATCCGGACAAGTCTGTTATCTGCTCTAATCTCCAAGGCTTCATCTCCTTTTTGAACTCTATGGTCGATCGCATTCTCTTCAAAAGATCGTATTTTGAGAATTATAAAAAATCTTTTGAGCGTTTTATATCAGGGTTCAGAGAGGAAGGGTATAACGACTTAGCCGATTCAGTCACCGCTTATTTGGTTGATTTGAGGCAACATATTGAACTTCTGCAAACTCTTCGCACCAAAGGCGTACCTTTTTACATCGCTTCTCATATGGAATCCAGGCTGCAAGCGTGGCGTGATTCTCAAGAATCTGCCAACTCCGAACTCCAACAGTTAAGAGCCCACAGTCATCAGCTTAGGGTGAATATTGGCAAAAGGACACAAGCCAAGGTCAACCTACGCCGAGATATAAAATCGAGTCGAGCGGAAATAGCTCGCTTAGAGGAGGAACTTGCAATGGCCAAGGATGCTCTTGATGTCTTGGAGTCTGAGTTGACGCAGGAAATTCATGTTGAGGAAGACCTGTTACAGCAACTGAACTTTCAAGATAAAATAATTGCTGAAAAGGAACAAGAGGTCGCCGCGCTTCAAAGTGTTGATGAAGAAGCTTTCAAAATTAAATTGACGGCTGAGCTTGAACAGACTTATGCGTTAGAGCTGTCAAAACTTGAAAATCAAATTAGTCAATATAAACTCTTGTAATCGGAGAACATTATATTTTTGTTTGTAGCTTTGTTTGAAAATTCTTGGTCAATATAGTGAACCTTTTTGCTCATTATATTGAATCTTTTTGCTCATTGAGGTTTTTTATTATGATTACTCATTCTTATTTAGAATAAATAACCATAATACTTATAGGATTTTTGGCAAATCCTCAGCCATCAACGGATTTGATATACCTTTACCGATTACCGTTTGAATCGGGCTAGTATGTGAATTATCTAAGTCCGTTTCACATATAACGTTGCGCTAAAAGAATTAAACTCTTTTAGACTTTGAACTACACTGTTGAATATGTAGGCTACATGTGTTAGATGTAGGCTTATCTCTAATAAGGGATAGAGATAACATCCCCCATGTGTGAACAACATGGATTTCAAAGTGTGAATAGGTTGCATTTCCTATATAGGACAACGAACCCAAAATCGGAGAGAAAAAGAATTGTATATTCCATTTCTCAATCTCTTGTTTGTTGGTAGAGATAAACCCATACTCGGAGAGGAAGAATTTTATATTCTATCTCCTGGTCTCTTGTTTGTTGGTAGAGATGAACCCAGAATCGGAGAGGAAGAATTTTATATTCTATCTCCTGGTCTCTTGTTTGTTGGTAGAGATAAACCCAGAATCGGAGAGGGAGAATTTTATATTCTATCTCCTGATGAAAAGGAAACTCACAGTGGAATCTCCACTTAGAGAAAATAGGTTGGTTTGAATAACCCTAACTGTCATAAGGTTTGATTACTCAATTCAAAAGTAAACCTTTCGTTCGCAAAAATGAATCGAAAGGAGATTTTGGTTGTGGTCCTAACTGTAGTAAGGTTTGACCAAGTGGGAATTTTGAGACGATCCTAACTGTAGGAAGGTTTGATCGCTCAATTTGTGGACCTCTCGTTCATGGAACGAATCGAGAGGGGATTTTGGCTTTGGTCCTAACTGTTTAAAGGTTTGACCAAGTGAGGAATAGGAGTAGGGTGCAAATAACAATGAGTTTGTTGATTTGCACAAACTAATCGGTGGGAAATTTTGATTTTAAACATAAGAATTTGACACGAAATAATCTGTCGACTGATACATACTGATGATCGTTGATCAATCCGACCGATGGGGGTTTCATAGCGTGAGATTACAAATCATCAAATCTCATCTTCCATGATTATATTACAAGGTTTTGCTGAGGAAAGATTAACTATCATTAAATCTCATCTCAACAAAAGTTGTAAAAGAACAATGAATTATTCAAATGACCAGCTTCTCATTTAAAATAGTGAACTGATCTCGGGTTATCCTGAAATATCCTATATAGGATTCTCTAGGAACTTCCCGCTTTACACAGGTTATCCTGAATATATTACGGATAATATTTTTTCAGGAACTTCCCATTTATTGGCATCATCAATTTGTTGCCATCTTGGGTAACCAGGCGATATGCACCGTTCGAATAGACTGTTTCTATCACAAACGGTCCTTCCCATTTAGGTTCAAATTTGCCTTTCTTCTTAGAAGTGAGAATCATAGGTCTTCGAACGGCGAGAACTAGATCTCCTTCTTTAAAGCTTCGTCGTCGGACCTTTTTATCGAAAGCCCGAGAAATTCTAGCTTGATAAAACTCGATTTGTTGTTGAGCTTCCAAGCGTTTCTCATCTAACATCTCTAATTCCTCGAGACGTTTCTGATGATGTTCTTCCGTCGTCATTCCCGTTACGAGAGCGATACGGAGAGAAGGAATCTGCACTTCCAATGGAAGAACGGCTTCACACCCATACGTTAAAGCATACGGGGTGGCTCCGGTAGGCGTGCGGACGGTCGTACGATAAGCCCAGAGAGCTTCGCCGAGTTTGTCATCCCAATCTCGCTTATTGGTTTTCACCAATTTTGCCAGGATTTTGATGATAGTCTTGTTAAAAGCTTCGGCCAATCCGTTAGCTGTAGGATTATAAGCAGTCGACGAAACGTCTTTAATCCCGAATTTACCGCAGAACTTGATGAATGCGTTGCTCACGAACTGAGGACCGTTGTCGTGCACTATTCGCCTTGGCACACCGTACCGATATATGATATGGTGTTTGATAAATTTGATGACATTGGTCGTCTTTACTTCTCTAAGTGGAACTGCTTCTGCCCATTTCGAGAAATAATCGGTGATTGCCAGAATGAAACGGTCCCCTTTAACCGAAGGTGGAAAAATAGGACCTACTATATCCATTCCCCAAGTTTCAAACGGCCACGATGTCGCCGAAGGATGCAGATATTCAGGGGGTATGTGCATATAATTTGCATGCAATTGACACACTACACATTGTCGTGCGTAATCGACTGCGTCTTTCACCATAGTTGGCCAATAATATCCGATTCTCCTAAGTCGGTCGCAGAGTTTAGGACCGGGCTGATGTGCACCGCATATCCCATTATGTGCCTCTTTGAGTGCTTGTTCCGCTTCTTTACTGGATAGACAACGAAGTAAAAGACCATCATAAGCTCGTCGATACAACGTTTGCGATGTGGCATTGTAATAAAATCTCGGCGCTCTTCGCCGAATCGATTCCCTTTCTCTTACATCTTCAGGTAATATACCATGTAAGACGTAGTCAATAATAGGAAAACGCCAATCTCGAACTTCGGGTTCAACTCCAGTTGAGTATACCTCTTTAGCATTCGAATCGTAGATTGGAACAATAAGCTGATGAGTCCTCACTGTAATTAATTGCTCTGTTTTGGGAGGTTGAGCCAAGGATACTGACAATGCTGCCAATGCATCCGCGTATGTATTTTGGAGACGCGGAACGTACTCGATGAAAAATTCTTCAAACGAGCTTGCTATTTCGATGGCCACCTGGTGGTATGGAATCAGGTCTCGATTTCTGACTTCATACTCTCCTCGTATTTGATTAACCACCAGTTGAGAATCTCCAAAAGCTTCAAGGTATTCGACCCCCAGCTCTTTGGCGAAATTAAGTCCGATTATTAATGCATTGTATTCAGCCACGTTATTAGAGCATGGTTCAGTCAGTGAATATGCTCTAGGCAAGACGTGCTTTTCCGGGGAAACTAAAACGACCCCCACTCCAGAGGAGATTTTAGAACATCCGGGTGCACTTGCCACGTTAGTTGATCGGGAAGCCCCATCGAAGTACAATTACCACACCTGTTGATGTGAGGTGGTATTAACTTCGTGAGTTTCATCTGGCAAGTCGTCGTACAATTCGACTACATCCTTCGTAGGGTTTTCTGCCAGAAGGTCGCAAATAGCTCGTCCTTTAACAGATTTCTGCTGTTTGAAGTACAAGTCATATTGCGATAAGAGTAAAGCCCATCTGGCCAAACGCCAATTCATGGAAGCCGGTTGGGTCATGAACACTCGGACGGGATTTATGTTGGAAATGACATAAATCGTTTGTCCGACTAAATAATGTCGCATTTTCTGGATTGCGAATACCAAGGCGAGACATTCTTTCTCAATCATTGGATAGCGAGATTCAGCTCCTACCAGTGTACGACTTAGATAATATACCGCTTGTTCGTGACCGTTATCGTCGTCTTGTGCAAGTAACGCACTTTGACATAAATCAAAAACGGTTTGCCTGATTTCGGTGCAACGAGAATAGGTGGATTCGCCAGATATTTCTTAATATCTTCGAATGCCTTCTGACATGCTTCATCCCAAATGAACGACACGCCTTTCTTTGCGAGTTTGGAAAACGGTTGACATTTTCCGGACAAGTTCGATATAAACCGACGGATATATGCCAATCGACCTTGCAATCCTCTAAGTTCTTTAAGATTTCTCGGAGGCTGCAATTCGTTTATCGCTTTCACCTTATCGGGATCAAAATGGATACCTTTCGTGGTGTCGACGAATCCAAGAAATTTACCGCTCGACATTCCAAGGAAGGATTTAGTCGGGTTCATCTTTAACTGAT
>NC_033800.1:49307130-49386348 GCF_001876935.1 Asparagus officinalis
GGCACAAGTGGGGGAGCTGGGCATTTAGTGGAATGGGCCAACTTATTGGGCCAACAAAACAACCAACATAAGCACTATTGTTGCCTAAGAGTCTGCTAACCTGCTTTAAGAGATTTGGTAGATAAATGGCATCAAACTTGGCCAACCAGTCGGTTGATCTTGGATCGTCCCGTCCCGTTAGTTGGTCGTCATGTGAAATTATATATTTTTCAAACTTCATACATTTTTATGATTATATATCTTTCCAACTCTATTTCAATACTATTAGTCTAAGTGTAGATCCAAAGCTGAAGCCGAAGCTGGAATCAAAAAGATGAAGAAAAACGAAAGAAACAAGAATTTTTCAGCCTAGTCGACCGCGACACTTGGTGCGGTCGACCGCGAGCCCTGCACGAGACTGAGAAGAAATCGATGTTCTGTGCGGTCGACCATGAGTGACGCGACGGTCGACCGCGAACGTGCACACTGCAGACAGCAGAATCGTCGCCCTGTGCGGCCGACCGCGAGCGACACGGCGGTTGACCGCGACGAGTTTTTCCAGTTTCCTTATATGATTGGGAATCTGTTTTCTTTCAGAACTCTATATATACCTAAACGATTTTAGGGCTTATTGTAACACTGAAAAAGAGAGTTTTGACGGCTGAAAAAGAGAGAGATCTCCTAAACGATTTTAGGGCTTATTGTAACACTGAAAAAGAGAGTTTTGACGGCTGAAAAAGAGAGAGATCTCAGAGAGATAAAAACCCTAATTTGTGACACTGAAAAAGAGAGTTTTGACGGCTGAAAAAGAGAGAGATCTCAGAGAGATAAAAACCCTAATTTGTGAGCTTGTAATCATCTTCAATTAATCAAAGAGATTGTGTGGTGTGGCTCCCGAGGACGTTGGCACGTTGCCGAACCTCGTTAAATCCGTGTGTTCTCTTTTGTACTTTATTTCCTGCAAGTTTTAATCTTTATTTGCGGTGATTTCTTGCTTGTCTACCTTTCAAACACAAGATCCGGAAGGGCACGGGTTCGATTTGATTGTTTCGAATCCCCAACAACTGGTATCAGAGCTTCATTCAGCAATTTGTGAGAAAGCCATAGCAGAAGAAAGCAAATATAAGATCGAGAAGTTTGACGGTTTAGACTTCGCCTACTGGAAGTCGCAGATGGAGGACTACTTGTACCAGAAGGACTTGTATCGTCCGTTGATGGGCAAGGATAAGGGACAGAAGAAAGATGAATCAGACGGTGATTGGGAGATACTGGATAGAAGGCTCTAGGGCAAATCCGGTTGTCGCTCGCCAAGACAGTAGCCTACAACATATTGAAGGAGAAGACGACGATAAGGCTTATGGAAGCGCTCGCAAAGATGTACGAGCAACCGTCTGCTGCAAACAAGGTGCATCTCGTCAAAACTCTTTTCAACCTCAAGATGGCAGAAGGACGGTCTTTCACGATGCACCTCAGCGAGTTCAACACGATTGATGATCAACTTATCTCCGTAGACATCACGTTCGATGACGAAGTGCAGGCCCTTTTATTACTATCGCAGTTGCCGGATAGTCGGGCAGGTTGTGTGACGGTAATCAGCAATTCGGCGGGGAAGGAAAAGTTGAAGCTGAATGAGGTGGTCAGTATGATTCTATCCGAGGAGGTTAGAAGAAAAGCGTCCGAATCAGAAGGTTCAGGTTCAGCCCTAAACTTCGAGCAGAGAGGCAGACGCCAGAAGAAAGGGAACCAGAACAGGAATCGGTCGAAGTCGAAGAAGAGGTCGAAGTCAAAAGTTAGGTCTATCAAAGGGAAGTGTTGGAACTACGGCCATGAGGGCCATATGTCTTCAGACTGCAAAAGTCCAAAGAATGATGCATGTGAGCAGGGGGCTCATATCGTGTAGGATGCTTTGATCCTTGCTATGGACATCGATTCGGATTCTTGGGTCATCAACTCAGGAGCCTCTTTCCACGCCATTGCTAACATGAAGCTTCTCCAGAATTATGTAGCAGGGGACTTTGGAAAAGTGTATTTGGGGGACAACGAGCCTTGTAATATTGTTAGAAGAGGCGATGTGCAGATTCAGATGAAGGGCTCTAAGTGGAACTTGAAGAACGTAATACATGTACCGAAGCTGAAGAGGAATCTTGTTTCAGTGGGACAGCTTGGAGCAGATAGCTATGTTTCGACAAATTAGGGACTCTCTACCTCACCTCATATGCGAGTAACACCCTCGTAATTGCAGGTGGCAAAGAGAGTACAGATCTGTGGCACAACAGGCTAGGGCACATGAGCGAGAAAGGGATGAAGATCTTACATTCACAGGGAAAGCTAACCGGGATCGACTCCGTGGAACTCGGGGTTTGTGAAGACTGCATCTTTAGGAAGTAGAAGAGGGTTAGTTTCCAGAAGGGTGGAAGGCCACCTAAGGCTCAGAAGCTAGAGTTGATTCATACAGATGTATGGGGTCTAGCCAGTGTGTCTTCTTTTGGCGGTTCAAGATATTATGTCACCTTTATCGACGATCACTCGAGGAAGGTGTGAGTTTACTTCATGAAGCACAAGTCAGAGGTGTTCGGAGTCTTCAAGAAGTGGAAGGTCATGGTGGAGAACGAGCCAGATCTGAAGGTGAAGTGTCTGAGATCAGACAATGGTGGAGAATACGAGCTGGAGGAGTTCAAGAGGTTCTGTGCTACAAATTACATTCGCTTAGAGAGGACTACTTCAGGGACGCCGCAGCAGAACGACATTGCGGAGAGGATGAACAGAACCTTGTCGGAGCGTGCTAGGAGCATGCGATTACATGCAGGTCTGCCTAAGATATTTTGGATGGATGCGGTACATACAGCAGCTTACCTTATTAATCATAGGCCATCAGTTTTATTAGATTTTGGGATTCCAGAGGAGGTTTGGAGTGGCATGAATGTCAATCTCTCACACTTGCAGATATTTAGCTGCGTGGCTTATGTTCATATCAGTGACCATGTCAGGGATAAGCTAGAGGCTAAGTCACAAAAGTGTACATTCATTGGGTACGACATTGATGAGTTCGGGTATCGCCTTTGGGATGAGAAGAATAGGAAGATCATCAGGAGTCGACACATCATATTCAATGAGGAGGTGATGTACAAGGACAGGGAAAATGCCAATGATAGCCAAAGCAGTGAGAGCAACACTTTGGATGCAGGTGGATCCGAGTACATGGATTTAGAGGAACTTCCAGACAAGGGTGATGATGTTTGTTCTGACCGAAGAACGGAGGAGGCTCCAGGTGCAGAAGCAACTACCCAGGGCGTGGAGCTTAGGAGGTCATCCAGGGTACCCAAACCGAATCCTAGATATCTTTCATCTCTTGATTACCTATTGTTGACAGATAGCGGTGAACCGGAGTGCTATGAGGAGGCTATGCAAGTGAGTGAATCTCAGCAGTGGGAGCATGCGATGCAGGAGGAGATGGATTCTTTACTCACTAATGAGACATAGGAGTTAGCCCAGCTACCTACACAGAAAAAAGTCTTACATAACAAATGGGTCTACTGGGTCAAGCAAGAGAGTGATGGAAGCAAGAGGTACAAGGCCAGATTAGTTGTAAAGGGGTTCCAGCAGCGGGAAGGAGTGGACTACACGAAGATATTTTTCCCTGATGTAAAGCTCACAACCATCAGGGTGATGTTGAGCTTGGTGGCTGCAGAAGACCTCTTCCTTGAGCAGTTAGATGTGAAGACTGTCTTTCTTCATGGTGACTTGGATGAAGAAATTTACATGAAGCAACCTGTTGGTTTCATTGAAAAAGGAAAAGAAGAGATGGTGTGCAAGCTCAAGAAGAGCTTATATGGTTTGAAACAGGCTCCGAGACAGTGGTACAAGAAGTTTGATAACTTCATACAAAGCAATGGCTACAGAAGATGCAATTTGGATCATTGTTGCTATTTCAAGAGGTTCGAGTCCAGCTTTATTATATTGTTATTATATGTTGATAACATGTTAGTAGCAGGACCATGTTTAGAGGAGATAAACAGTTTGAAGAAGCAGCTAGAAAAGGAATTTGCAATGAAGGATCTGGGTGCAGCGAAGCAGATTCTAGGGATGCGAATCAGTTGGGATGAAGCTGAAGGGACATTAAGGTTGAGCCAGGCTGAATATATCGAGAAGGTACTTCAGAGGTTCAATATGCAGAATGCTAAGGTTGTTAGCATGCCCCTTGGAAGTTAGTTCAAGTTATCTGAGGAGAAATTACCTAAGACAGATGCAGATAGAGAGCATATGAGCAGGGTGCCATATTCTTCGGCTATTGGGAGTCTCATGTACGCGATGGTTTGCACGAGGTCGGATATCGCCCATGCAGTGGGAGTTGTAAGCAGGTTTGCAAGCAATCCAGAAAAACAGTATTGGGAGGCCGTGAAGTGGATATTGAGGTACATGAGGGGAACAACAAATAAGCCACTATGTTTCAGGAGGAAGGAGTTGGTGCTGCAGGGATACGTGGATACGGACTTCACCGGTGATCATGATACGAGGCGAAGCACCACGAGGTATGTTTATACCTTAGCGTCGACAGCAGTGAGCTGGTCTCATGTCTGCAGAAGATTGTGACTTTATCTACAACCGAGGCTGAGTATGTCGGGGTGACTGAAGCAAGCAAGGAGATGATCTGGTTGAACGGGTACTTGAAAGAGTTGGATCTGAAGCAAGGGAGAGGAGTTTTTTTATTGTGATAGCCAGAGCGCTATACATCTTGCCAAGAATCCAGTATATCATGCCAGAACGAAGCACATCGACGTACGATACCATTTCATACGCTCGCTGATCGAGGACGAAAAGTTACACTTAATGAAGATTTTAGGGAGTCAAAATCCGATGGACATGTTGATGAAGGCAGTCACCATTGAGAAACTGGAGTTGTACGCAACTTCAGTTGGCCTTCACGCGTAGGAGATGAGGGCGGAGCCACACCAGAAGGATCGGCGGGATCGCCGGAATGTTGATGATTGAAGAAAGGATTTTCCAGGGAGGAGAAGACACTTGCGAAGAAGAGAAGAGTTCGGGTGAACTCACTGATGGCGCTTTGGTCTCTAAGTGGGAGATTGTTAGTCTAAGAGTAGACCCAAAACTGAAGCCGAAGCTGTAATCAAGAAGATGAAGAAAAACAAAGGAAATAGGAATTTTTCAGCCCGGTCGACCACGACACTTGGTGCGGTCGACCGCGAGCCCTGCACGAGACTGAGAAGAAATCGATGTTCTGTGCGGTCGACCGCGAACGTGCACACTGCAGACTGCAGAATCGTCGCCCTGTGCGGTGGACCGCGAGTGAAACGACGGTCGGCCGCGACGAGTTTTTCTAGTTTCCTTATATGATTGGGAATCTGTTTTCTTTCAGAACTCTATATATATCTAAACGATTTTAGGGCTTATTGTAACACTGAAAAAGAGAGTTTTGACGGCTGAAAAAGAGAGAGATCTCAGAGAGATAAAAACCCTAATTTGTGTGCTTGTAATCTTCTTCAATTAATCAAAGAGATTGTGTGGTGTGGCTCCCGAGGACGTAGGCATGTTGCGGAACCTCGTTAAATTCGTGTGTTCTCTTTTGTTCTTTATTTCCTGCAAGTTCTAATCTTTATTTGCGGTGATTTCTTACTTGCCTACCTTTCAAACACAAGATCCGGAAGGGCACGGGTTCGATTTGATTGTTTCGAATCCCCAACAAATACATGCCTGTTCGTACTTATGCATGTTGACATTGTCACAAAATGCTTACATATTTACATATCTTATTGTAATTACATTGTTTAGGAAATGTATTGTTCTATTTATGAACAGTCTAATTTTATGTACATCCTGCACTTGTCACTCTTTGGACCAACTCCCTGTTTTTCCCCCTTCCCTATTTTTGTCATGATTGAAGCTGACGAATGAAAATAACCATTCTTCGAAAATTCATGGATGTGTAAGCTTGTTTTTTTAAGTTTTGTTTACTGTAATGCATAGTTTTGTTTGTTTGAATTGCAAGTTATTGCATTCATGTAGGTTGTCATCTCAAGGTTTATTCTATTCTTTGTCGCACTTTGTTATGCTGTTTGCCTTGAAAGTGAGGGATTAGGTTGAGTAACACTATCATTTTATAATTGAAAAGGATGTTGAATACTTAAAACCACGTCATAAGAAAATAAAAATCATTATATTATTTGTTAATTTTAATAACGCTGAAATTTCCAATGCTCGTAGTTGGTCACGCGAAAACTGATATTCTTCTGACATGGGCTTTTTCTCCGGATCAAAATTTCGTTTAAAAAATGTTGGTCTGCAGACAGTGGCGTAGCCAGGAATTTTTTTTGCCCTGGGCAAAAAAATAATCCTGACTGACGATGAATCCCAAGGCGCAAACATCGGCGAAGGAAATGTCTCGTCCTCCTGCTCCTTCGTCGTCGGAGTCGGCACAAAATCTAGCTTTTGTAGAAGGAATCGTACCTGGTCGACCTCGCCTGCAGGCGAGGGCGTTGAGGCGAGGAGAGCTTGGGCGCGAGTGGAATCGAAGCTCGCCTGATGGCGAGATTTTGAGAGGGGTGAGGCGAGGAATCGAGCTCGCCTGCGTGGTGGAGGCCAGCTGTAGACAGCTGGCGAGGTTCGAGCTCGCCTGTAGCATTCGTGGAGCTCGCCTACACGAGAGCGACGTTCAACCTTGCCTGTTCGAAGTTTGCCTGCGGAGTTGTGGTGGGATCCAGCTGGATCCCACCCGATTGAAGAGAGCTCGCCCTAGGGTTTCCCTATAAAAGGGAAACCATGTTCACAGAGCGGCTGTGGAGCGAATTTTGGGAGCAGAGCACTGGCGGCGCCCTCTCTCCTCTTCTCTTCTGCGATTGGAGCTCCTGTTGTCCCATTCTCATAAATTTGAGAAGAGGGTTGGTGTAATTAATTGGTGGGGCTCTGTATTTAAGAGTGAGAGAGTTTGAGCAGTGATTTAGGTTAAATCGCTTGCTATTTGTTTGAGAAATCTCAATATTGAGATCTTCTCTCTTATTTGTAATTTCTTATTATTAATAAGAAAGTATTGTGCCGCTCCCGTTGATACGAGTCGCCGTGCGAGCACCCTTTGGTCGCGGAATTACCAAAAGGTGGGTTGAGAAGAGGATGACCAAAACACAAGAACAATTCAGTATAAGACGAAGGAAAATACCTTCTCTAGATTATGAAGAACAAAAGATTACAATCTCTCCCTCACAATCTCACTAGAATCGAGAACAACCTCTTAACTCCCTCTCTCTCTCTAAACCCTAATACAATTATTAGAATTTCTCTTGATCACTTCTCTCTGAGATCTGATTGTTTAGAACCCTAAAACAATCATATTTATAGATGTGCAAACGTGGATGTCAATCTTGTAAATAAACAAGCCCAAAAGAATCAGGAATCCCTGTCAAAACAGAATCCAAAACGAAACAGGAAACCTAGAAATCGCGATTCGGTCGACCGCCAGGCTTGGTCCGGTCGACCGGCAAGAGAGTTTTCTCAAACCCTGCATCGTGCGGGTTTTCCGGTCGACCGGTATGCGTGCTGCGGTCGACCGGCCAGAGATGTGCCAGTTTACCCTGTTCTTTTGCGTTTCACTCCTGTTGACTTCTTTCGTCGTCTTCTTTGGCATCATCCATGCTCCTATTCCCAAGATATGAGAATCTTCTATCCTCAAGCTCCCATGAGGATCGCTAAGCTCCTGAAGAGAAGATACACCCGTATCATGGGTCCCCCCTTTAGGAACTTGAAGTCCCGTTCAAGTTAGAACTGAAACTGAGGGAACTCGCGAGCCCCTCCTCCTTTTCTGAACCACCTGGCCTTGCTAGGAATCTGATCTCGACGTCCGATCGGAAATAACTCATTCATCCCGCGTCTCGTCGTAGTCACTTCTCGCTCCAAGTTGCAATCCTTAATCGATGGCTTTTCTGGAAGTCTAATGCACAGCGAGACAAACTTCTTGCTTGCATTCACTAACCTCTTCGCTCGCGTCACCATTGCCAAGCTTGTCTCCCTCGGAAGAGATGCCGAACGAAATATGAACTTTTCACCACCCTTGGTGAATGTATACTTCTGAGCCCGCCTCTCGTAGATCGCATATCTATCCCATAAGTACGGATTGCCCAGTATAATCTGACAAACATCCAATGGAACTACGTCGCATGTGACCTCGCCAATATACGACTCATGGAGTGCAAATCTTACAGTGCATTGATCAACTACACTTAGCTTCTCCTCCTTTTGAATCCACCCCCAATGGATAGGGCTTCGGATGCTTGACCGTCTTCAGACCCAGCTTCTGAACCAAGGCTTTCGCTGCCCGAATCAACTATGGTATCAACCAAACTGGTCTTCACTTGCAACTTAAGAACAAAGAGCTGCTCTCTCGGGTCGTCGTCCTCTTTCGTGGCCTGTTTCCCCGTCATAAGATTGAGACTGCTATTAGGCTCTGTCATCCCCGGGACTTCTTTCGGACCTTGAGCTATCATGTATGCCTTTTTCTCCTCCTTCTTCTTCAACCCTCTTGGTTTGAGATGAGGATACTTCTCCCAGCACCGATCAGCTTCGTGCCCTGTCTTCTCGCAGTGACTACAAATCAGCCCTGTTTTCCCTGGATCACCCTTCTTCTTCTCCTCCTTAAACTGAGAACCACTAGACTCGCCTCCAACTTGCTTTGCATCCCCCTTTGCTTCGTTGCTCTTCTTTTGCTTGCCCTCAATGGCAATGGCCTTCACGCTCGCATCTGCAATAGTCTCGACCGTGAATAACCTCATCTCCTTTCGGATGTAATCGTTCAATCCCGCCATATACTTTATAAACACGGAATATTCCTCTGTCACAATGTTGAGGACCATCGCCTGCTGCTGGAACTCCGTAGTATATTCTTGAACGGTTTGATTGACCCTTTATCAGTAGACGCGACGTACCACATCGTGGTTTGGAGAAGGGAAGCGAGAGCCACGTTCAGCATTTGGAATGCAAGAACTATGTTTGAGGACGGGAACACAAGTGTCGCATTTTGTTTGAGCAACGCAGGCCTAGGGTCTGTGTTTTTTTGGTGAAACACTCCCTTAGCAGTTGCATTCTAAATGAGTAACACGTCCCTCAGGGTTGCGTTCTGATTGAATAATGCGCTCCTGAGAGTTACATTTTGATTGGATAATATGCTCCTAAGAGTTGTGTTTTGGAGAATCAACGCTTTCGTGAGGTCTGTGTTTTGATTGAACAGTGTGCCACTGAGGGCTGCGTTCAACTTGGCTTTCATGGAGCTCATGCTTGGGCTCGTGCATGTGAGGCACGCGTTTTGAAGAAATACTGATACAAGTCGTCGTGCGAGCACTCTTTGGTCGCGGAATTACCAAAAGGTGGGTTGAGAAGAGGATGACCAAACACAAGAACAATTCAGTATAAGGCGAAGGAAAATACCTTCTCTAGATTATGAAGAACAAAAGATTACAATCTCTCCCTCACAATCTCACTAGAATCGAGAACAACCTCTTAACTCCCTCTCTCTCTCTAAACCCTAATACAATTATTAGAATTTCTCTTCCCTTAGGTCTGATTGTTTAGAACCCTAAAACAATCCTATTTATAGATGTGCAAACGTGGATGGCAATCTTGTAAATAAACAAGCCCAAAAGAATCAGGAATCCCCGTCAAAACAGAATCCAATACGAAACAGGAAACCCAGAAATCGCGATCCGGTCGACCGCCAGGCTTGGTCCGGTCGACCGGCCAGAGAGTTTTCTCAAACCCTGCATTGTGCAGGTTTTTCGGTCGACCGGCATGTGTGCTGCGGTCGACCGGCCAGAGATCTGCCAGTTTACCCTGTTCTTTTGCGTTTCGCTCCTGTTGACTTCTTTCACCGTCTTCTTTGGCTCCATCCATGCTCCTATTCCCAAGATATGAGAATCTCCTATCCTCAAGCTCCCATGAGGATCGCTAAGCTCCTGAAGAGAAGATACACCCGTATCACCCGTGGACGTAGGTAAATTTGCCGAACCACGTAAAATTTGTTGTCTTGCATTTGTGATACTTGTTTTGGTTGTTGATTAGTGTTCCAATCTCGTTTGTATTTGTGTGCCTTCGGTTCCGCTGCGCACAACAGCTTTGAGTGGGGAAGCGAGGAGAAGCTCGTCGAGCTCGGCCGTCGAGAGGCTTCCTTTTGTCCATACGCCGATGTTGGTTACGTCACTGCTCTAGAGATGCGCATGTATTAAACATTTTGTACCAATTAAACTAAGGGGGTCTATATCCGCAACAATTAAACTAAGGGGGTATATATATATTTTTACATTATTGCCCTGCGCAGCTGCCCGGGGCAAGTTGCATGTGGCTCCGCCTCTGTCTGCAGACATTTTATATTTTTGTAATTTCGTTTCAACATATTTTAGTTTCTTATTTCACGCTTCAAAGTGGTGAAGCAACGTAAAAGTGTAATTGAGTTGATGACACAGTTCTGAGCACACAACCACCTGGAAAAGTTTTAATTGTTACACTGAAAGTTCAGCAATAAACAAGTAGATGAGCTGCCATTTTCAAAATTTTATTTGATATTTGTATGTTGCTTTGAATTCCTTGGTCTCGAAAATTTTGACCTCTTATCACTTTACTTTTCTCCACGATGGGAATTTCCTTCATCAAGAAATTACCCTTCATCTTCCTTATCTTTGCACTATAATTACTTTCTAGTTTGGTGAATCACAAATACGAGTGTATCACGAGGATATTAGGTAAAATAACCCCCTATACTACAATTCCTTCGCATCGTACTCTTGTACCTTGACAACGTTACTTTTTCAAACATGAGTCATGTGTTCATCATGTGAATCCCTTAAGGCTCCGTTTGGATACCATGGTGTTTCACTTGTTTCCATGATGTTTTTGCCAAAAACAAAACACCATGCGTTTGAAAACCATGGTGTTTTTTGAGCTAAATCATCCTCAAACCAAAAACACAATACTTATTTCAAAACATATTTTAGGTGTTTTAAGTTTGGTGTTTTGGTTTTGAGTTTTAGAATGTGTTAATATAATATCTAAACATAATATATTAAATGTAATTAATATAGAGTTATTATCAACATGCTTATTATATTATACTATATTATAGTTAATTTAATATATTAGTAATATTTATTAAATAATATAAAAATATAATAAATAAAATATCTTATATAATAATATAATAACATTAAATACTAATATTTAATATGTTAATAATGTATTATATAATAAATAAATAATAATAAAATATAAATAAACTAATAAAAAATAATAAAAAAGTTATTGATAATAAATAATAATATAATAATGATATAATAATATACTATACAATAGTATAATCACTATAATATTATTAAATTTTTAATAAATAAATTGTAATATTTATTAATAACATACTAGTAATAACATAATATTAACATTATTAATAATATTATATTATATGAATAATAGTATAATATTATATTATATGAATAATAGTAAAATATTATATTATATTAATAATAGTATAATATTATATTAATAATAAATAATATTATTATAAAAATATTAATATAATATACAACAATAACAAATTGATATACCAAAATAATTAAATATATAATTATTTAAAAATAATATGTAATAATTATAATATAATAATAATTATATTATAATATAAAACATTAAAGTACACTATAATATTATAATACATTATACAATATTATATTACATTACATTTAATACTTATAATACTATAATAATGTAAACTAAATATTATAACATTATATTTACAATATATTTTATTATAGTTAATATATAATATATTAATAATATGTTTAATACTAATGTTATAATGGGTCAAAGTAGTGTTGACCAAAAATACTTAACATGATGTTTTGAAAACATTTTAAGGAAAAAACACAACACCATGGTGTTTTTTTACAAAAACACAACAAGGAAAACACCATGGTATCCAAACGAAGCCAATAATAGACTTTGCGTTTCCCAACATTTTTTTAATGTCTTTGATATAAATCAAATTTTCTAGGAAAAATTGCTTCAAGACTCCAAAATTCAAGTTTCAATGTACCCCATCCCCCCCTCCCCCCAACATCTCCCAACGTGCTGCAGCCCCTATAATTTGAAAAAAATGTGTTCAGGCCCCTCTCCCCAAGTTCCAATGTAACCTCCTCCAAAATCCCGATTTTACCCTCTCCCCTACATCTCCCTCCTCCTCCGGTCCCCCTCAGCCCCCTCCCCCGCTCCGCCTCCCTCCTGACGCAGCGCAGAAGTGATAACCTCGAAATCCACCAAGGACGTTGTCTAAATCCACAAAGACAATCTTCGAATCCACAAAGAAAATATTGAAAAAGAGAAATTTTATTGATCAAAAGTTATGCCTCTAGGGCTTACAAGACTCTTCTTAAATAGAAAAAAAAAGAAACAATACTCCTACAAGGACTCAAACTCTACCAAAAATAGTAAAAGAATTCCTAAAATATTAAAACTCCTTAAAAGACTTCTTATTACTAGGAAAGTTCACCGGTCAAATCAGAGATTAAATCAGATTTGTTTCCTAAACTAAACAGACTCCTAAAATATTACTAAAAAATAGTAAAAAACGGACAAAATTGTAAATATCTCTCAAACCGTAAGGAATTTGGCGAAACTGAGAACGCAAACCGAACCCGAATGGGTGGGTTTGGATGGCTCCGTCTCGTCGAGATAACCGATTTTCATATATAATTCGTCTAATTCCGACGTACGGTTTGAAAGTTACGGCCGTTTCTTCGAAACTAATTATTTTCTTCGACCAGAACCGCATTTGGGCTTGCGACTGTCCCACTTTGACATAAACGTGTCTGATGTGTGTTCTACATCAGTCCCCCCTGCTTGAAAAGAGCTCGACCCCGAACTTACACTTGCATGAATAGTTGTTTCTTCTGGTGGGTAATACTCAAACAAATCTGCAACATTAAAACTAGGAGAAATACCCAAATCTGTAGGAAGGTCAACCACATAAGTATTGTCGCTAATCTTCTTCAGTATTTTGCATGGACCATACTTCTTATTCTTCAGCTTGTTGTAGGTGCCCAAGGGAAAACGTTCTTTTCGCAAAAACACCATCACCATGTCTCTCTCTTCAAACACCTTCTTCCTCATGTGTTGATCAGCATCATTCTTATATTTAGCATTAGACTGTTCTATCTTCTCCTTTACTTCCTGTTGGATAGCCCGTATCTTTTCAACCATATGATCTGCAGGAACACTCTGTCCGGGAAGCTTAGGCAATGGAGCAAGGTCGAGATAATGATTCGGAAGCCTTCCATACACAATCACAAAAGGTGCATTGCTTGTAGTTTGACTCTCCATACAGTTATAAGCAAACTCAGTATGTGCGAAAGCAAGATCCCACTATTTCGGTCGATCTCTAGAGATGGATCGAAGAAGATTGCCGAGGGTGCGATTGACCACTTTAGTTTGGCCATCTGTTTGAGGGTGATAGGCAGTACTAAACTTAAGAGAAGTATTGAATCGCTGCCACAAAGTTCTCCTAAAAGTGAGATAAGAACTTAGAATCTCGATCGGATGTAATGGACTTCGGCACTCCATGAAGGCGAACAATCTCCCAAAAGAAAAGATTGGCAATGTTGCTCGCATCTGCAGTCTTCTTGCACGGAATAAAGTGCGTCATCTTCGAAAACCTGTCAACCACAACAAAAATAGAATCCATGCCTCATTGGGTTCGAGGCAGTCCTAACACAAAGTCCTTAGAGATATCATGCCATGGTGCATCAGGAACAGGTAAAGCTGTATACAATCCTGTATTCTGAGACTGTCCCTTAGCAACTTGACAAACTGGACAACGCCGCACATGAAATAGATAACCATCCTGAATATGAAAGCCTTTGACTGATTTATTTTGAAGGCAGTCGTCCCAAATCTTCTTAAAATCTTCATCCTCTGCATACAACTCCTTAAGGTACTCAAACCCAATCACTTCAGCCTTCAAAGTTACCAACAATCCAGCTCTCCTATTGAGTGCATCTGCAACCTTATTATGCTGCCCGGATTTATGCTTCAAAACAAAGGTGAAATGCTGCAGATATGCGATCCAACGATCATGCATACGGTTGATGGTACTCTGACTATTAAGGGTCTTCAAAGCCTGATGATCAGTGCGAAGCAGAAACTCTCTCGAGATCAAATAATGCTCCCAATGCTTCAAAGACTGAACTATGACATATACCTCTTGCTCATATGTGATCCACTTCTGCCGAGCTTCGCTGAGTTTCTCACTGTAAAAAGCAACTGGACGCCCTTCCTGAGATAAAACACCACCAATTCCTATGACGGACACAACACAATCAACTTCAAAGACCTTTTGAAAATCTGGAAGTGCAAGTACTGGTGCGGTGGACAATTTCTCTTTGATCAGTGCAAAGCTACAATCCGCATCGTCCCCCCAATTGAATTTGCCTTTCTTAATGCACTAAGTGACAGGAGCTACAATACTGCTGAAGTTTCGGACAAATCTTCTGTAGAACGTTGCTAGGCCATGAAAACTACGAACTTCGCTGACTGTCTTCGGTGTAGGCCAATCTCGAATAGCACGGACCTTCTCTTCATCAACATGGATGCCCTCTGCGCTAACAACAAAGCCTAGGAATACAAGGCTACTGGTCATGAAGTTGCACTTCTTCAGATTGATGTACAACTTGTTCTCCTGCAAAACTGTTAGTACCTCCCTCAAGTGGTCCAGATGTGCAGCCTCACTCTGGCTATAAATCAGGATATCATCGAAGTAAACTACAACGAACTTGCCGATAAAGGGTTTTAATACCTGATTCATCAAACGCATGAAAGTGCTGGGAGCATTAGAAAGGCCAAAAGACATTACTAACCATTCATACAGGTCTTCTTTTGTCTTGAATGCAGTCTTCCACTCATCTCCTTCCCTAATCCGAATCTGATGATAACCACTCTTAAGATCTATCTTTGAGAACACTTTTGATCCAGATAACATGTCTAACATGTCTTCCAGGCATGGGATAGGAAATCGATACTTCACGGTGATTTTTTTGATAGCCCTACTGTCCACACACATGCACCATTCTCCGTTCTTCTTTGTGACTAGTAATGCTAGTACGGCACACGGACTCATGCTAGGTCATATAAGACCCTTCTGGATGAGATCATCTACCTGATTCTACAAAATCTCTCCTTCCTTCGGGTTCATCCGATAGTGTGGCAGATTTGGTAGTCGAGATCCAGGGATGAAATCAATCTGATGTTGCACGTCTCGAAGCATTGGTAATTCAGAGGGTAGATCGTTAGGCATAGCTGTATCAAACTGCTGCAAGAGGGTTTGAACTCTAGGTGGAATTTCGATTGTGGTAGAATCCTCCTTTCCCGACAAAACAAGAGCATAAACCTCGTTGGACTGCTTCACTTCTTTCATAAAATCTTCATCGTCAATGACCCGGAAAGTCTTCTTTTCAGCCACATTGGCATTGACAGGCCTCTTCTCAGTTAGAGGCTTGAGCACAATTCGTCGACCATCCTTCTTAAATATATAAACGTTATCCTTTCCCCGATGTGTGGCATCAACATCAAACTATCATGGCCTGCCTAATAAGATATGACATGCGTCCATCTCAACTACATCACATAAAGCCTCATCGATATAAGTTCGGCCAATGGAAAAGGATACCCGACACACTTCATCAACTTGTACGTCGCTACCCTTTCGAATCAAACCAATCTTGTAAGTGTTGGCCTTCTTGTTTTGATGATGATTTACAAATAATTTACTACTAATGTTGTTTGTCTAGTATTTGTGTTTTCTTATTTATTATAGACAAACAACGTAGTTGGAGGATGGATGGAATAGAGCTTCAACGATCATATCCAAAGGAGGTTGGCGGAATGTCGGGTTGAAGCCTTTGCAATTCATAGTTAAAGATCAAGTTCAAGCTTCATTCGCATGTGTACCAAGTCGAGCTTATTGAAGATCAAGATTGCTTGGGTAATATAGTTTAGGATTTATATTATGTGTGTTAAGTACTCTAAGCTCAATTATCTATACACACACATTTTATTGGTTTCCTTGTATATATATGTAGTCACATATATATACAACACAAGTTTTGGCTTTCATGTTTATAAATATAAAATTACATGTTTCATATTTATTATTGTGATTTGGTTTATCTACTTAGATATGAAACAAATATATTTTCATATACATACTCATAGGTTTCATTTTCTATTGTATTTGTGCAAATATTGTATTCTTAGTTTGTAGACTTCAATATCAGTTTATACATGTTTTACTAAGTCTATAAAAACATTTCACAAAGCTTCAAAAATTGGTTTATGTCAAAACATCAAAATTCAAGTATCTCATATTTTCATGTTTTGGACTATTTTGTAAAATGATGATATTTTTCATTTGGGAGGTCCTTTCTGATAACCAGTCGCTGTGGCATGTTTATTATCATATCTACAATCATTCCCTAAAGTTTTACATTTTTTGGAATTTATTTGATATTTTTAAACAGTGTTTTAAAATCAGCATAACAGTTTTCTGCTGTGTCAGTTTTCGGTCGACCGCACCGGTCGACCGCTCAATTGTTCTTTCGATAGCATGCAGCAGAGAGTTGGTCGGTCGACCGATGCGGTCGACCGAGAGCTCGATCGGTCGACCGCACCGGTCGACCGAAGACTGTCCAGAACAGTACTCAGTGTTTTTGTTCTTCGCGGTCGACCGCGAATATTTTCGGTCGACCGCCAATGTGACCGTTGGACTTCAACGGCTATTTCTCTGAGCTATTTGCTGGGGCTGTTTTTGTCTTTTATTTGGGCTTCTTGACTGAGATTTCAAGTGGGTATATATACCCTGTTGCTGCTCTCTTTCAATCTCAACCAAGAGAATTGTTTAAACAAGTTTAAGGGTGTTTTGTGTTTGTTTAAAAAAGGTGTTTAAGAGTTTTGTTTGTGAAGCAAATTTCACAAGAGCAAGTAGAGATCATCCTTTGGTGTTTGAGCATTCACTCTTCTCCTACTCTCTTGTCATCTTTAGAGAAGTGTTTCTAAACTCATCTAGCAATTTATTGTTTTGATTATAATTTCCATAAGCTAGATTTATATTGAGTTTAGTTTAAATTGATTTTATTTATCTCTTTGTACACACACAACCATTGAGCTTATTGTATTTACATTCATAGTATAATTGGGTTGTGGGATTGTGTAACTTAGAGAGTGAGCTTATAATTCGTTCTCATTCATTGTAGAGAACAAACACTTTGTATTGAGCCTAATTGTGAGGATTCACTTGTAATACACTTGTACACCGAGAGAAGTGTGTGGTGAGAGACGGGGTCGAATCCAAGAGGAGTGGCGTCGGTTGACGTGCCTAGGGAAAGGTTGTAACCGAGCACTTGAGGAGGAGGACACGGGCTAGGACCAACACTTAGTGTGTGAGGTGTGATTGCATAGTGATTGTATTGTGAGGTGTAAACGTTATTCGGGTGAACGTAGAAAACCCGGTTGTGATAGTGGAGATCTCCTCGAGGTGAGGAGCGGAGACGTAGGTCGTGGGGACCGAACTCCGTAATCATACTGTTTGTTTGTGATTGTATTGGCGCACTTCCTTTTATGTTCATATCTTATATCGCCTTTGTATATTGCTTGTTGATTATATTGCCTACTATCTAGTTTAGATTGTTTACCCTTGAGTTTATATATCCTTGCACATATATTGCCTATATCTCTTTGTTAGGATATATCGTGTTGTTCATATTGCTTATCCTAGCTCATATACATTGTTGTATTTCATACTTACTAGGATAACTTGTTAATTAATTTTAATTAGAATTTAATCGGATTAGATTAGCATAAGAACCTAATCACCCCCTCTCTAGGGTCTAACAGTAAGGGGCGAGATGCTTCTCTGTCTTTAGTCCTAACTTCTCCACCATGCGCCGAGAGACAATATTCTCGCTGCTCTCACTATCAATGATGACATCACAGATCTTCTGGTTCACGGTGCATCTCGTGCGGAAGATGTTATGTCTCTGCGATGGCTCTTCTGTCTTTGGGGCCAACAATAGACGCCACACAACACATGAGAGTTGTTCCCTATCATCATCAGGATCCAATCCACTATTATAGTCTTCAACTTTGTCACGGTCTGCAACTTCATCTCCATGATCCACTATGTTCACAACACCTCTTTTAGGGCACTGATTGGATCGATGACCAGCCTGTCCACATCTATAGCATTTGATTGGGTCAGGCTTGGCATATGGGTTTGAGGGTATAGTCTTCTTTGCAGTTGTTGTCACTGGACCCTTGCCCTTCTCCGTTGTAGTATCTTGATCAGGAACTGTTTGGGGCTGTTTACCACGATTAAAGCTCATGCGCGACCCGTCGGAATCTGCCCATGGACCTTTACTATTTCGTCCGAGTTGTCGCTCCACCTTCTCGGCTAGGCTAACCGTGTCTACCAAGGTATAGGTCTGCTGTAGAGATACACGATCCTGAATCGCCATCTTCAACCCCCTGTATATCGAGACATCTGTTAGGCCTCTCTCTCGTGTAAGTTGTTGCGGGATGATAGTCGATAGAATTTCTGTGTGTACTCATCCACGATTCTTCCACCCTGCTTACAATTCTGGTACTGTCCGAATAAAACTTGTTCATAATCGCTTGGCAAGAAACGGGCTCTCAATAGCTTCTTCATCTTTTCCCACCTATCGACCTTCGACTTTCCTTGATGATATCGATTCAGACAAACTGATTCCCACCAAGCTGAAGCTCCACCTTTGAGTTGGTAAGCCACTAATTTTACCTTCCGTTCTTCTGGGATCTCCATATACTCAAAGAATCTCTCTACTTCTGCAATCCAGTCGAGGAACTCTTTAGTATGAAGTTGCCCGTTGAAAGATGGCAGATCCATCTTCATCTTGAAACATCCAGCGTCATAATTATCCCTTCGTCGTCGGTCTCTGCAATAAACACTGCGGTGTGGGGGTGCATAGGGATCTTCCTCGCTGTCGGATTCATCATAGGGAGTCAGATCACGTCGTTGGCGACCATTAACACGATTTTGAACTCCTATCGGGTTCAGACGCTCCATTACCATCGTAAGTCGCTCTATGGCAGCCCTCATTTGATCACCATTGGTCTTCAGTTGCTCTAAGTCGGACCTCAGCACGTTGAACTCAGTTTGAGGAATAGGGGCTTCATCACCTGCCATCGGATCAGAGGAACAAGGCTCTGATACCAATTGACGCAGCGCGAAAGTGATTACCTTGGAATCCACTAAGGGCGTTCTCTGAATCCACAAAGAACAATCTTCGAATCCACGAAGAACTTCGAATTCACGAAGAAAATATCGAAAAAGAGAAATTTTATTGATCAAAAGTTATGCCTCTAGGGCTTACAAGACTCTTCTTAAATAGAAAAAAAAAGAAACAAGACTCCTACAAGGACTCAAACTCTACCAAAAATAGTAAAAGAATTCCTAAAATATTAAAACTCCTAAAAAGACTCCTTATTACTAGGAAAGTTCACGGTCAAATCAGAGATCAAATCAGATTTGTTTCCTAAACAAAACAAACTCCTAAAATATTACTAAAAATAGTAAAAACGGACAAAAATACAAAAATATCTCTCAAACCGTAAGGAATTTGGTGAAACTGAGAACGCAAACCGAACCCAAAGGGCGAAGGGGTGGGTTTGGATGGCTCCGTCTCGTCGAGATAGCCGATTTTCATATATAATTCGTCCAATTCCGACGTACGGTTTGAAAGTTACGACCGTTTCTTCGAAACTAGTTATTTTCTTCGACCAGAACACTCCCCCCTACACCTCCCTCCTCCTCCTCCTCCGGTCCCCCTCCCCCACCTCCCTCCCTCGCTCCGCCGCCGGCGCCATCCCGAGGAACTTCGCGTCTCATGTTAACTATTATAGGTAAGATGTTAACTATTATAGGTAACATGTTAACTGTTACAGTTCACACATTGAGCTCAAAACATATTTATGAAATTATAATAGTTAACATGTTATCTATAACAGTTAACATGTTATCTATAATAGTTAACATGTTATCTATAATAGTTAACATGAGCTGGCATGAGAAAGAGAAATGGTAAAATTAGGATTTTAGGAGCTGACATGTCATGAGCTGAAATCATGATGGAGGGCCCTGAACACAGTTTTTTTAAAAAAAAAGGGTTGCAGCACATTAAAAAAATGTGAGGGGCTGAGGCACATTGAAACTTGAATTTTGGGGCCTAGAAGCAATTTTTCCAATTTTCTATAAAGAAAGAAACCTTAAAGAAATTTTGGGCAACTCTCTATGTATGGAGAGGGGGGAAAGTCATGGCATAGGATCAGGCCATTCACGTAAAATGTACACATTTTAAGTACTCTTTATGTTTAGGATTTGGTAGATAATTACATCACCATTTGGCCGACACTACGTACGGTCATGTGCATGTCACTCTCAACAGTCGGTGATCTTGGCTCCTCCCCATGTCTCATTCTCATTAGCTGGTCATCATATGAAATTATATATCTTTCAACTATATCAAACATAAATTCTTATGAGTATGTTATATTTCTTCATTATTTCTCTTGCAATTGGCCTTTTGTTAGTGAGAATCTAGTACCAAATCTAATAGACTCAAAAGAACAAGCTATGATCTATGACTCCTATGAAATACCAGATCCCCCACCAATTTTTAACTTATCCAAGTCCACTTCGTAGTATTCAAATTCTCTTTGGTCCACCAAATTCTCAATCTCTAACCAAAAAAGGAGGCAGCTTTTGGTGACTGGACCCCAATAGACTTTTGTAGTGCATTGTGTTTTTAATGGTTTCTATTGGGTGGATGCGTTCTTAGTCGAGCATGCTCTTATCCACATGCTTTGCTTGGAGAGTTTGAATACATCCCCAGTGGGTTGTTTAGTGATTGAAGCCATGGATGCTCCCTTATAATCTTATATGTTTGTGGGAATTGTCTTCTAAAATTTTAAAGAAAAGGGTTTGTGGAAATTATGTTTGTTATACGCAGAGGATTGTTGTGTTTATGGATCTAGATGATGACCCCATTTGAAAGACTTTAATGATTGAGATGGTGGGGTTGGCTTTTTAGGTGGAGAAATAAATGGGAGCTGTCTGCATTGTGATAAGGATTCTGTGATTACAATTTTGGGTCATGTTTGTATAGAATACGTTTTCTTGGACCAATAATGTTGAAAAGATCTTATACATGGCCCTCCAATCTCCATAGACTACTATCACATATACAGGGAGGGAGTAGGAGGAGACATTTGTCGCTCATGCAGCTGGTGTTAATTAAGGGGGGGAAATACACCCTCTCCCTCTGTTGTGCACGGAAGCCAATTGTTGTGTTTTGAGGAACCAAACCAAACTCCGAGAGAGAAGACCAAACAAACCAAAATAACGGTACAAACACAAACACACCAATTTTACGTGGTTCGGCAAGTTGCCTACGTCCACGGGGCAAGAATGAGATGGAGTTTTCACTAATAGAGAAGAAGATTACAAACTGAGATTACAAATCACTCAAATTCACCAACTAATCTCACCAACAAAGGTCTTAATCTCTCAAACAAAACCCTAACCAATAGCTCCAGAAAATATTTCTTTTCTGTGCTCCAAATATCCCCACAACAGCTCACCTAAAACTCTAAATCGTGTTTGGTATTTATACCAAACTCAAAACCAAATTAGAACAGGAAACCAAATTCTGGGCCTGACCCGACTAGCGGTTGACCGCCCAAAGCTCTCGGTCGACCTCGACTAACGACAGAACCCAAAAAACAATTACAGGGTTCGGCGATCGACCGCGACAGTCGACCGCACCCAACTCCAGACTCTCGGGTTTGATTCAAACCCGAGAGTCTGGAGTTAGGTGCGGTCGACTGCCGCGGTTGACCGCCGAACCATGTAATTGTTTTCTGGGTTCTGTCGTTAGTCGCGGTCGACCGTCAGTCGGGTCAGGCCCAGAATTTGGTTCCCTGTTCTGATTTGGTTCTGAGTTTTGTATAAATACCAAACACGATTTAGGGTTTTAGGCCGGTGAGCTGTTGTGGGGATACTTGGAGCACAGAAAAGAGGTATTTTCTGGAGCTATTGGTTAGGGTTTTGTTTGAGAGATTAAGAGCTTTGTTGAGTTTGAGTGATTTGTAATCTCAGTTTGTACTCTTCTTCTCTATTAGTGAAAACCCCATCCCCGTCTTGCTCCGTGGACATAGGCATCTTTGAAGGTCACATTTGGGGTCCATGATTGTGATGTTGGGTCCTTTGTTTTGATGATGATTTACAAACAATTTACATCTAATGTTGTTTGTCTAGTGTTTGTGCTTTTTATTAGGTATTCTAGACAAACAACGAAGTTGGAGGATGGATGAAATTACGCTTCAACGAACATATCCAATGGAGGTTGGTGGAATAGTGGAGTGAAGCTATGCAATTCAAGTTGAAGATTCAAGTTCAAGCTTCATCCGCAAGTTTACCAAGAAGAGCTTATTGGAGATCAAGATCATCGCTTGGTAAATTAGTTTTAGGTTTTATATTATGTGTGTTAGTACTTTAAGCTCAATCATATACACACATACACGCTTTGGTTTTGGTTTTGTATATATACAGTTATATATATACATATATGTTTTTGGTTTAATAGTTTTCGAGTTTATGTATGAAACAAATGAATAGAATTGGAAAATACTATTTTGTTTCATGTTTATATGCCTATATATGATTTCATCTTTAACAAGCTCATATTTAATGAAATCATATTTAGTGTTTTGAATATATTGTATAGAATATGCAATTTTATGAAAATATTGTATTTCTAGGTTATAGACTTCATAACAACATGTTATATCTTTTATCAAGTCTATACAATCATTTCATAAGGTTTCAAAATATTGTTTAATTCAAAATATCAAAATATCAATTTTCAGGTTTTCATATTTTTGAACATATTTGTAAAATGATGATATTTTTCATTTGGGAAGTCCTTTTTGCAAACCAGTCGTTGTAGCATGTCTATAATCATTCCCCAAAGTTTTACATTTTTTTAGAATTTATTTGATATTTTTAAACCCTGTTTTAAGTTGACATGTACTGTTTAAAACAGGCTGTGTGCATGTCATGAGTCGACTCATGAACAGTGTTGAGTCGACTCATAAACTGTTGTGTAGTTTGCATTTTGGTTCTGGCGAGTCGACTCATAACATCATGAGTCGACCCATCAGGTTGAGTCGACTCATGCCTGTCATAAGTCGACTCATAAACTGTGCTGGAATGTATGTTTTGTTTTTGCTGAGTCGACCCATGATTTCATGAGTCGACCCATGCATGATGAGTCGACTCATGAATTTTATGAGTCGACCCATAAGTTGGTTTTTAACCTGTAACGGCTACTTATGAGTCGACTCATGAAAAGTACGAGTCGACTCATAACACTGTAACGGCTATATTTCCAGACTGTGTTGTTTTTGGGTTTTTGGTCTTTTTGCCTTGTTTTCTCTTGGCTTTGGGGTTCATATAAATACCCCCACATATCCTCAGTTCTAACGACTGAAGAGAAAAGTTTTACAAGGGTTTTAAAAGTTTGTTTAATTTGTTTAAAGGTGTTTAAGCCTTGTTTAAGAGTTTGTTTGTGAAGAAACTTTCACAAGAGCAAGAAGAGATTATCCTTTAGTGTTTGAGCTTCAACTCATCTCTCTCTCACTCTTGTCATCTATTGGAGAAGTTTTCTAAACTCAATCTAGCCTTGCATTCATATATATAATTGTTTGATTATCATCTTTCTAAGCTAGAGTTTATATTGAGTTTAGTTTAATTATTTTTATTGAATCTCTTTGTTCACACACAACCATTGAGCTTATTGTATTTATATTCATAGTATAATTTGGGTTGTGGGTTTGTGACTTAGAGTGTGAGCTTAAATTGAGTTCTCATCTATTGTAGAGAACAAACTTATTATATTTGTGCTTAATTGTGTAGATCACTTTGTAATACACTAGTACACCAAGAGGAGTGTGTGGTGAGAGACGGGGTCATCCCAAGAGGAGTGTGGTAGGTGGTAATACCTAGAGAGAGGTTGCAATTCCTAACACTTGAGGGAGACACGGGCTAGAGACCAACACTTGAGGTGGTAGTTAGTGTAGTTACATTGTGAGATTGTAGACGTTGATCGGTGAGCGTTGAAACCGATATTGTGTGGTGTAAGCGTTTTCGGGTGATCGTTGAAAACCCGGTGTGATAGTGGATTTCTCCCCGGGAGTGAGGAGCGGAGACGTAGGACGGAAGGTCCAAACTCCGTGATCATTTTGCTTGTTTGAGTTTGGCTTAGTGCACTTATATTTTTGTTCATCTTTATTGCCATTCTCTCATTGCTTATTTCATCCACTATATTGTTTATATCTTGTTTCACCCTTGTGTTAGTTTCATATCCTTGCATATATCTCTTGTTGTATCTCATTGCTAGGATATATTTGTTAATAAGTTTTATTTGGCATTAAATCGGATTAGATTAGCATAAACCCTATTCACCCCCCCTCTAGGGTTCTTTCCTAGTGGCATTAGGGTACTTTCATGTGATGAAGGGCGTCAGGAGGAAGAATTTGTACTATTTGATTGGGAGCACGGTGATTAATAGAGAGCTGACGACCTTTTTGGATTTGGCTAGACTGTGGCGTTTGTTGAGGCTGGGTTATTCGATTATTGGTGTCGTGCATGGATTGTTGAAGAGTGCTTTGACCTGCAGATTGAAGTCCTGTGAGCACATTGGTATGAGCAAGGAGACCGAGGTGGAGTTTGACACTTCTATTCACCGAGCGTGGGGTCTTCTAGGTGGTGTTCATTCATGCATTTGGGGGCCTTCCAATGAGACATCATTGGGAAGTAATCGGTATTTGGTTTCCTATGTTGGGGACTGGTCTAGACATTTGTGGGTTGCAACCAAGTCCCGTTTGTATGAAGTCCTAGTAGTCAACAACATTTGGAGGAAGTGCATTGGCAGAAAGGTAACATGGTCATATGTATGATGAACAACTGTCACTCCTCTCTACTCTCTGTCTGATGAAATAATACGAAGTATCCTAGCTCTGTAAGATCTTTTTTCTACAAGAAAGTTTATATTGACTAACATAAAAATTATTGGTGAACTTGATGCATGTGGAGAGGAGAGAGAGAAACATCAAATCTGAATGTGATAACTTGAAAAATGGCTAAATACCCATATTGGTATTTTAATTCCACCCTATTTACCAAGAAGGTATTTTAATTAGGCAAACCTGCTTTAAGGCATTTTAATTGATTCAACTTACCAACAAGACCATTTTTCTCGTCGGCAACCAGTTTTCCGGCGAGAGCTCGTCACGTGCGTGGCACGATTTCTCACTCTTTATTTCTCCCTCTCTCTCGCGTTCAAATTCTAAAAATAAAAGGGGCGAATTTGTCCTATTTTGGGTGAATTGGGATTTTTAGAGGGTTAATTCTCGCCTTTAAACACTGCCACGTTAGAAAATCCGTGCCACATCAGCAGCTAAAAAACAGTTTAATTCATCATGTGCCACGCACGTGACGAGCTCTCGCCGGAAAACTAGTCGCCGACGAGAAAAATGGCCTTGTTGGTAAGTTGAATCAATTAAAATGTCTTAAAGCAGGTTTGCCTAATTAAAATACCTTCTTGATAAATGGGGTAGAATTAAAATACCAATATGGGTATTTAGCCCTTGAAAAATAGTCCGAAGCCAAATATTTACCTTTTTATTCCCCGAGCTTCTTGACGTGAAATTAAACCACTTCTCTGAAATTGTTTCTGCTTCTGTCTTCCAACTGTATGCAGATGGCCTTTTTTTATCAACTTGGTCGGTGCTCGCTTCATTAATTATTGTCCTTTGGGTAGAAACGCACAAATATGTGGGGGCTGCATCTGACATCATGGGAGTGAGTTCTTTTCAAGCCAACTTGCCATGCGCAGATGTCTCACATTTAGACCATTAATTACAGGGAGTACCTTGCATGATTCATTTTATGAACGTGCAGGTCCTGACGTACATTTGAAGTTCACGAGCTAAGAAAATTTTAGCGTAGCGAGTGTAATTACATTAACTGCGTCACCTTCACAATTTTTATGAGGGCTAATATGGTACATAGGCTCCCTGGGTTATCATTGTTTTGAATCTACTAGCTCTTTAGTTTCATTTTTCATATGCCCCTAAGGTTAATTTTTTCACTCGCTAATTTTACTCGGGGGCAATTTCTGCAAAAAACCTTATCTAGGTAAAAGAGTTCAAAAATATTTAACTCAAGAGGGTCTTTTGCTTAAAATGAAACCGATGTTACTAAGTTACAAACAATGATAAAGGGCCTATGCAATTAACCCCTTTTTGAATATTAGGCTAAAAAAATAATGGATCTAGTAAGGCAAGGCAGTTGGTATATAGAGTAATTAACAAATGCATGTCTTTTCGTAATGGAGGATCGTGATGGAAATTGTGAAAAGAGTATGAAAGCTCATATTTCCCAAAATGAGTTATGATACTCAAATCCTATGATTCCAACTTTTATAAGTGGAGTCTTGCTAATCATTAGTATAAGGGCAATGGATAAGAAAAAGAGAGAGAAAGATGGATGTAGTAAATAGAGAGAATGAATGGGAAGCATAAGGTCCTTCTTATCCTTTATTCTCTATACCTCTCTCCTTCTTATCCATTACCCAATGATGAGGCAAACCCTTATAAGAATATGATAGCACAAGTATTTCTCAAAGTGAGTAATGATACTCTAATACTAAATACACGATTCAAGGGCTGCAACTTATTTCTGTATGGAATTTAATAGGGAGAGAGGAAAGGAGAAGAAAATTTCTTCATCTAATTTTTCTAGCCAATCAGAATACTCTAGTTCCATAAATTCGAGAGTAAATTGTTGTTAGTCTCCTCAATACATAGTGAATTTTATTGTTTTCAGGACACTCATCAATCATATTCGTCGCCAGTGAAAGTCGTTGAAATTGTTTAATGAGGAATATGGTATTATTCTCTATTTCTCATTGTTTCTTTTAATCAAGAGCTTTTGAGAATTTTCTGATATTGAAGTATCTATACTATTATATTAAAAACTTGCTTAAGGTACCAAAAAAGTTTGAAAGACATTAATTTTACATAACAATATAAATGTGAAGGTTATTTATAGATAATTTTACCATAGGAGATTTTTTTCCTTTATTTTCTTTTATCTGTTCTTTTTCTATAACATTCTAAACTATGACATGATGATATAATTAAAGCTCGTTAACTAAACATCTATCACAATTTGTGTGTTGCAAGAGAAATCATACTCCCTTTAAAAGTACGAGTTCGAAAAAATCTTTCTGTGGTCAATATTACCATAACTTTTTCTAAATATTATATTGTTATTCTAACCTATTCTAATTATCCTATCTTCTTTGAATTGGTAATTAAATGATTTATCATATTCATAATGAGATAACATGTTATTGGATAAAAGAGATACATTTGATATAATTTAAATCTTTTACTTATTTTAGTTTGCAGAGAAATCTAAAAAACGTATGCTAGCCAGCACCTAAAAGTATTCGAACTTTGTAAAAAATATACTTTTTAAATTACAAAAATACCTCTACAAATTTAAAATTTTATTAAAACACAATGAAAATTATAAATTTTACTTGTTTTAATTCAATGAGAAATCTGAAAAACATATGCTAGCTAGAAATTAAAAGTTTTTTTACTTTGGAAAAATTATCTTGTAAGTTTTAAAAACTACAAAAACACCCCTAAAATTTTAAAATTTGTAAAAGAACACCTTAAAAATTTCAAACCTATAAACACACTAAAAACCTACAAATAATACAAACAACCCCTAAAAATTTATAGAATTTGCAATAAGCACTCTAAACTTTTTATAAATTGTAAAATAAAACCCTCGAAGTTATAAAACTTATAAAAATTCTGATAATTTCCAACCTAATAGAACATTAAAAATATAAAAATTATAAATATCCTGAGAATTTATAATTTATACAAAACAACCTTAAAGTTTCAAAAATTACAATCAAACACCCAAAATTCAAATTTTACAAAGAACACCCTGAGAATTCCAAACGCATTAGTAAATTAAAAACATAGGAAATATAAATAGTCTATAAATAATTAACAATTTGTATAAAAGGCCTATACCTTTTAAAAATTACAAAAAACCCCTAAAATTCATAATTTATAAAAAAACATCATGAGAATTTTTAACCTATAGACACTAAAATGAATATACAAAATTACTAGCAACCCCTAAAAAATTAAAATTTTGTAAAAAATCATACTTTCTTTAAAAATATAGGTTTAGAAAAAAATTCATGGTCAATATTGCCCATAAATTGTTTTGGAAAAAACATAACTAATTTAAAATTTATCAAAAAAATCCTTAAAGTTTAGTACATTACAAATTACCACTCCAAAGTTCGAAATTTTTCAATGATTTTTGTAGCTCCTTGATTTCAATATAATGTTTAGTGGTTTTGTGTGTTTATAAATTACAAAATTTTCGGGTGGTTTTTTTACAGTTTTTAAAACTTTTGAGGGTGTTTCTTTTGTAGTTTTCTAAATTTTCATTGTTTTTTCAGTGTAATGCATAGATATGTCAATTAACAATGATATTGAAGAGTAAGTCATTCTTAAGATATATTAAGCTACGCATCACTATTCCTAAATAGTATAGTTTATATATGAAAAAAATTTAGTCAATCTATATAGTGGTTAAAAGGATTTTGAATTTAATGTACTATTTTTTATAAATTAATTTAATGTGAACCCACCATATAATTTTGACTGTGGTCATCATAATTTTAATATGTTTAATTAATTAATTATATAGGTATATAGATCATAGATTACTTTACTTTCTCGCATGAACTAATATTTAGAACTTAATAATTTAAATTATTATTTTTAAATTTAATATAAAAAGGAGCTCTAATAACATTTATTTATTTACCTACATGATAATACAATCTCAATTCTCTTATATTTTACTTGAGATTTATTCTATAGTTACACGTATCAAATTAGTAAGTACAATAATAATTATTCATGCTTAAATTATGATGATTGTAGTTGGTCACTCACTATAAAATTTTCATGAAGATATGTACCTTACTTTCTATAGCTATTTTGCACTGCTCATGTATATTTTATAAATTTCTTGTTAATTTGGCATATTAAATTATTTTTTCTTTGTAGAAAATTTTCTTTAACTTTTAAATTATGTAATCATTATATCACCATTCTAGTGTAGAAAGGACCTCACTCTCAATGGCTTCAAGGTAATATTTGAGTTAAGCTGAAGTATATACTATTACTACTATGTGTATATAATATTTAAGAAAACCATGTCAACACTTTTAAACAGAAGAAAATATTCTAATATTGAATATTATAAAACTAAATATATCACCATTATAGTGTAGAAAGGACCTCACTCTAAATGGTTTCAAGGTAATATTTGAGTTAAGCTGAAGTATATACTATTACTACTATGTGTATATAATATTTAAGAAAACCATGTCAACACTTTTAAACAGAAGAAAATATTCTAATATTGAATATTATAAAACTAAATATAGCCAATTTAGTTATTAACAAAAGAGAACTTACATCAGAAAACATGAATAATAAGATAAAGAGGAAAAGCAATGACATTGTCAATAGTACTACCAATAGCAAACTGTAATGTAAAGTTAACCTATTTTGTGGAGCCCAACTACTGGTCATAAGCATCAAGGTTTCTATATATATACTTTATAATTTATTTAAAAGGGTCATAATCTTATATAATAAAATTAATTTAATACTAAATAGTAATATCGTTGTAATAATATCGTAATTAGAGAAAATGCTTTCTGAACCAATATGTTCTTTACGATATATAAGCTATGCACTCTAAATTATTGTGTCTTTTATAGAGCCAAAAAGTTTAAATACGAGCCTCTAACATTTTTCTCTCACAACAACAAAATCCACTTATCAGATATGGATATTTCGGATAAGTTATATATCCTACATACAATACAAGTGCACTAGACCAGTGAGTTATGATAGAATTTTTTATTCATATCGTTTGGTGTAAGATTTGATAGAGACCTTGTATCAAAGGAAAAAAATTATATTTAGAGCACATGGAGAAATATATCATAATCTTCATGTTCTAATTTCTCAAGAAAATAATACTTTATACTTTCGGTTTTACTTACATGGTTCAGAGAATGAGCTATAAAACTGAATTAGAATATTAGATAATGTAAATATGAGTTAAATCTAAAAGTTAATGTGAATATGAGTCAAACCACAAATAAAAGTTTAATGGACATATTACAAGTAAATTCATATGCAAAATTTCTTTACGATTTGAATGATCACCCATCTTTTGAAGATTTCAAGACACTAATAAACAGAGATGTCGTACTAGATCAATGTGTTTATAACTCACAAATAGTTGATCACATGACCATAGTCTAGGTTACAGAAAACAATGACAATATTATATTTAAGAGAAAGATTATTGAGCTAATGATCAATTCCACAAAAAACTTTATTTTTATTTATTTTTGTTTAATTTTTATCAATTAAAATAATCATGGTATTCAACCATGTGCATTGCACGTGCATCTCAACTAATGAATATAAAATGATAAAGTTCTTTTTTAAGTAAGGTATAATAATAAGTTAACATAAGTACAATAATTTAAATTTCAATATATATGTTCCAATCTAAATACTATCAAAAGTCAAAATAAATCTACATACTCATGTTAAAAAAATTAAATATAATAATTCAAAGATAACATATGAAACATACTCTTCTTATTAACATTATCGGGAGTATTCTTAGGATGATGTTTTAAAAATAATTTACTAAACTATTATGAACTCTATTTACTTTCGTAAAAATAAATATATATATATATATATATATCCAATTTTAAATAAGATAATATAAAATAACTCATCTCCAATAAAAAAAATCATAAAAGTATGATATAAAACTCGATGAAAGTTGTGTCAGCGTCCCTTTTATATAAAATTTGAGATGGTTACATTTTTGTATTTATTGCACGTGCAATAATGATAGTTTTCATAAATTTCACACCCCCCTGAAAACAGTAATATACAAAGGATAGTTTTGGAGGAAGAAGTAGCAAAGACAATTAAATGGAGGTGTCTGTTTATATGCTTTTAGGTGTTGATGGGAACACTTAACAAAATGAGAATGACGCCTAACAAATCACAGCCTCAACTGAACTATAAAAAAAGGCAAAAATTAGCTGCCAATAACGAACGATTTAATCTTATGCCTAAAAAATTAAATCAAAACTATTTTAATGCATTAGCAACAGAAGTATCTCAGAACATCTAGAGCTTCAATCATGCCGGGTCCCACATGTAACTAGACCCCTCTAAGGACATGCCACGTGTGAAGATAAGGTCGGAATCAAAAGTGACTTTATCGAAAGTACACGCGTCAGTCGATAGCAGCACCCCCTCCCATACGCTAGGTTGATGGGCACAAGGCAGCGCGTGTCGGTGGCCGTTAGCTAAAATAACTCGTGACTCACGGGAACATGTTCCATAGAACGAAAATTCTTAATTAAAAAAAGAAATTTAGGCAAAAAAAAGGAAAAAATGCATCTAGGCCCCAAAAAAATAAAGAAGATGTGACTCAGCCCCTCAATGTTTTCCCCTTACTCTTGAACCCCAAAAACCCAAAAAAATTTGTTCAGCCCCCTTTTCACACTCTCCCAGGAATTCATTCCAAAAGCTTCCGAAAATACGGCTTCCCCTTTTTCTTCTTTTTCTTCTTTTTCTTTTATGAGTGTGTTACTGTCCTCCGCCTCCCCAGATCCGATCTCATCGGAAAAATTCCATCGCTAACACTCGGTAACCTCACTGCCCTCCACACCCTATCCCTCCGCTTCAACGCACTTTCAGGTCCTCTCTGTTAGACCCTAGAGGGGGGTTGATTAGGGTCTTATACTAATCTAATCCGATTATATGCCAATTAAAATTAATTAACAAGTTATCCTAGCAAGTGTGAAATACAACAATATATATGAGCTATGATAAGTGCTGTTGACTGCAGCGTTCTGGGTGCGACGGTTGGATTCAGCTAGCTGACTTGACAAAGCGCGGATTTGACAATCGTGCATTTGCTTCATCTCCTGCATAGCCATTCCCATTTCGATCTTGAAGATTTCCTTCTGCCTAGCCAGGGCCTCTTCAATGATTTTGGCTATCTGATCTGTATTGACCATGAGCACCTCTCGAGCTTGTCCTATGCTAGACGTTGTCTCGTCAGAAGCGAGAGCGGAATAGGAATCCGAGAGTTCATCATCGGAATGTACTCCCTCATGGATCCCACAGTAATTGTCATATCTGACGGCTTCTAGCTGAAGCTGAACTGTTCCCGAATTGACCCTGCTTCCTGGAGAGGAATTAGGGTCGGAACCACTTGAAATGATTGGGGATTTTCCTTTGTTGACCGTGTTGATAGTAAACTCAATGTTACAATCTCTCACAACCCTAATATACTATGTATGCAAATACAGTAAGCTCAAAGTGGGTGTGTGTAACAATGAGATTAAAATCAAATCTAAACTCAATATAAAACTAGCTTTAATAGAAATGATAATTAACAAATAATTAATAAATAAAAGCTAGAGTAGAGTTTAGAAAACTTCTCAATAGATCAAGATGGAGAGATGGAGATTTGAGGCCCAAACAAGAAGATAATCTCCTCCACTTGTAAAAGCTAAAACAGCTTTAAACTAAACCCTTAAACAAGCTTAAACCTTTTTTAAAACTCTTGTTTAAAAACTTCTTAGCTCTATAGAAAACTGAGATCAAAGAGGGTATTTATAGCCTCCAAAACCTCGGCTGCTCACATGGGTTCTCAGGTATAACGCGTTCGTTTGTTCGACGCGTCTTCTTCTGAGTAAACATTACCTTGTTGGCCTCCGCAAGAGTCGCACGTTTAGATTCACTCTTTTGTGAGGGTGAAACCTTAACGGGCTCTTGGTCCTTTGCACGCACCGCCGAGCTGGTTGTTGCAGAGTTCGATTTGTTAGGAGATCGTGTACGACCCCCAGTCTGGATGTTGGCTCGAGGCTCCTTCAACGATCCCCAGCTTTCCTTGACAAGCGCTTTTCCTCGATTCTCGGGTAGAGCATCGATACGGTGCGGTCGACCGGTGCGGTCGACCGAGGACTGATACATGAAAATGAAGTTCTGAAAACAGTTTTTTTATTTTAAAACACTGTTTAAAAATATCAAATAAATTCTAAAAAATGTAAAACTTTGGGGAATGATTGTAGATATGATAATAAACATGCTACAATGACTTGTTTCCAAAAAGGACTTCCCAAATGAAAAATATCATCATTTTGCAAAATAGTCCAAAACATAAAAATATGAGATGCTATTACCTTAGGCGTTGATTTGGCCTTTGGTACCCAAACTCGTTCGGATCTCGGCGATCTCTTAACGGTCTCTCCCTTTAGCATTTCTCGTGCTTTTTGAACCAGGGCTCGGGCATGCGCACGCAAGGCGCGGTGCTTTTGGATTCGCTCCTCGAGAGTAGAACGGGTTCTTTTGACTTGAACCCATTTGTTTGTTTCTGCTTGAAAAAGGACTTCCCAAATGAAAAATATCATCATTTTGCAAAATAGTCCAAAACATAAAAATATGAGATAGTTGAATTTTGATGTTTTGACATAAACCAACTTTTAAAACTTTATGAAATGTTTTTATAGACTTAGTAAAACATGAATAAACTGATATTGAAGTCTACAAACTAAGGATATAATATTTTCACAAAATTGCATATTCTATGCAATGTTTTCAAAAACACAATAGAAAATATGAAATAATCTCCTCGGCGGAAGAGGAGTCCGGATCTGCGATCTCGACCATTTTGGATGACGCGGGGACGTCACGTGATGCAAGTGCAGAGGCGGCAACGGGGTCTTGGATTTTTGAACCGAAGGACCTACAATCATTTATTAAAGAGGTTACCTTTCTGTACCCGTTTGGAGAGGCGGATCTGGAGGAGGAGGAAGAGAGGCCTTCTTTGGATATACCCAAGCTTGATCTGATCTTCAATAAGCTCGACTTGGTAATCTCGCGGATGAAGCTTGAACTTGTTCTTTAACTTGAATTGCAAGTCTTCACCGACATTCCGCCAACCTCCTTTGGATATTATCATTGAAGCTCTATTCCATCCATCCTCCAACTAACGTTGTTTGTCTATAATAAATAAGAAAACACAAATACTAGACAAACGACATTAGTGGTAAATTGTTTGTTAAACATCATCAAAACAAGAAGGCCAACAATCTTCCCCTTTTTGATGATGACAAACAATTTACAAAAAGAGATATATGCATGAAGGAAATGAATATATAATTTATAATTCACATGCATATAATCAAGAAAGAATATACATATACTCACAATATTTGTCCCCTTTGACAACATCAAAAAGGGGACAAAAGAATTAAGAGAGCGAAAACTCCCCCTACCAATAAGCATGGGTGAGTATAACACATAGAAAGATATAGGGATTACTCCCCCTATCAAAATACCATATAAAATATATGCAATAAAAGATCATGGCAAACATGTGAGCAAGCATAAATAATATGCCAAAAATCACTCACATTCAAGAGATAATGAGAACATATATAAATATATCAAGATGAACATATTGTCTCATATCATAAAAGCCAATGTATAATATAGATTTATGAAATCAAAAGAAGAGAAACATGAGAATCATGTAAAAGTTTTCAAATGAAAAAAAATCAACCAATTGAAATCATAAATCAACCACAATCACATAAAACCAAACCGTCATTGATTTTCAAAAATCAAGAGAGGCAACTCTATCTAGCTCTTGAGCTAGTATCAACCCATATGAACATTTTTAGCACCCGGTAAACAATGTTTGGGAATAAACACCCAATAACTCCGGAGGGTTATATAAACATAGTCCTCTCATCAAAATAAAAATAATAATCATGAAAACAAAAGATTTTATACAAGAAAAATTGTTTTCATAACCAAAAGATTTTAAAGCATAATTTTCAAAACCAAGAAAGAGAAATATAAAAACATTAAAATTCTTGGTTTAAAAATCAAATTTGTTTTGGTACCCAAGAACTCTTAGTACCAAAAGATTTAGGGACATGACCCCTATCATTAAAGCTCAAAGCCCTAGGGTTATGAACCCTCTTGGGCACATATGGTGCACTAACACGGTCAAAGCAATATTCACTCAAATGACCCTTCCGATTGCAATTTGTGCAATGAAAGAGATCCATTTGTTTTTGTGGACCATTAGCTCGTGCACGGGAAACATTTGCAAATAAAGATGATCTTTTAAGATTTTTTTGTAAATGTGAAACATTATCAAAACAAAACTTTCCTAAGTGGCCATATCTACCACAAACATCACATTTAAAAACATGTGGTCTATTTGAAGCATTTGTCAAATGAGATTTTCTTTTCAAATCAAAACAATAGTTGGCCAAATGACCAAAACGACCACAATGATCACACTTGAACACACTAGCATGCTTATGATGAACTTTGTGAGAATGAGCATGTGAATGTGTAAGTGTACAAGATGAAGAAGCTATATGAGATGCACAAGGAGCATTATAATTCTTATGTTTGTGTGCATCATAACAAAACTTAGCTAAATGACCTTGACGGTCGCAAATAGAACACTTATAAGTTTTGCTATACATGTGTGCATAATGAGTGGATGATTTTGACTTAGTCTTGGCACACATGTCCATAAGCCTCTTATGATTATTAATGCATGTTTTCAAAGTTGAATATAAAGATGAAATACTATTTTTCATAAGATTCAAATCTTTATTTTTAAAGATGAAATGCTTTTATTCATAAGATTCAAATCTTCATTTTTAGGCACATATGCATTAGAAGTAGAACATAAATAGTTATTTATAAAGGAAGCAGTATCATTTTGTATGTTCTCTACTTCTAAGTTGGCATTATTTTTATCATGAGTCAAGTTAGCAATATCCAATTTCAAATTTTTATTTTTCAAATTTAACATATCATTGTTTTCTTGAAGAGCAATACTTTCTTGAGAAATGATATCAAATTTGGAAGCTAACTTCTCATGATCGGATTTTAAATCTTCATGCTTGCTTTTTAAATCAATAAAATCATTTTGTAATTTCTTGTAGGCATGTAATAATCTTTCACTAGCACAAGCAAGTTCATCACTAGATAAATCATTATCGGGTTCGAACTCGCAAACCTCACTAGGGCTATCGCCTAGTGGACATGCGTGTGCATGAAGCTCCATATGAACTTGAAGCGGGATCCTCCAAAGCTTGTCGGATCGCCTCCAAGTCTCCTTGATGTGCTTCTATAAATATCCATAAGGTGTAAGCACTATCAAAATGAACAAACTTGTTAGACATAGATGAATTAAAGGCATTTAGCAAATATTCTAACAAAATATTGTTCATTGTAAACATACGATGATCATTCTTATTCCATTTGGATTTCTCCAAAGTGGGCACAATATAAGCATCATCTATAATTTCCCATAAATCAAAGTGTTTAGATTGAACAAAAAGTTTAAATCTAACACACCATTGGGCATAGGGGAAATTATCTAATCTAGGAGCAATATTGATGGCATAACCTAAACCATGCATATCCATAATATAAAAGGCAAGCAAGATACAAATAAAGCTCAAAATTAGATTAGCACAACAAGCTAACTTGGATCTTTAACTCAAGGCGATTAGATCTTAAATCAAAGAGCACCAAGCTCTGATACCAATTGTTAGACCCTAGAGGGGGGGTGATTAGGGTCTTATTTATGCTAATCTAATCCGATTAAACGCCAATTAAAATTAATTAATAAGTTATCCTAGCAAGTATGAAATAAAACAAGAATATAAGCTAGGATAAGCAAACAACAAGATATATCCTAACAAAGAGATATAGGCAATATGATATATGCAAGGATATGTAAACTGACACAAGGGTAAACAAAATGAACTAGATAGTGGATCATATAAATAATGAGACAATGGCGATATGAGCAATGAGCACAAATATAAATAAACGCCAAAGCACACTCAAGCACAATCAAATGATCACGGATTTCGGACCTTCCGTCCTACGTCTCCGCTCTCCACTCCCGGGGAGAAATCCACTATCATAACCGGGTTTTCTACGTTCACCCGAATAACGTTTACAACCACACTATGTCGGTTTTTAACGATCACCGATCAACGTCCATTCCTCACACTCGGTTTTCTAGTTCACCGAAAACTTCACAACAACACACAATGTAAACCCACTCTACACCCACTAAGTGTTGAACTAGACGTGTCTCCCTCAAGTGCTCAGTTACAACCTCTTCCTAGGTTCGTCAACCGATGCCACTCCTCTTGGGATGATTCCCGACTCTCGCCACACACTTCTCTCGGTGTACAAGTGTATTACAATGTGTATCTCACAATTAGGCTCAATTATAATAATTGATTGTTCTCAACTATGGATGAGAACACAATGAAAGCTCACACTCAATGTTACAACTCTCACAACCCCAAATATATTATGAATGCAAATACAATAAGCTCAAGTGGGTGTGTGTGTGTAACAATAAGATAAAATCAAATCTAAACTCAATATAAAACTAGCTTTAATAGAAATGATAATTAACAAATAATTAATAAATAAATTAAAGCTAGAGTAGAGTTTAGAAAACTTCTCAATAGATCAAGATGGAGAGATGGAGATTTGAGGTCCAAACAAGAAGATAATCTCCTCCACTTGTGAAAGCTAAAACAGCTTTAAACTAAACCCTTAAACAAGCTTAAACCTTTTTTAAAACCCTTGTTTAAAAACTTCTTAGCTCTATAGAAAACTGAGATCAAAGAGGGTATTTATAGCCTCCAAAACCTCAGCCAAAAATCCCCAAGTAAATGATAAAAACAGCCCCAGAAAATAGCCGTTAGGGAACCAATGGATATATTGGCGGTCGACCGGAAATTCTTGCGGTCGACCGCGATCTAGGTTCCAAACGGAGAAAACAAGCTGGGACTTCTTCGGTCGACCGGTGCGGTCGACCGATGGAAGTATCGAGCTCTCGGTCGACCGGTACGATCGACCGACAAACTCTCTGCTGTCCAGAAACAAATGAACAATTGAGCGATCGACCAGTGCGGTCGACCGAAATCTGATACATGAAAATCTGATTTGCTAATTTTAAAACACTGTTTAAAAATATCAAATAAATTCCAAAAAATATAAAACTTTGAGGAATGATTGTAGATATGATAATAAATATGCTACAATGACTGGTTTCCAAAAAAAACTTCCCAAATAAAAAATATCATCATTTTGCAAAATAGTCCAAAACATGAAAATATGAGATACTTGAATTTTGATGTTTTGACATAAACCAACTTTTAAAACTTTGTGAAATGTTTTTATAGACTTAGTAAAATCCTCTTCCTGAACAACCTGGTTACGGCGGCTTGGTTCACCTCGCTGGTTCGTCAGTGCCTGAATTTGTTGCTCATGCATCTCTCTCATAGTCTGCATGGCCATCTGCATCTCGAACCTAATGCTTTCCTGTTGTTTGGCTATGGCATCTTCAAGCATCTTGGCCACTTGTTCCGCGCTTATCATTAGTGACTTGCGGGGTTCCCCCTCACTGGACACTGTATTATCTGATGCGACTGCGGAGCAGGTATCCGACTCTTCACCTGTCTATAATAAATAAGAAAATACAAATACTAGACAAACAATATTAGTGGTAAATTGTTTGTTAAACATCATCAAAACAAGAAGGCCAACACTCTCCCCTCCGATCTCTCCTCCATGGCTGTGCTCCGGAACCTCTACCTGCATGGGAACAAGTTAACCGGCGAGATCCCGACGTCTTTAGTCTCGTTGCAACATCTCGTTCGCTTGAATCTCGTGGGAAACAAGTTTTCCGGTGAGATTCCTGTGGCTTTCGGATGATCTTTACTATGACTTGTATGTATAATTTTAGTTTGGTTGGTCTGCCAATAAGAAGATGACATCCACCAGCATTAAGTGGAGCTTATTCATATCATAAACTGCATTTCTTTTTTTTTATTTAGTTATCAGCGTGTATTGCCTTAGTATTTAATTTTCTAAATTCTCCTTCATATTGAAGGCTGAGTGTTAGGTTGGACAAACATTTGGAGGGAATCCTTGAACTATGCTAGAATTCTCAATATTTTTGTACTTTTAGCCCGTTAAAGCTTTGCCTTCACAAGTAACTAGATGCTGCTTATTGGTTGTACTTTTAGCCCGTTAAAGCTTTGCCTTCACAAGTAACTAGATGCTGCTTATTGGTTGGTTTCACAGAGGCTTTGGAGGTGCATGCTTCAACTGTATGCTGCTTATTGGTTGGTTTCACAGAGGCTTTGGAGGTGCATGCTTCAACTGTAGAAAATCTAGGCACCAAGCTTCTGAATGCCCAAACAACTAAGGCAAGATCGTTAAACTATTGCAGTTTGTTTAATGGAGTTTTGATGTTGATCAGTTTGATGCCCAAATAACTAAAGCTAGATCGTTACAATTAATATAGTCGTTCCCAGATGATGATCAGTTATAACAGACTCACTTGGTTACAACATGACTTGCAAATCTAAGATGTCCATGGCATTGTAAAATTACACAGGCTCAAGATGTCGTGTTTGCAGTTGGATAGGATGGTCTAATTTAAACATGGCATTGTAAAATTACACAGGCTCAAGATGTCGTGTTTGCAGTTGGATAGGATGGTCTAATTTAAATTTATGCAATGATTTTGTTCATTGATGCTTCTTATGAAACAGTGTTGGCATTGACCTGATGGGGCACAACTGTGGAAGTTCTCTCTTCTTCCGTAATTTCGTATGATGTTATTTTATTTATTGTTCTATAGGATGAAAGGTTACCGGGGAGGAAAGAGAATCGTGATTTGGTTGTACTTAGATCAAAATTTAATAAAATATATTGTCTATTTAGTGATCAATTTTGGTGTAATTTATTACGATTGTATGTGAAATGTATTGTGGCTGTCATGTGAATATGTATAAGTTTATTCAAATAGAACTTGATCTGCATAATAAACTAAATATTACATCAAAATGTTGTGTATCAAAACCTAAATATCATGGTACATAATATGTACATAATCTTGAGGTTATTGTGTACATAATATATACAGATTATGTACATAATCTTCAAGTTACGATACACTATTAAATCTTATTATATGTTAACTCTCCTCGTAACATGTTAACTTTCAGCTGAACATGTTAACTTTCATCATAATATATTAACTTTTATAATAATATGTTAACTTTCTTCATAACAAGTTTTTTTGAACTAAAATTCGATGTGTTTGAAAGACTAAAAGTCCCTCAAGATGATTTATCTTTCATATATAAATCTGAGAGGCACCCGAAATAGTGGTTGTATGGAGCTTCATATGCAAGCTGTTGTTAATATAAAGAGTTCTATTTTTTAAAAAAATAAAAAGTTCTAACTGGAATGTTAACATGTAAAAAATCAAAAAAGTTTTGAGATTATAAGTCTAATCATATCGTGTATTCAAGTAATATCAGCTGTAAGAATGTAAGAATTTTATTTTGGTGAACGTTAATATGTTCAGTTGAAAGTTAACATGTAACGAAGAAAGTTAACATATTATGTTGAAAGTTAACATGTAATAGTAAAAGTTAACATATTATGATGAAAGTTAACTTGTTCAGCTGAAAGTTAACATGTTACGAAGAAAGTTAACATATTATTATGAAAGTTAACATGTAACTGTGAAAGAGTTATTACGTAGTATATATCATAGTAAAGTTAGTTGTTTACACGTCTTGTTCTATTTTTTCTCTTCTTTTTAGTAGTAATTGGTGACAATCTCTCGATTTCATCTCTTGACACAATTCGCTTCTCATAATCTGGGATGAGATAAAAGACTTGGTCATAGCTTTTTCTAAATGCTTCAATGAAAATAAAACAGTGAAAGTTAACAGGTTTGGATGAAAGTTAACATAAAACAGCAAAATTTAACATTCAGTATGAAAAGTTAACATACTAGGAGGAAAGTTAACACGTTTAGTTAAAAGTCAATATATAACTATTATAGTTAACATGTTATAGTAAAAGTTAACATATAGCTATGATACTTAACACACGACAGGAAGAGTTAACATGTAACCTGGAAAGTTAATATTTACGATTTGTTAGTTCAGCATAGTGTAGAGCCACGGAGGGATGTCTCCCCTCCCTCTCCCCTTTTCACGGGATCCACATACTCTAACGAGTAGAGAACAATACTCTTTCTAGTAACATTTCTTTAGCTTCTAATTCCCATTAATTCACTGCCACAATTAACCCCATCGGTGATTTGTCAAACATAACATCATCATCATCATTATCGCCGTCAATAGCAGAAAGTAAACATACACTAATAAAATGAAGCTACAACTAAGAAACATAAGAAAGAGATCATAACAAATCCCCAAAAACCAACCCAACTCGCTAACAGTGAAATCAACCCTCCCTCAATTCTTCTCTTTTTTTATTTTTTTTAACAAAAAAAGATATCATTAACTGAAAGCAATTACATGGTTTTGTCTCTCATTGAGAGAGCGATCAGATCATAAGTAAGACATCCTTCACTCTTACAAAAACTAAGAACCAAAATGCTATTACAAAAGACTTGTGAGCTTATGAACATGTAGCTCCTGAACAAAATTACAACATACAAAATATAGTCTATAAGACCAATCTTCTCCGCCACCACAACAAAACATCCTGGATCTAGGTTCCACCAATGAGAAAACAAAACCATATGAACCCCCAGTTGCACGTGAAACATCCACAAAAGGAGAGCATAAACCCCGAGTCCAACATGATAATCGGCCAACATGCCATCATTCATAATCACATTTTTCATTTCAGCCTGAGTAGTCAAGCCAAAAACCAAGAATAGCCGAAAAAACTTTCTGCTCCAGTAATAATTATCAAGGTGAATCGCCCATATCAACAGCATGAAACAGGCCCTTCTATAGTGAATTTCTTGTACTACTGCCATTTCTAGCACCTTACCCAGCGGCCAAAACAAACTAGTAGAAATCCAAAACTCATGGCATTCATGCCCATCAAGAAAACCAGAAACCAACCAACTCGAAACCAGGGAACCCCAAAACCAGGTAGAAAAAAAAACAAAAATAAGAGCAGCATGAGGGTGCTTGGGGGGTAAAAATCCCCTTTATCCCCTCCATTGGCGAGATGAATCGCGGTCTCATACATCTCGTAGACCTCCACAACTTCTTTCAACGCAATCCTCAGGAAGGTCATGATGTTGACAAGCACATGGTTCCTCCAGTAAGCAATCTTCCCCATCTTCAGCCTCGTCCACCACGTACCAGCCGGGGGTTTCGCCGGGTCCTCCTCCTCCAAGACCTCAAACCCTACTTTCTTTGCGATGGCCGCAATCTTGTTGTAAGCCCTGAGCCTGGGTAGGACGTCTCCTCTTTGACTCTTACAAGAGAAGAGAGAGGGGAGAGGAGGAGGAGAGAAGAAGAGGAGAAAGGAGCAATTAGGGGAGAGGAGGAGGAGAAAGACAAAGAGGAGGATAAGAAGAAGAAGAAAAGGGGAAGGGGTATTTTCGGAAGCTTTTGAGATGAATTCCTGGGAGAGTGTGAAAAGGGGGCTGAACAATTTTTTTTGGGTTTTTGGGGTTAACGAGTAAGGGAAAAACATTGAGGGGCTGGGTCACATCCCCTTTATTTTTTTGGGGCCTAGATGCATTTTTCCCAAAAAAAAAAGGAGGAACTTTATAATAACTTGGTAATATATCTAGGTAAACCAAGTATGTTGAAAAAAAACCTGAAGTATATGAATTTCTTTTAAAAAGTAAATAACATAACAATATTTGAAATTAATTTTAGCCTAATGACACCCATGTTTCATTATAAAATAAATTTCAACTTAAAAATAACGAATTGTACAGGTATTAAATTATTTAGATTTAAATATAAATTTTATGAAACTCATAAGGTTAATTAAGTATTTTGATTATCCAGCCACAAGTATTATTTATTGGATTCTATTTTGAATGCTATTTGTCCAAGTACATAATAAATGTAAGAAGTAAATAAGGTTCACCATATACGAGTTCCTATTTCATTTAGCAAAAATAAACTATGAGGAGATAAATATTATATTGTGCACCCACCAACAGAACTACATAGTATTCAGATATTCATATGACATCACTGGATTTCTTACTTTATGGATATATTTATTTGTATTTACTGCTTAATATTAAGACTAGGATAGGACACCACTAAAGAGAATAAAATTGTGACATCATCAATACAGATTTCTAAATACAATCCTGATAAGTTATATGAAGACATCATCAGAATAAAATTCTGACTCCACCACCTATGAACACTTGTTTTGACATGATTAGAAGAATCGAGCTCAACTCAAGATCAGTCTATCATTTGATAGGTCATTATGTTAAATATGCTGACATCTGGTATCATTTTTTTTTCCAAAAAGTATGTTTACATAAGTTAAATTTAGTAACATGATAATATAATGTATAACATTTTTGAGTATTATACACCAAAAGACTTGGCGCAACAACTAATGTTTTCATTGCCGTAGTACCCATATCTTTTGGTGGCCTTTTCCTCGAGTCGTCTCCATGTCATACGGGCATAAAAGTAAAGTTACTTAAAAAAGGATCGGCTCGCCTGCTGGCATTTTGTGCAAAACAAACCCTCCCTTCCGTAATTTGCATCCATCATTTTTTTATTTGTCATCTGTACTATATATATATATATATAGTATATATATATATATATATTATATGTATATATATATATATATATATATATATATATATTATATATATATTATGAGAATAATGGAGGTGAGCTGCAGCTCACGCTCTCCCTTTATGCGCCTACAAGTGTATAACATGTTGAGCCCCACACCGTTATGACTAGTAGAAGGCGCTCACATGTCATAACACTTTGCAGGCTCTATGCGAGAAGGTAAGTCTGCCAGCTCACGCTCCATTATTCTCATCTCTCTCTCTCTCTCTCTCTCTCTCTCTCTCTCTCTCTACTATAATATATTATATATATTATATATAATATATATATATTATATATATATTCATTATATATATAGTATATATATATATATTGTGGGTAGAGAATTGTTAGAGATTGTGGTTAAATCTGTAATAAAATAATAAAAGTTGATGTGCTGTAATTTTAAACTTTTTCAAGTTAACTGCTGTGCGTTTGTGAAACGATGTGCTTAAAGCAATATTTGGCCTATACCGGTACAAGGATCCCAATGCCAAACTGCTTCCAGGAACAGCAGTACAATACTCTGGTGTGCACCAATCCAGTACTGTCAAGATATCCTCGATCTATAAGACCTTTCAGTCAAGGCAAAGATCTCCTCGATCTCAGAACATTTTGGTTCAAAATCTTTCGGTTTTAGAGCAAGTTCCTTCGGGCATAGTTCTGCAGCAGCAGTACAAATACAACAGCAACATCAAGATCTCCTCGATCTGACGTTTGTTTTTCTAGTTCCCACCAAGAGCTGCCCAAGGGGCGCTATTTATAGGCCTCTAAGGCTAGCTCAAGAGTCATCCTCAATTAATATGGCTGTTACAAATCATAATGGCAATTATGATTGTAACAACAATCCACAATTAATATGGCTGTTACAAATCATAATGGCAATTATGATTGTAACAACAATCCACTAAATTGATGTAAATGCTATCGTAACTTCTGCATGTATTAACTACAAAGTATGAGGCAATCAATGGATGTGTTACTACGAAACGCGAGGGTCATGTCTCAGCAAATTAGACGAACATCGTCTGTAGGATGAACCTCGTCGAACGGGCGAACCTCGTCAAACGGGCGAACCTCGTTGAATGGGCGAACCTCGTCGAATGAGAAAACCTCGTCCAACAGGCGAACCTCATCGAACGAGCGAACTATTGGGTCCTTTTATTTTGATGATGATTTACAAATAATTTACATCTAATGTTGTTTGTCTAGTATTTGTGTTTTGTATCTATTCTAGGCAAATAATACGTTGGAGGTTGGATGAAATCAAGCTTTCACGATCATATCCAATAGAGGTTGGATGGAATCGAGATTTCACGATCATATCCAATGGAGGTTGGTGGAATAATGGAGTGAAGCAATGCAATTCAAGTTGAAGATCCAAGTTCAAGCTTCATCCGTAAGTTTACCAAGTCGAGCTATATTGAAGACCTTCAAGCTTGGGTATATAGTTTATACTATTTGTAGTATAGGTTTATGATGCGGCATAAACATGTACAAAAAAGGTTGCAAGTGCACAACCGTGTCAAGTTATAGTATTTAAGATATCGATCCCACGAGGAAGGTGTTTTGTAGGAGAAAATATAAAATCGGTTCTTATGTTGTGTGCGTGACAAATAGGAGTGATAAGTGAATGTGATTGTGAAGAGATTGAGAGAGTGAAAGTGGTGTGTAAATAGGTGCAAAATGTAAGTGAGAGTGGATTTGAGTATGATCAATAAGGTGAGAAGGAAAAATGAATAAAAAAATCAAGAATGAAGAACAAAATTCTAGAATAAAAGAAAATGCAAGAAATTAAAGATGGTGGATTCAATTATAGATATGGATAATCTAAAATTGAACCCACTTCTTAAAAAAGGGTGATTCCCTAGAGGGTTCTAGCCTAAAGGCGAATCAAACAAAATAAAAATAAACAAAAAGAAAAACTAAACCCAAGAGGGTTCTAGCCTCAAGGTGAATAGTGCAAGAAATTAAAATCTAACTACAAAATAAATTGCAAAATCTAAACTACAAAATAAAATTGCAAGAATTAAATGCAAGAAAATAAATCTACTCTATAAGCATGAAATAAATCTAAGGCAAGAGGGTTCTAGCCTCTTGGCTATTTAACAAGAAAATAAATCGATGCAGGCATCGATGTAGGTATCGATGCCAGCATCGATGCCCACATCGATGCCGACATCGATACCCATTATTTTCAAATTCTGATTTCACGGATAGCTTCGTCTCGTCGAGATAGGCGATTTTCATATATTATATGTTAAATTCCGCCTTCCGGATTAGGAGATATCGTCGTTTCTTTGTGGCCAACCATTTTGAATATGATTTCTTTTCATATTGGATTTTTGATTTTCTCCGGCTTCTACAGGCTACACGACTTCATTCTGGGCTTTTGGATAATTTGGAAATTGATTTTCCAATGTGCTTCTTTGCTTCATTTCTTTATTTAATCAATGGGTTTTTGTTGAGAGATGAGAGTTTGAGATTTATTCTTCATTAACCTGCAATTAAAAGATAAAAATAATTATTAGTGGTATATTTATTCATATAAAATAGATAATGAGGGTATAAAATTGTAATAAAATGTGATTATCAAATACCCCCACACCTAAACTTTTGCTAGTCCTCTAGCAAAGAAAATAAAAAGAAAATCCTAACTCACTTTCGCAGGAATCGCGGTTGTATTTAGCGCATACAACAAGCCTTTAAACCCCTAGGTTACCCTAGTGGACGAGTTGTAGTCTCGTGAGGGTTTGCAGTGAATATACCCACAAAATTCGGTCAACTTGCCAAATTAAAGAAGTCAGTAAATAACTAAATTCACTTGATAACTTTTAGATAATCTAATTGGAGCCAGTTATCACTCAAGAAAACAATTTTTTATATATAACTCTAAGATATATTTTCAAGAAATTCTTCTCATTGTAGCAATACAAAACCAAGCCAAACTTAGAAATTTAATTTAAAAGTTTTGAAAAGAACATGCTAACTCTTTGTTTTAAATAATTTTCAAGTTGCTTGATTTAAAATATTTTCCAAGACCATATATACAATTATAAAACATTTATTAGTTTTTTTTTAACTCTTTCATCCTTGGTGATTTTTTTCTACTTTAACGGGCTTTCTAAGTGACCATTTAACGAGTTTTGGGCCAATGGATCCCAACCCACATGGGCTTAGGTCATTAAGTATGGAAATACTCCTTGGGCTTAATTACTCGGTCAGCTTAGGCTTTATAAGATAGAATCACCTTGAATTCAAGAGGCTTTTTTTTTTGCCCATTTTTCGCACTCTTCTTTTATAAGGTTAGTTTTTTTTTTTAATTTTTGTTTTTTTTTTTTGTATATGTATATATATTTTGAAAATATGTAAATCAAGACACTTTGAAAAAAATTATTTTCAACTCTAAGTTAAGCATGCAAAAATTTTATTATTTTAAATAAAAGTCCAAGTTAAGGCTTAAGTAAAGTATACTACTTTGAAAATTATTTCTTAAGAAATTTATTTAGAGTTATCATAAAAGGTGAACTTAAGTAAATAACTAACTAGGGATTAGAAAATTTTAAATTTATCAAATAAATCAATTATTACATAACTCTATCAATTTGGCAAGTGACGATATTTTTTTATAATTTTTTTTTTTAAGGAAAAAGGGAAAAAATGTAACTAAAAATGTAAAATAAAGAGAAAAAAATAACTAATTCCCACCCCCACACCTAAATTTTGCATTGTCCTCAATGCAAACTCTATGATGCATAAAGTAAAGCAGATAAGAAGTGAAGCACTTACATTTGGTTCGCTGATAAAAATCTGCAATTACCTTTGGTCTGAGGAGGAGGAAATCAAACATTTATTCTTTTTTTTTTCTCTTTTTTTTTCTTCTTTTTCTTCTTCTTTTTTTTTCTTTTTTCTTTTTTTTAACAACTGAACAAGAAACTCTCAAATGAGAGAAGAATAAATTCTTTTTATTATTCTGAAATAAACAAAATAAATAATATAGAATGAAATATTCAACATGAAGAGTTCATGTTTTACATTGAATCCTACCTTATTGCTGAAAATTCTCCCACGGATTTTAAATAAATTCAACATGATATAATCAACAATGTGCTGAAATTCTAAGCATTCCGGGGTGTTCAATGATTTTTGTGGCAATGGAAGGTAGGTATTATTGGTGTCATGCATATTGGACTTAGATTCTTGATTTGTGAATGTGTGTTCTCTAACAACCAATTTTTCTTTAACAATTTTCTCAACCCCAAGATTCATGGTTGATGTGTAAAAATTTGGTTGTTGTTTATTTTCCAAAAATCTTAGTTCATCAAGAAAGAGTTTTTCAAAATTCAGTTCAAAACAGCAATTGTCCAACACAGTTTCTTTATTTTGACAAACCCGATCTGCTTCTCCTAATATTTTTAGCTCCTCACCGAAAATTTCCTCAAAACTTAGATCTGACTCTTCTTCTTCTTCCCTCGGTCTTTCCTGAATTGAATTATCAGGGGAAGAATGAATTGGAACAAGAATTTGGCTTAAAGGTGTTCTTTCCTGATTATCGACCTGTTTTCCTGACTGTAGTGCATTCATTTGAGTGTCCTTAGGATTGACCACGGGTTGACTCAGAATTTCTCCTTCCTCTACTTCACTTATGGCACTAGCTAGTTGATCAATGTATGGGTTTCTAATCTAGCTAGGGCTTGAGTGTTAGAGTTAAGTATGAGTTCGGTTGATTGCATAAAGGAGTTCATCGTGTAGGATGTTTGAGTTAACATATCAGTGGCTAGTGTGGAGGCCTTAATAATGATTTCAAAACCTTTTTCCAAAAAATTGAGACGTTCATCATGATCTGTATCAAGAGGAGTGTGAGTTACAACTTGATGATGAGGAGACTGATTTTGATGTGACAGATTGGGTTGTTGAAATTGTGGATGAGAATTGAAAGGAACTGTGTTTTCCCTAGGAAAATGTTGGGTCAAAGAGGGAGTGAAGTTTTGAGTTTCGGAGTGGTTTCCCTGATTCCATGCAATGTTTGTGTAACTTGCCCAACCTGGGTTGTAGGTTGGAAAAAATGGATCATTTACCGAATACTGATATGGACTCTCTACAAACTCCCGGACTTCATTGGAAATTTCAATCCTATTGGGATAACATAAATTTTGAAAAACTTGTGGATTAGCCATTTGTTCAAAATGAATTTGTTGATGTGTATTGTCCCTAATCCACGTTTTGCATGCACCAAAAACAATTACTTTTTATATAATTTTTTTTTGTTTTGGAAAAATAAAAGTTAGTTTTTTTTGAAGAAAAAGGAAAAACAAATAAAAAACAATCACTTTTCAATCATGCTAACTCTAGGGTTAAGCCTAACTCAGCTAGACCAGCTCCTAACCAAAAATTCCTTAAGTGAAAAGATAAAAGTTTTACCCGGGTAGTTAGCCAGGTAAGGATAGTACTAGAGGGTGATCAAAGATCAATTAAGTACCTCTTTCCTTGCGGAGCGCTTTACGCAACCCCTAAACCTTGCCTTAGACACCAACTAATCTGAGAAAACTTAAACCAGTTCACTTAAGGATTTCTTGTTCCTTATTGAGCTCGAATCCTTAGGGGCCAACGTCTAATGAGTTTTATTAGGCTTGGGTGGTGTAGTGAGGAATTAGTGATTTTTGGGCTAAGGAAAGGGTGATGAAATCCCTCACCTTATCTTGATTATGGGGTTTTGCCCTTAAAAATATTTTTAAGTGTGTGTCAAATCAAGATGCTCAAATCACTTGGTGAATTCCTACTAACTATATGAAATGCAACCCTATGAATTAAAAGCAACTAAAAAGGATGGAAAAGAAAAATCTTTTTTTTTAATTAGGGTTAACAATCAAACAAATGAGAAGGGGGGATTTGTTTGAATTTATTATCTTGTTAGTAAATGTCAAAGTGGAGGATGAATTTTATTATGGTAAAAAAATAAAATTCTTTCTTTTTTTTAAGTCCTAATTGTCTCTAATTGTGAAGAAGTAGCTAAAGGGTGTAATTAAAAACTAGAAAGAGGACTTACCCGAAAGCAAATCTTCAAATCCTAGCTCTCCAATCCGCGATCTTCAAGCTCCAAGCGTTTCCTTCACAAAAAACACACAAGTTAAAGAACCAAAATAATTAAAACCTACTTAAGCACCTTCCCCGGCAACGGCGCCAAAAACTTGATGCGGCATAAACATGTACCAAAAAGGTTGCAAGTGCACAACCGTGTCAAGTTATAGTATTTAAGATATCGATCCCACGAGGAAGGTGTTTTGTAGGAGAAAATATAAAATCGGTTCTTATGTTGTGTGTGTGACAAGTAGGAGTGATAAGTGAATGTGATTGTGGAGAGATAGAGAGAGTGGAAGTGATAGTGTGTAAATCGGCACGAGATATAAGTGAGAGTGGATGTGACAAAGAATGAATATGATCAATAAGGCAAGAAGGAAAAGGAAAATAAAAATCAAGAATAAAGAAAATAAAATTCAAGAATAAAAGAAAATGCAAGAAATTAAAGATGGTGGATTCAATTATAGATATGGGTAATCTACAATTGAACCCACTTCTTAGAAAAGGGTGATTCCCTAGAGGGTTCTAGCCTAAAGGCGAATCAAACAAAATAAAAATAAACAAAAAGAAAAACTAAACCCAAGAGGGTTCTAGCCTCAAGGTGAATAGTATAAGAAATTAAAATCTAACTACAAAATAAAGTGCAAAATCTAAACTACAAAATAAAATTGCAAGAATTAAATGCAAGAAATTAAATCTATTCTATAAGCATGAAATAAATCTAAGGCAAGAGGGTTCTAGCCTCTTGGCTATTTAACAAGAAAATAAAATCTAAACTACAAGCATAGAAATAAATCTACACTAATAAGCAATAAAAAGGAAATAAAAGAGAAAAAGGAAAGAGAATGCAAACCTCTAAATAATTCTTCATCTCCATCTTCATCATCCAACAAAGAGAAGAAATATTTAAAGTGGTGAAAAAATTATTATTATTAATTGTAACAAAAGTTACAATTTTGGAAGGCCTTCTCAATTAAGAGTAGCCCTCCTCTCCAAAAGGAGTTACAAAAATTTTCACACCTCTAACCCCTCACTCTCTACCCCTATTTATAGTAAACATCAGTGAATGAGAGCCATTTGATTGAAATCTTATCCAAAAACATTAATTTTCAGCCTTTGATTCGTAACAAACTGCCCAGCGTATCGATACCAGCATCGATAGGGGTATCGATGCTGGCATCGATACGGGCATCGATGCTTGCCTGCTTCTAGCTGCTGTCCGCAGAACTCCTCTTTCATTGGTTCTTGGGCTTGGATCTTGGGCTTTTGCTTGGGCTTTTGGGCTTTGATATTTCTTTTAATCCTTCATCTTAGCTTGGGCTTTTGGATAAATTGGAAATTGATTTTCCAATTGGCTTCTTGATTCATTTCTTCATTTAATCAATGGGTTTTTGTTGAGAGATGGGAAATTGAGATTTATTCTTCATTAACCTGCAATTAAAAGATAAAAACAATTATTAGTGGTATATTTATTCATATAAAATAGATAATGAGGGTATAAAATTGTAATAAAATGTGATTATCAGTTTATACTTGTGTGTTAATACTTTAAGCTCATATTATTCACACACACGTATTTATTGATTTTATCAAAATATAGGTGTTTTTGATAAAATATTGTTTTATTAGTTTATAGACTTAAATATAACTTTATACATAGTTTATTAAGTCTCTAAAATTATTTTACAAAGTTTCAAAACATGGTTTATGTTAAAACATTACATTTCAAGTATATTAAGTTTGCATGTTTTGAACATTTTTGTAAAATAACAAGTTTTCACTATTTAGAAATTCAATTCCAAAAATTCTTTTTGTAACATATTCATTTACATGTTTACAATGATTTTCTAAAGTTTTATATTTTTTGGAATTTATTTGCTATTTTTTAAGGTACTTTAAAGTTGGTTTTTACTATTCAAATCAGGCTGATACAATGTTATCAGTCGACTGATACATGTGTTCAGTCGACTGATGATAATACCTGGAATCATCAAAAAGCCTCTATTTCTTTTCAGTTGACTGATCAATCGACTGATGAGGTCATCGGTCGACTGATCAGTCGACTGATAAGCTCATAACGACTAGTTTTGTACTATTTTTAGATTTTTAGTTTTTAACTAGTTTACTAAATAATTTATTTCTCTCAAATAGGAAGTGATATTCAAAAAATTCTTTCTCTAACATGTTCATCTATATGTTTAAAAACGTCTCTCAAAATGTCATGATTTTTGGAGTTGATTTACTATTTTTAATTGATTTTATAAAATCAGATACGTAAAATTCCAAAATCTGCTAAATCTGGAACTGCCAACTTCATCAGTCAACCGACGCACTGTAACCAGTTGACTGATGACCTCTTTTCAGCCTATAATGGCTATTTTTCTAGAATTTGTCTTTTTATGATTTTTCTTGGGTTTTTATTGGTTTTTTGGGTTGTTTCATGAGTCTATATATACCCCATGCCCTCATACTTCTGAGGTAACAAAAAGAAATGTTTTAAACAAGATTAAGAAGCTTTTAAGCATTTTCAAGTTTCGGTTTGTGAAGATAATTTCACAAGAGCTAGAGGAGATCATTCATTGGTGTTTGAGCATTCAACTCTTCTCCCTCTCTCTTGTCATCATATAGAGAAGTTTTTCTAAACTCAATCTAGCTATTTTATAAGTTTGATTTTTATTTCCATAACCTAGAATTTATTTGAGTTTAGTTTTGATTTATTAAATCTCACTATTACACACACCCACTTGAGCTTTTAGTATTTTCATACATAGTATAATTAGGGTTATGAGAGATTGTAACTTTGAGTTGTGCTTAATTAAGTTCCCACCCTGTTTAGAGAATAATTATTTGTTGTTAGTGTGCTTAATTGTGAGGATTCACTTTGAAATACACTAGTACACCAAGAGGAGTGTGTGGTGAGAGACGAGGTCGTCCCAAGAGGAGTGAGGTAGGTGGTAATGCCTAAAGAGAGGTTGTAATTCCTAACACTTGAGGGAGATACGTGCTAGAGACCAACACTTGAGGTGACAGTTAGTGTAGTTACATTATGAGATTGTGAACGTTGATCGGTGAGCGTTAAAAACCGATATTATAAGGTGTAAATGTTTTTCGGGTAAGCGTGGAAAACCCGGTGTGATAGTGAAGATCTCCTCGAGGTGAGGAGCAGAGACGTAGGTCGTGGGGACCGAACTCCGTAAATATATCGTTTGTTTGTGATTGTATTGCCGCACTTTTACATTCGTGCTTATTATTCTTATTGCCTTTGTCAATTGCTCATTGTTTATTTTGCCCTATCACTTTAGTAGTTTGTTTACCCTTGTGTTACTTGTATATCCTTGCACATATATTTATAATATATCATTCTTGCTAGGATATATTTGTTAATTAGTTTTAATTGGTATAAAATCGGATTAGATTAGCATAAACCCTATTCACCCCCTCTAGGGTTCTTTCCTAGTGGCATTAGGATGCTTTGAATTAGTATCAGAGCTTGGTGCTCTTTGATTTAAGGTTTAATCGTCTTGAGTTAAAGATCCAAGTTATCTGTTTGTGCTAATCTAGTTTTAATTGTATTTGTATCTTGCTTGCATATATTCACATATATATCATGAATATGGATGCATTTTGTTTAGGCTATGATCCAAATATTGCTCCAAAATATAGAAATTTCTCTTATGCTCAATGGTGCTCTAGATTTAAAATATTTGTTGTATCTAGAAATATCAACTTATGGGAAGTTATTGATTGTGCTTATATTGTGCCCACATTGGAGAAATCTAAGTGGAGCAATCATGATAAGAAAATATTTACAATGAACAAGTTAGTGTTAGAATTCTTGCATAATGCTTTTGAACCATGTATTTCTAACGAACTTACTCATTTTGATAGTGCTTACACGATTTGGAAACTTTTTAAAGCACATCAAGAAGATTTGAAGGAGATTCGACGCGTTGTGGCGGAATCGACTTCAAGTGATAGAGGAGCATCATGCACACGACCATTAGGGGATAACCCTAGTGTGGTAAGCGATTCAGAATCCGATGATGATCTATCTATTAATGAACTCGCTTGTGCATATGAGAGATTATCACATGCTTATACAAAATTACAAAATAATTTTATTGATATTAAAAGCAAGCATGTTAGTTTAAAATCCGACCATGAAAAGCTAGTATCCAAGTTTGATATCATTGTGTTAGATCTTATAAAAACTTGCGATCTAAACCATAAAGCCATGATTAATTCAAAGAGATTTACAAGAATCAAAAGAAAAGAGTGGAAGCTTATACCTGAATCCATAGATTAAACTTGAGATGAGTTTTGGATCTTCTAACCTTAGGGTTTCTTTAGTCAAATTTCTCTCTAGATGGGGGTGAAGAGAATTAGAGAATGTAACCCTAGATTAGGGACCATAACCCTTTATTTATAGATATTGTATATTTGTAATTTGGTCCCTCATCAAATCACAATTACAACCTGGTATCTGCACATATAACCCCATGATTATATTTAAATACCCATTAACCCAAATTGATTGATCACTTTAGTGGGTTATCCTGAGGGATAGCATATACACAGATTAATCATATGTGCCCAGAAATAGATTTAATTAGATTTAAATCCAACAATCTCCCACTTGGGCACCATATGATTCCTTAAATTGTGTATAACCTTATGAGCTCAAAATTGCTATCACTGAAAAGGTATTTCCGAACAATCTCGTCCATTGACTATATCAATATAGGATCAAAGCGGCCTTCGTCACATTTATCGTGACTCGACCCATCAATGGTCACATATACCAATACAATCAAACGACATAGATCAATCATGGATGTGCAGCATGAAAATTACATGCAATGTGATCAGTACATGTCTATTTTCAACTGGTCCTCCTTAGTGAGGTCAAAACCAAACATAATGTAACAGAGTGTCTTAACTGAATACTTTATTCTGATCAGACAATACAACCAAACATAAAGCACCACAATTACAAACTCCCACTAAAACATAATATCCTCAAATAATACCACACCCATATGAGCAGTATGCTCATGAAAGACCTTAGGTGGCAGTCCCTTAGTAAGAGGATCAGCTATCATGGAGTTTGTCCCAATGTGCTCTATGGATATCTGTCCACTCTGTACCCTTTCTTTCACAACCAGAAACTTAATGTCAATATGTTTTGACTTAGTTAAGCTCCTGTTGTTATTGGAATACATTACTGCAGATTTATTATCACAATATAACCTTAGTGGTCTTTCCATATTTTCCAAAATGCGTAGTCCTGTGACAAAGTTTCACAGCCATATTCCCTGATTGGATGCCTCATAGCAAGATACAAATTCTGCTGCCATAGTGGAGGAAGCTACAAGTGTTTGTTTGACACTTTTCTATGATATAGATCCTCCTGCTAACATATAAATGTAGCATGATGTAGACTTTCTGCTATCTTAGCATCCAGCAAAATCAGAATCAGAGTACCCAATGACCTCCAGCTGTTTTGATTTTCTGTATGTGAGCATATAATCTTTTGTTTTCTGAAGATACCTCATAACCCTTTTGACTGCTATCCAATGATCTATACCAGGGTTGCTTAAGTATCTGCCTAACATCCTAACAATGTATGTAATATCCGGACACGTACATACCTGAGCATACATTAGACTTCCTACAGCCGAAGCATAAGGAATCTTCTGTATTTTCTGAATTTCAAGGTTACCTTTAGGGCACTGATTGAGATTAAATTTGTCTCCTTTAGGCACAAGGGTGTCTCCTGGTCTACAGTCTTACATGCCAAACCTTTTAAGTACCTTATCGATATAGCTCTTTTGTGATAATCCAAGAATACCCCGAGAGCGATCTCGATATATCTGGATTCCTAATATAAAAGAGGCGTCCCCAAGATCTTTCATCTCAAAATTCTTTGATAGAAATCTCTTGGTTTCGTGCAACATGCCTATATCATTAGTGGCAAGCAAGATGTCATCCACATACAGAACCAGAAAAATATACTTACTCCCACTGAACTTGTGATATACACAGTCATCAACAATGTTCATCTCAAAACCGAACGAGATAACTATTTGTTGAAACTTATGATACCATTGACGAGGAGCTTGCTTGAGTCCATAGATGGATTTCCTTAATTTGCAAACCATATTCTTTGGGTCTCCTGACACAAAGTTTTCTGGTTGCACCATATAAATCATCTCATCAATGTCTCCATTGAGAAATGCAGTCTTAACATCCATCTGATGTAACTCAAGATCATAATGAGCAACAAGTGCCATGATTATTCTGAAAGAGTCTTTCGATGAAACCGGAGAGAAAGTCTCTGTATAATCAATGCCTTCCTTTTGAGTATAGCCTTTAGCCACAAGACGTGCCTTATACCTCTCCACATTACCATTTGCATCCCGCTTGGTTTTAAAAATCCATTTACAACCAATTGGTTTTGCACCTTCTGGTAATGGGACAAGTTCCCAAACCTTATTGTCTTGCATAGACTTGTACTCTTCATTCATGGCATCAATCCACTGTTGAGAGTTAGAACTTTTCATGGCCTGAGAGAAGTTGATTGGATCATCTTCTAACATTCCACTACTTTCCTCATGTTCTTGGAGAAATACAATATAATCATCCGGAATAGCATTTCTCCTTTCTCTCGTGGATCTCCTTAATGGCACTGGTTCTTGAGGTTGTTGAGTTTGTTCTTCTGGAACAGGGAGTTGTTCAACATTATCATCTTGAGGTTCCGGATTTACTTCTTGAGCAACAACAGGTATAGGAACCTGAATATTGTCAAAAGTAACTGTATGGATTGGATCTGAAGCCAATTCCTCCTCAAAACTAATGTCTCTAACCTTATTTCTCCCCCCAAACTCAACATCCTCAAAGAATGTTGTTGTTCCCGTCTCAAAAATATTCCTTAGTGTGGGATCATAAAACTTATAGCCCCTAGAGCGTTCAGAGTACCTAATAAAGTAGCTGCTAATTGTTTTGGAGTCCAATTTCTTTTTATTTGGCCTATAAGGCATTGCCTCAGCTGGACATCCCCAAATATGTAAATGCTTTAAACTGGAATTTTGACCAGTCCAAAGCTCATAAGATATTTTAGCAACTGCTTTACTTGGTACTCTATTCAGAATGTAAGCTGCTGTCTTTGTGCTTCTCCCCAGAGAGACTCTGGCAAAGAAGAATGAGCAATCATACTTCTTATCATATCCTTAAGAGTCATGTTTCGTCTTTCAGCTACACCATTCATGCAAGGTGAACCCGGCATGGTGTACTGTGGGACGATACCGCATTCCTCTAGGTATCTAGCAAATGGTCCTAGACGTTGTTCACCTGAACCATCATATCTACCGTAGTACTCACCACCACGATCAGATCTAACGGTTTTAATTCTTCTGTTGAGTTGATTCTCAACTTCAGCTTTATAGGCTTTGAACATATCCAAAGACTCAGATTTTTTATGAATAAGATATAGGTACTCATAACGTGAGTAATCATCTATGAATGATATAAAATATTGTTGACCATTCCAGGATTCCGTAGGGAATGGCCCACAAATATCTGTATGTATCAATTCTAAGACATCCGAAGATCTGTTGGCACCTAATCTTTTCACTTTGGTCTGTTTTCCCTTGATACATTCAACACATACGTCGAAGTCCGAAAAATCAAGGGAATCCAAAATGCCATCAGACACAAGACGCTCAACTCTACCTTTTGAGATATGACCTAAGCGCTTATGCCATAATGTCGCCGAATTTTCCTTATTTAATTTACGCTTAGTACCACGTGATTCCACATGCAAGGATTCATTGTAAGAAGCAATTGTATCGAGCAAATATAGGTTGTCATAAGTACTTAAGTAACCGGTTCCCACAACATTTGAATTAAAAGATAAACTGAATTGACTGTTTCCAAATGAACAAGAATAACCTGATTTGTCCAATACAGAAACAGAAATTAAATTCCATCTAAAAGACGGTACTAAAAAAGTATCTTTCAAATCTAAATAAGAACCAGTTCCTAACAACAACCTAAAATACCCAATTGCTTCCACATCTACCGATTGTCCGTCGCCCACAAATATGTGTCTTGCAACATCACTTGGCTTTCGGTAGCTCAGGCAACCCTGCATAGAAACACTTATGTGAGTAGTAGCACCAGAGTCTAACCACCAAGTGTTTCTAGGTACTGAAGCTAAATTAACCTCAGAACAGACTAAAGTAAGGAACGTACCCTTATTAGCACGTCAGGCGTGATATTTTGTATAATCATTCTTTACGTGTCCAGGCTTGTTACAGAAGAAACAACCCTAATTATCCTTATGTTGTTTCTTCTGAACTGGACCCTTAGCAGTTTCATTATCATTCTTCCTTTTCTTGCCCTTATCCTTAGAGGCATAGGCCAAATGAGCACTTTCTGTCTTATCTTGCTTCAACCTGTCTTCTTCTTGCACACAGTATGAAATGAGCTCATTTAGAGTCCATTTCTCCTTTTGGCAGTTATAACTGACCTTAAACTGATTGAATTGTGCAGAAAGAGACAACAAAACCAGATGCACCAATAACTCATCACAAAGATCGAGTTTAAGTGCCTTAAGCTTTGAAGCAATATGAGATATTTCTATAATATACTCCCTGATATTTCCTTTGCCCTTATACTTCATTGAAATCAAACGAGCTAATAGCGTGCTTGTTTCTACCTTATCGTTTTTCGCAAAACGCTTCTCAATTTTGGCAAGGAAATCTTTAGCCTTTCTACCTTATCGTTTTTCGCAAAACGCTTCTCAATTTTGGCAAGGAAATCTTTAGCCTTAGTAATCCATTAGGATTCTATGCCCCTGAAGGCTTTCGGAACGCCGCGCTTAATGATCATAAGACTCATGCGATTTGAACGCTCTCACTTCTCATACTCCTTCTTTACATCAGGAGTGCTATCCGCATTGAGAGGTTGGGGTTGTTCAATTCTTAATACAAGGTCTAGATCCATGCAGCCAAGAACAATTAATATGTTCTTTTTCCAAACCTTGAAGTTTGTCTCATTTAGCATGGGAATTGAGTTGATGTTAGCAGAAATTGTTGCAGCAGATGCATTAGCTGAAATAAAAAAAATGCTCACATCAATAACCATAATTAGTAATCAATAAAATTCAAATAATGACGAATCTCATCCAAGATATCTGACACAACATTAATATCAAGTCTTTGGACTAACTTGTAAGTGATACCTTGTTGCAATGATCAAACATTGACAATAATTCATGTCAAATAATGAAACTATCTTTGGATCTATTCATTATTCACATGTAAACCTTATAATTGTCACACGCTTATCATCGCAGATGTGTATACAGTCTAAATAAATATTAACCTTCCTTTGGGCCGATTAAATATTTATACAAAAGCATACACACAAACATCTCACATTCCTCATGAACAATCTACACAAGAGAGGTTACTTTGGCAACTTCTTGTTTCAATTAATCAATTGGAGTGAGAGACAACATTAATACCTTAGTGTCATAATATTTGAATTAAATAATTAATTAAAAACCAAAATTAAATTTAAATTAAATTAATTTAAATTTCTATAGCTTAAATAGGGCTCATAACTTAATTGAATAAATTAAGTATACCAAAGTGGACCCATAATTTAATATGAGAAGCCGAGGCTTAACCATAGTGAACACGAAGTTCGCTTGACTTCGAACGCGAGGTTCGTCTGTATTGAGTACGAGACTCACCTAAGCATGAACGTGAGGTTCGTCTGAAAATGAACGTGATGTTCAACTTGAGAACGAACGCGAGGTTCGTTTGAAAAATGAACACGAGGTTCTACTGAAAATGAACACATGGTTCAACTTGAGAATGAACGCGAGGTTCGTTTGAAAAAATAACGCGAGGTTCGACTGAGAACGAACACAGAGTTCAACTTGAGAACGAACGCGAGGTTCGTTTGAAAAATGAACGCGAGGTTCGACTTAAATTGAGCGCGAGGCTCACCTGAGAACTGAACGCGAGGCTCACCTTAGAACTAAGCGCGAGGCTCACCTTAGAACTGAGCTCGAGGCTCACCTTAGAACTGAGCGCGAGACTCACCTTAGAATTTAGCGTGAGGCTCACCTTAGAACTGAGCGTGAGGCTCACCTTAGAACTGAGCGCGAGGCTCACCTTAGAACTAACGCGAGGTTTGTTTGATTTGAGCGCGATGCTCACTTGAGAACGAACATGAAGTTTGGTTAAATTGAGCGCGTGGCTCACCTGAGAACGAACGCGAAGTTCGTTTGAAGCTTTCAAGCCTCGCCAAAATCTGAGGTAACCACCTCCTTAATTTTCGTCATGTTTTCACGCACGAACCCTTAGGGTTTCAATTTGAAACCGCCACCGCCATTGCTCCTACACCCAAAGGTCAAAACCCTAGGGTTTTCTGACGCCGCCGTCGCCATCGGAGTCGAGAGCGAGGCCGCCAGCGATGCTGCGCCGGCGAGGAGCACGAGACTGATGACCAAAAAACCAAATAGATCCAAAATTTCTCAATTTTATTTCAAAAACAGATCCAGAATCAAAAAAAAATTTCGTGATCCAGATCCAAGAAAAAATCGAAGAAAAAAATCCAAAAAATTCCAAAACGTTACTTTGTAATTTGGCCCCTCATCAAATCACAATTATAACCTCGTATCTGCACATATAACCCCATGATTATATTTAAATACTCATTAACCCAAATTGATTGATCACTTTAGTGGGTTATCCTGAAGGATAGCATACACACATATTAATCATATGTGCCCACAAATAGATTTAATTAGATTTAAATCCAACATATTGTTAAAGAAAATAAAAATCTTAAAGAAAACAATGATATGCTAAATTTGGAAAATAAAAAATTAACATCATCCATCACTAGCTTATCTCATGCTAAGATTGATGCCATGCTAGAGGTAGAAACAATTAGAAATGAATTTAATTTATTTAAGAATGATCATGCTCTTTCTACTTCTAGTGTTAATGCATATGTGCCTAATAATGATGAGTTGAATCTTGTTAAGAACCGCATATCTTGTTTACATTCAACCTTAAAAACATGCATTGTTAATAACAAGAAAGTTATGAACTTATGTGCAAAGTCTCATGCTAACTCTTCAAAACCAAGCACTCACTATGCACATATGTATAGCAAAATCTACAAGTGTTCAATTTGTGGTCGCAAAGGCCATCTATCTAAATTTTGCTATGATGCACAAAAATCTAAAAATGTTAATATTAATGCTTTTTGTGCATCCTAGTTAGTTTCTTTATCATGTACACATAAACATTCATATGCTCATACTCATAAAGTTCATCATAAGCACGTTAGTGTGTTTAAATGTGATTTTTATGGTAGATTTGGTCATTTGGCCCAATTTTGTTTTGATTTAAAAAGAGTTTCTTATTTGTAAAATAATTTAAAAGAAAAAGCTATTTTTACAAATGAATCCCATGTACGTCCACTTGGTCATCACAAATTATTTACCCCTTTTTATTGCACCTATTGCAATCGAAAAGGTCATTTGTATAATTTTTGTTTTAATCGTGTTTGTGTACCACATGCGCCCAAAATGGATCATAACCCTAGGGCTTTAAGCTTTAACGATATGTGTCATGTCCCTAGACTCTTAGGTACCAAGAGTAATTGGGTACCGAAATTTGTTTGATCTTTAAGAATAATTTTTTTTTTATTTTTTTATTTTTTTGTTTTCATGTTCTTAAAGATGATTTTTGGTTTTTTATATCCATAGTTCATAATTCTTGTGTGTTTTGTAATCTATTTTTAAACTATGAAAATTTGTTTTGATTTGTATTTTTGAATTTATTATAAAACACTTCTATGATGATATTTATACGTTTATGCTTATGGATCATCTTCTGTGCTTTATAATAAATTCTTTATATGGTTTGATCAAATTTTACAAAGAAAATTTCTTTTATTGATCAAACATCATTTTTGGTTTTAAATCTTATGATTTATGATTTCATTGGTTGATTTGTTTTCATTTGAAATTTTTTTCGTGATTCTCACGTTTTTCATTCTTTGTTTTCATAAATCTATTAATATATGGTTTTTATGTTTATGCTTTGAGACATATTTTTTTCATATTGACATATCTTCATGGGTCCTTATTGTATTTGCGTATGTGAGTTGTGTTTAGCATATTTTTCATCTATACTTTCTCACATATGTTTGCCTTGGTCATCATTGCATATATTCCATAGGGTATTTTGATAGGGGGAGCTATTCCCTATATTTGTTTTATACTCACCGTGCTTATTTGTAGGGGGAGCTTTCGCTCTCTTCATTCTTTTGTTTTCCCCTTTTTGATATTATCAAAGGGGAGAAATATTGTGAGTATATCTTGTTTTAGTTATATGCATGATAATTCTACTTTACATATTAATTTCCTTTTATGCATATATATATATATATCTTTTTGTAAATTATTTATCATCATCAAAAAGGGGGAGATTGTTGGGTCCTTTTATTTTGATGATGATTTACAAATAATTTACATCTAATATTGTTTGTCTAGTATTTGTGTATTGTATATATTCTAGGCAAATAATATGATGGAAGTTGGATGGAATCGAGCTTTCACGATCATATCCAATGAAGGTTGGCGGAATAGTGGAGTAAAGCAATGCAATTCAAGTTGAAAATCCAAGTTCAAGCTTCATCCGTAAGTTTACTAAGTCAAGCTATATTGAAGACCTTCAAGCTTGAGTATATAGTTTATAGTATTTGTAGCATAGGTTTATACTTGTGTGTTAATACTTTAAGCTCATATGATTCACACACACGTATTTGTTGATTTCATTAAAATATAGGTGTTTTGATAAAATATTATTTTATTAGTTTATAGACTTCAATATCACTTTATACATAGTTTATTAAGTCTATAAAATTATTTTACAAAGTTTCAAAACATGGTTTATGTCAAAACATTACATTTCAAGTATATTAAGTTTGCATGTTTTGAACATTTTTGTAAAATGACAAGTTTTCACTATTTAGAAGTACAATTCTAAAATTTTTTGTAACATGTTCATTTATATGTTTACAATGATTTCCCAAAGTTTTATATTTTTTTTAAAATTTATTTGGTATTTTTTAAGGCACTTCAAAATTGGTTTTTACTATTCAAATCAGGCTAATACAGTGTTATCAGTCGACTGATACATGTGTTCAGTCGACTGATAAAAATATCTAAAATCATCAAAAAGCGTCTGTTTCTTTTTAGTAAAATAATCAGTCAACTGATGAGGTCAACAGTCGACTGATAAGCTCATAACGGCTAGTTTTGTACTATTTTTAGATTTTTAGTTTTTAACTAGTTTACTAAATAATTTATTTCTCTCAAATCGAAAGTGATATTCATGAAATTATTTCTCTAACATGTTCACTTATATGTTTAGAAACTTTTCTCAAAATTTCATGATTATTGGAGTTGATTTACTATTTTTAATTGATTTTATAAAATCAGATATGTAAAATTTCAGAATCTGCAAAAATCTGGAACTGTCGACTTCATCAGTCAACCGATGCACTGTAGTCAGTCGACTAATGACCTCTTTTCAGCCTATAACGGCTAGTTTTCCAGATTTTATCTTTTTGTGATTTTTCTTGGGTTTTTATTGGTTTTTAGGGTTGTTTCATGAGCCTATATATATCCCATGCCCTCATACTTCTGAGGTAACAAAAAGAAATATTTTAAACAAGATTAAGAGTGTTTTAACAAGGGTTTAAGTTTTGATTTGAGTTTGTTTAAGAAGCTTTTAAGCATTTTCAAGTTTTGGTTTGTGAAGATAATTTCACAAGAGCTAGAGGAGATCATCCATTGGTGTTTGAGCATTCAACTCTTCTCCCTCTCTCTTGTCATCAAATAGAAAAGTTTCTCTAAACTCAATCTAGCTATTTTATATGTTTGATTTTCATTTCCATAACCTAGAATTTATTTGAGTTTAGTTTTGATTTATTGAATCTCATTGTTACACATACCCACTTGAGCTTTTAGTATTTTCATACATAGTATAATACGGGTTGTGAGATATTGTAACTTTGAGTTGTGCTTAATTGAGTTCTCACCTTGTTTAGAGAACAATCATTTGTTGTTAGTGTACTTAATTCTGAGGATTCACTTTGTAATAAACTAGTACACCAAAAAGAGTATGTGGTGAGATACGGGGTCGTCTCAAGAGGAGTGGGGTAGGTAGTAATACCTAGAGAGAGGTTGTAATTCCTAACACTTGAGGGAGACACGGTCAAGAGGAGTGGGGTAGGTAGTAATACCTAGAGAGAGGTTGTAATTCCTAACACTTGAGGGAGACACGGGCTAGAGACCAACACTTGAGGTGGTAGTTAGTGTAGTTACATTGTGAGATTGTGAACGTTGATCGATGAGCGTTAAAAACTGATATTGTAAGGTATAAACATTTTTCGGGTAAGCGCGGAAAACCCGGTGTGATAGTGAAGATCTCCTCGAGGTGAGGAGCGGAGATGTAGGTCGTAGGGACCGAACTCTGTGAATATATCATTTGTTTGTGATTGTATTGACGTACTTTTACATTCGTGCTTATTATTCTTATTGCCTTTGTCAATTGCTCATTGTTTATTTTGCCCTATCACTTTAGTAGTTTGTTTACCCTTGTGTTACTTGTATATCCTTGCACATATATTTGTAATATATCATTCTTGCTAGGATATATTTATTAATTAGTTTTAATTGGCATAAAATTGGATTAGATTAACATAAACCCTATTCACCCTCCTCTAGGGTTCTTTCCTAGAGGCATTAGGGTGCTTTCACGAACCTCGTTAAACAGGCGAACCTCTTCAAACGAGCGAACCTCGTCAAACAGGCGAACCTCGTCAAACAGAGGAGCATCATCTGATCTTGAGAATGCTAGGATCATACCCTCGTGCGAATGTGTAACTCGTCTGCATGCTACGAAGCAGCCTGTGAGACAACCATCGTAGCAGCCAACGTGGCCCCAAAGGGCGCCACCTAGCCCCGATACCTCCGTTCGAAATGCAAAGTGCGCCTAACAATGCGTCACTTAGCAGCTCAGCTCGATTAGCCCCGATCCCCGGCTCATTGGCCCACGTCCTACGGCTCACGGCTCACGTCTCACAACCCACGACCCACAAAAACTTATGAAAGATTAATTAAAATAAAACACTTCTCGGCTTGTCGCTGGTTGTAACGCCCCGTCCCGGAATCCTGGGATCGGTACGCTACTAGATCTGATGAACTGGCCTCACTAACCACCACATGTCTTTTCAGCACGTTTTGTCCTCACTCACGCGCTCCCTGGAAAACTTCCCAGGGGGTCACCCATCCTAGAATTTCTCCAGGCCAAGCACGCTTAACTTTGGAGTTTCTAAGAGTTGGGTTCCCGAAAAGAAGATGCATCTTGGTGGTATGAGTATTCTAATCAAATCTATCAATACTAATCACATCACCCTCTCAAGGGTTGGGGTATTATAAACTCCCCCACTTAAACTCACAACGTCCTCGTTGTGCCAAATCATATCATCCAAGACCGTACCATCCGTGTGAGATTCTAGAGGTGACTCCTACGGCCTCAAGAGGTGGCTCCCGCCCTCTCGACGTAGCAATTTGCGCCGCATAGCACTTAGCTCTCACAATTCCGGTTGGTTTGGCTCTGATACCATTTGTAACGCCCCGCCCCGGAATCCCGGTATCGGGGTGATGTGATTAGTATTGATAGATTTGATTGGAATACTCATACCACCAAGATGCATCTTCTTTTCGGGAACCTAATTCTTAGAAACTCCAAAGTTAAGCGTGCTTGGCCTGGAGAAATTCTAGGATGGGTGACCCCCTGGGAAGTTTTCCAGGGAGCGCGTGAGTGAGGACAAAAATGTGCTGAAAAGACATATGGTGGTTTGTGAGGCCAGTCCATCAGATCTAGTAGCGTACCGACACCGGGATTTCGGGGCGGGACGTTACACTGGTAAGCCTCGAACAGAAGACATTTTGAAACACAAAAACTTTAACTTTTCACTAGGCTACTAAGTATTTATGAAAAGTACTTGTAGTTAATATATATATATAGTTTAAAAACTTATTTTGGAAAGTGGTTTTGACCAAAAAATCCAACGACCCCCTTCAAGTTTTTTAACTAGTGTCGTGTAATGATGTCGTTGTTTCAATAGTTGTGCATATATATATATATAGTTTGAAAACTCATTTTGAAAAGCGGTTTTGACCAAAAAAATTAATAATCCCCCACAAGTTTTTAAATTAGTATCGTGTTATGGTGTCGTTGTTTCAATCGTTGTGCATAAGGTAGATATCGCAAGGACTTGAATCCCCCTTAAACCAACTGAATAAAATATAGATGCATGGTGTCATAGAAAATTGAACCAGCACATGTCTAAAATCCAGCGATCACACAAGATCAAGGTCATCTGTGGTAGACTTTGAACCACACTTGCCTTTGCTTTTGCCTTGCATATTTATAGCTATGTGCATGTCCTGGTTTATGCTAGGGCTCTAGGTATCTTTCCATAATACACCATAGGAGACGACCAAATCTCTACTCATGCATAAGTAAGTTCTTTAGGCATGTTTCCTATCAAACATCCCGCATCCGAAATGCTTTGAACTCATTAAGGCTTAAGAGTCATCCTCTCTCATGATAGGATTCTAGGTGGGTCCTTTAGGCGTGTTTTCTATCTAACACCCCGTATCCAAAATGCTTTGAACTCATTAAGGCTTAACAGCTAACCCATTTATATGATAGGATCATCGGTGAGTCCTTTAGACATGTTACCTATCCAATATCCTGCATCCGAAATGCTTTGGACTCATTAAGACTTAACAACCGTCCTCTTTATCATGATAGGATTTCACTTGTAAATCTTACTTGACTTTTGAACTAATCATCTTATCATTAGTAGCATAAGCTTTAAAGTAATAACTTGATGTAAGTGATAAGTATTTGTAAGACTCACCAAACTTTGCAAATCTTACTCAACATTTAAACCAATCATCTTATCATTAGTAACGTAAGCTTTGAACTAATAACTTGATGTAAATGGTAAGTATTTGTAAGACTCACAAAATTTTGAGATCCATTCCAGCGTACGTCCTGTCAACTATGTCATTTTTTAGACCTTTACTTAAAGGAACAGCCGCATTCTTTGAAGACGAGACGTCAATCATAGAGATGACTCATTAGCAAATGAGTTCTCTCAAATAACCATACTTCAGACGAATGGTCCGCTTCTTTCCGTTAATTAACGAGTTTGATGCCACAACACTCATCGCCTGATTATCATAATAGATAGTAATTGCGCCTTACAATTCTATCAATGAAAGATCTCGGAGAATACAACTGAGCCACTCAGCTTCATCTCCTGTAGCGCAGAGTGCGAAGAACTCATATTCCATAGATGACTATGCAATCATAGTTTGCTTCTTAGATTTCCACGAGATGGCAGCTCCACCCATAGTGAAGACAAAACCTCCCGTAGATCTGCATTCATCTGTTTCTGAGCATCAGCTCACATCTGAATAGCCTTTGATTACAGTCGGATATCCAATGTAGAATAGACCTAGACATGTAGTTCCTTTCAAGTATCTCATCAATCTCTGGACAACATCCCAATGAAGCTTTCCAGGATTACTTATGAACCTACTAAGCATTCCTACAGCGAATGCTATGGCTGGCCTTGTACAGCTCATCGCGTACATAAGACTCCTAATTATATTTGAGTATCTAAGCTGCTCTACTGGTCTTCCAGTGTTCAGTCGAAGCTTGTTGTTGTAATCATATGGCACTGATAGTTCTGGCAGGTCGTAGTAGCCATACTTCCTTAGCATGCTCTCGACATAATGAGATTGTGACAATCCAATACCCTCTTTAGAGTATATGATTTTGATTCTGAGAATCACGTCCGTAGTTCCAAGGTCCTTCATGTTGAACTGTGCTGATAGAAATTTCTTAGTAGATGTTACTATCTCCAAATCACTCCCGATGATGAACATATCATCCACATAGAGGCAGGTAACAACCACCTTTCCTTCAGCGACCTTGATGTATAGGCACTTATCAGACTCACTAACTTGATACCCGTTGTTGTGAACAACCCCATCGAACTTCTCATCAGAGTTTCGGTGTCTGCTTAAGTCCATATAAAGACTTAATAAGTTTACACACTTTACCAGCAGGAGCATCAAATCATTCTGGTTTCTCCATGTAGATCTCTTCTGTGAGGTCTCCACTGAGAAAGGCAGTCTTCATATCTATCTAATGTATGACGAACATTTTTATTGCCACCCATGCGATAAACACTCTGATGGTAGTGATCCTGCAAACTGATGCATAGATATCAAAGAAATCTATTCATTCTTCTGAGAGAATCCTTTCGTCACCAGTCTTGTTTTGTACTTCTCAATAGTACCATCAGGACGAAGCTTCTTCTTAAAGATCCACTTGCAACTGATAAGCCTAGTACCTTCAGGTACAGCCACCAGCTCCCACATGTAATTTTGGATCAATGAATCAATCTCATCATCTATAGCTTCTTTCCACAAGAGAGCGTCTGTTGACTGCATTGCTTCTTGGAAAGTTTGTGGGTCTCTTTCTACATTATAGGTGATGAAGTCATCTCCAAAATATTTCTGTCCCATGACACGCTTGGAAGGTGGTTTGATAACTCCTTCATCATTAATATTTTCAGTCTCTCGTGAAACTGACTCCTCTGGTGCATCTGATGTACTAGTATTTTTTGCTATATCTTTGAGCAATAAGCCTTTATTTTTGATAAACTTATCCTCAAAGAATTCTGCATTCTGAGCTTCAATGATGGAATTGGTTCCAAGATCCAGGAACCTGCAAGCATTGCTATCTTCAGCAAAGTTAAGAAACACACATCTGTTTACCTTTGGTCCGAGCTTAGGCCTTCTGATATCTGAAACTCGAACATATGTGAGACACCCCCACACTTTGAGATTATCCAAAGGATTTGGATATCCCAACCATAACTGATGAGGAGTACTATCAGTTTTAGAATAGGGTACGCTATTCAGAATCCAATTTATCATAAGTAAAGCCTCCCCCCAATAGCAGGTAGGTAGACTAGATGTGATTACATCAAATTCACTATCTCGGTCAATGTGTGATTCTTCCTTTCTGCAATCCCATTAGATTGCGGAGAATACGGAACCGTAGTTTTAGCAATGATTCTATGTTTCTTGAAGTATGCTTCCGACTCCTTATATCGGTACTCTCCTTCTGTCGCTCCTGAGTCTTTTCACCTGAAGTCCAAGCTGCTTCTCCACACGAGTCTGAAATTTGATAAACTTGTTGAAGGCTTCATCTTTAGATTTTTAGCAGGTAGACGTGATAGAAGTGAGAATGATCATCAATGAAGGTGATGAAGTACTTCATGCCGCCTCGAGTGACGAAACTCTTGAAATCATAAGTATCTGAGTGAATTAGATCCAATAGGTTGGTGCTCCTTGTGACACTTGGAAAGGGCTTCCTTGTCAACTTTACTTGCGTGCAGACTTCACACTTCTCATGTTTGTTACCCTCACATTTTGTAAGTAATCCTAACTTCTCCATGCTAGTCAGTTTTTTTATAATTTACATGTCCTAGCCTATTATGTCATAATACAGAGGAGTAAGCAGAAGATGATACTTCATTTACAACTGAGTTGTGTACAATAGTACTGATCTTATACATATCATCAGTATGATATGCATTGTCAAAATATGTTTTTTAAAGAATAATACAACCTTTTCTCCTTAGAAATCCAGCCTCATGCCTGCATCACACAGCAGGCTTCCAGAAATTAAGTTTTTGGCAATTGAGGGAATATATTTTATATCTTTCAATGTGAGAGTATTTCCTGAAGAGAGAGTTAGCACCACTTTCCTAGATTCAAGAACAGGAAACACCGAACGATCAGCCATTGATATGTTCTCTTTGGCAATAACATAAGAAGAAAATAAATCTCTGTTGGAGCAGACATGACAGGTAGCACCTATATCTAAACACTAACCAGAGATGTTGCTAGGAGTTGTCACTTGGAAGAGTATAGACACACAATTATAAACTTGATTGGCATTGTGTTTTGTTCCCTTCTTTGGTGCTTTGCAGTCCTTGGCAAAATGCTCTTACTTCCCACAGTTAAAGCATTTACCACTTTTCTTGAAATCTTTTTTCTGAACATTCAGGTTCTTCGGATTTTGATTCTTCTTTTTGTTAAAAAAAAAATTTCCCTTGAAAGAAGAATTGGTACCCTTCTCAGAGTTAGCAGTCACTATGTTAGCAGACGTCTTCTGCTTAGTAAGGAGCTCATCCTTTGTGCGAGTCTAAATCTCGTCCTCGATCCGAACGAACCTCTTCAAATCAGATAGAGTCATCTGTCTTTTTCTTCTATGAATGTCTATGGAGAATGACATCAAAGATGGAGGAAGCTTGTTGACAATTACATCAGAAATAAAGGTTTGACAAAGATTGATCTTTTCATCCTTCAGCTTCATAACAAGCTTTTCAAGCTCTTTGACTTAAGGCAAAACCTTAGTGTCATCTTCGAATTTAAAGTCCAGAAACTTGTCAACGATGTAAGACTTGGAAATCTTCTCCTCGTCCTTGTATTAGTCCTCCAGAGCATTCCAGATTTCCTTTGCTGAGGGTTTGTTGGTGTAAGCATCTACGAAATCCAGCCTCATGCCTGCATCACACAGCAGGCTTCCAGAAATTAAGTTTTTGGCAATTGAGGGAATATATTTTATATCTTTCAATGTGAGAGTATTTCCTGAAGAGAGAGTTAGCACCACTTTCCTAGATTCAAGAACAGGAAACACCGAACGATCAGCCATTGATATGTTCTCTTTGGCAATAACATAAGAAGAAAATAAATCTCTGTTGGAGCAGACATGACAGGTAGCACCTATATCTAAACACTAACCAGAGATGTTGCTAGGAGTTGTCACTTGGAAGAGTATAGACACACAATTATAAACTTGATTGGCATTGTGTTTTGTTCCCTTCTTTGGTGCTTTGCAGTCCTTGGCAAAATGCTCTTACTTCCCACAGTTAAAGCATTTACCACTTTTCTTGAAATCTTTTTTCTGAACATTCAGGTTCTTCGGATTTTGATTCTTCTTTTTGTTAAAAAAAAAATTTCCCTTGAAAGAAGAATTGGTACCCTTCTCAGAGTTAGCAGTCACTATGTTAGCAGACGTCTTCTGCTTAGTAAGGAGCTCATCCTTTGTGCGAGTCTAAATCTCGTCCTCGATCCGAACGAACCTCTTCAAATCAGATAGAGTCATCTGTCTTTTTCTTCTATGAATGTCTATGGAGAATGACATCAAAGATGGAGGAAGCTTGTTGACAATTACATCAGAAATAAAGGTTTGACAAAGATTGATCTTTTCATCCTTCAGCTTCATAACAAGCTTTTCAAGCTCTTTGACTTAAGGCAAAACCTTAGTGTCATCTTCGAATTTAAAGTCCAGAAACTTGTCAACGATGTAAGACTTGGAAATCTTCTCCTCGTCCTTGTATTAGTCCTCCAGAGCATTCCAGATTTCCTTTGCTGAGGGTTTGTTGGTGTAAGCATCTACCAGATGATCGGCCAGGCAGTTAAGGAGATAACTCCTACAGAAATGATCATCTTTAGCCCAAGAGACTTCAGACCCAGAATATGCTTCAAAATCAGGTTTCTCCTCAGAAACCACATTGTAGATTTTCATGAGTTGCATCCCAAAGGTTACTTTCCGACGCCATGTGTTAAAGTTGGATCCGTTAAAATTCTCTAACTTGAGACAGTCCACTCCAAGAGTCCTCGCGGGATCCATAATAGATCAGAAATATTACTTTAAGATTATTGGAGATTGTGGTTAAATATGTAATAAAACAATAAAAGTTAATGTGCTGTAATTTTAAACTTTTTCAAGTTAACTGTTGTGCGTTTGTGAAACGTTGTGCTTAAAACAATATTTGGCCTACTCCGGTGCAAGGATCCCAAGGCCAAACTGTTTTTAGGAACAGCAGTACAGTACTCTGGTGTGTACCAACCCAATATTATCAAGATCTCCTTGATCTATAAGATCTTTCGATCAAGACAAAGATCTCATCGATCTCAGAACCTTTCGGTTTTAGGGTAAGTTCCTTCAGGCATAGTTTCTGCAGCAGCAGCACAACAATAACAACAACGTCAAGATCTCTTCAATCCGACATTCGTTTTTCCAGTTCCCACCAAGAGTTGTCCAAGGGGCGCTATTTATAGGCCTCTAAGACCAGCTCAAGAGTCATCCTCAATTAATATGACCGTTACAAATCATAATGACAATTATGATTATAACAATAATCCATTAAATTGATGTAAATACTGCCGTAACTGCTGCATGCATTAACTTCTGAATACGAGGTAATCAATAGATGTGTATCTACGAAACGCGAGGGTCTCTCAGCAAATCAGACGAACATCGTCTGTAGGACGAACCTCGTCGAATGGGCGAACCTCGTCGAACGAGCGAACCTCGTCAAATAGGCGAACCTCATCGAACGAGAGAAGCGAACCTCGTCAAACATGCGAACCTCGTCGAACAAGCGAACCTCATCGAACGAGCGAACCTCGTCAAACAGGAGAACCTCGTCAAACAGGCGAACCTCGTCGAACGAGCGAATCTCGTCAAACAGAGGAGCATCGTCTGATCTCAATAACGCTAGGGTCATACCCTCGTACGAATGCGTAGCTCGTTCGCATGCTGCGAAGCCGACTGCGAGGCAACCTTCGTGGCAGCCTAGCAGCGATGCCTCCGTGCGAAGTGCAAAGTGCGCCTAACAAAGCGCCTCAGTCCGATTAGCCCCGATCCCGGCCCATTGGCCCACGGCTCATGGCCCACGACCCACGACCCACTAGAACTTATGACAGATTAATTAAAATAAAATACTTCTCGACTTGCCGTTGACAAGTCTCGAACAGAGAACCTTTTGAAACACCAAAACTTTAACTTTGATGTATCTCTGTTTGTGACTTTTCTGTCCTTCTAAATATAAAGATAGATTATCATCATTTGAAAGGGCTCGAGCCTCGCGAGATTATTCAAATAAGTAGTTGGTAAGAGCTATATAGCGATTGCCAGGAAGGCGAACTCTTTTTTTTCTTCTTTATTATTATTTTTTTTTTCAAGGCACATACATTCAAATCTGCAAACTATGTGATGAATACAGTAAAAGATAATTGGCGGTACATCATTGTATCATATGGGTTAGTCATTTATATTATCCATAAATTTATTAATTGCATCACTGGTGCATCACATGATATCAAATACACTGCACAGTGTTAGTATGTTGCATATAGATCTTTGTTTTTCTTATGACTATTGAACGTGTACAGTTTATAATACTCAAAAATGTAATAGAAAGATGTATCTCTGTTCAGAGATCAGTGTGTCTGAGTCCTCCCAGATACCACCTTGAAGACAGGGTTGTTATACAGAACCATATTTGATTATCAATTAATATATAAACCATCTTTAAAAGGGCTTTTTGGCGCAATCAGCTAATTTGACCCATTTTCCAGTCAATCTTTTCCTAAAATCCAGAAAAACACCCTTGAAAAACTTATTAAAAACACTTAATCCATGGACATTGGTGGTTTGGATACTCATATATATGATATATCTTCGAGGTGAGTTTTGTAAGGATATTTTTTTGAGTTTTATGTGAGGATGTTTTTGGCATTTTAGAGAAAATTTAACTCGGAAGTGGGTCCAGATGGTTGATTGCATCACAAAGCCCCTTTAAAGACGGTTTATTTATCCCAAAAAAAAAGATGGTTTACGTATTAATCGATAATAAAAAATAATTTATGTATAATGATCCTATTTTAAAGGAGATTTCTGGAAAAAATAATTATATAAATTAAAAACAATAAGTGACTAACCTCCTACAAAATTATTACCAATAACAAATTTATCTATATACATATAGCTGAACACACAAAAGAAGAGTCATGCGTGTACATGTATATAGAACGCATACAGAATTATCTAACTCTACGAGAATTTTGGACCCACCCCTAATTAATTTCCCTCTCCCACAATCCTCAAGTCTCCCTTCATCTCTTCATATAAGAGCCCAGAAACAGGGCCAAAGGGAGACAACCACCATTACCCCAGAAACCAGAGCTTAGAAAAGTTCCAGTCAAAACCAGCATGGATCACCCTGTAAGGCATCAACTCCATCAAAACAAACCCAATTCTTTACTCAAATTCAGCACGCAGTAGTTTCATCCTACACCGGGCGTATATCGACGATGTTCAGTGGCTTTGCCAGGTCTCTGTATGGTTCAGGGAGGAGGAGGAAGGTTCTAGAAGACGATGGAGGGAGAGATGCAGCTGATAATTTATTGAAGGAGGCCAAGAAGAAGGAGATGATATTGAAGAGTTCAGGATTTGTTAGAGGAGAAGAGTGTAATGTGTTTGTGTCAGTTTATTCACAGAGAGGTGAGAAGGGTGTGAATCAAGATTGCTCTATTGTGTGGCAGGTCAGTACTAGCTAGTTTCATTTTCCTTTTGTTTGTTTTAATAGAATTTATATATTGTCAAATATAATTCAGGGCTACAGTGAGTTTCAGAATTTCGTCTTGAGTATCACATAGATGATGGTAATAATCAGATGGGGATATGGGTCTGTTGAATGCCAGTGAATATTCTGAATTATTGTTAGCTTATTATGTATAGAATGAAGAGAGAGATTCCAGCCTTTTGAGAAAGTGGGTTTACTTTGGTTTGGCCTATTTCATCTGTAGATGGTTGATTTTCTCACATCTTTGGGTATAATAGAGATTTTTTTGAGTTGGGAGTTAAAATTTGGATGGTGTTAGATTTCGTATAGAATGAAGAGAAATATAGGTTTTGTTTTTGTTTGCTAGAATTTCATCAAAAATATTTTATTTATTTATTTTTATTAGAAGATGGGTTTTGTTTACATTTAGGATGTTTCATTTATAAATGGGTGATCTCCACATCTTTATGCAAGTAACAGAGATTTTTGTAATTCCTGCTATAAATGCAGTCAATTTTGACTTCCATTGCTGATTTCCACCTCAAAATTTGCCAAAGTATTAATCAAAAGTCGGTACAAATCTATTAGTATTGATAATAAGTATTAGGTTGAGACCTAAAATGATGATCGATGCATAAACAACTTTCCTTGGTCTAAATTAGTGTCCTTATCACGCTACTACTCTGGGAATTTCATATACCATCTGTTGTTTGAGCAATCAGCCTAGTTGTCGGAGAAATTTATGAACTAGAGGTAAAAAGATGCAGAATATATATACATAAAAAATATTGGGAGAAGGGGGAAGTATACTAGGATTCAGGCTTAAAGGGCTAAGAATATCTCCACCTCTGAGTTCACGTACCATCTTTAAATTTGATTTGAGATTTTGTTTAGTTCTTCTTGCTCCATTTGAATTTTTAGCTTGAATTTTATTATTAGGAATTTGGATGCCAAGAAGACATGATCTTTTGTGGAATATTTGATGGGCATGGCCCATGGGGTCACTACGTCGCTAAAATGGTCAGGGAGTCTCTTCCTTCATCCATACTATGCAACTGGCAAGAAGCCATTGCTCGGACTTCAACAGACGGTAAAAACGCATCCCATTTTGATACCTGGAAACAATCGTACATTAGATCTTGTGCTTCAGTAGACGCAGAACTTGAGCACCATCGAAAATTTGATTCGTTCAACAGTGGCACCACTGCGCTCACACTCGTCAAACAGGTAACTTCCTTGTACTCTTGTTTCTTGATTACTTGAAGAGATTTAGCCTTCATGGGTAATTTAACTGTTTGTCTCAATGGAATTCTCACGACTTTGTCAGACTTATTCAACAAAATTGATTGATTGATACGAGTTGATTTTCTGTTACGATAGATCGACGAAACAATAGCTAGTCCAATAGCTGAGTTGATTTTCTGTTACGATAGATCGACGAAACAATAGCTAGTCCAATAGCTGCTTCCGCGGCTGCAATGACTATAATAAAGATTGAGAAAATGTCTCCTTTTAATTGACGACTATCAAATATATCAGAAAACATTACGAGATTAATATTAACCGAATTTAGTATAAGTCCCAAAAAGTCTCTTGCGATGTCTTTGTTTGTTTTGAGCAAAGATGCATTAGCGAAAGAGTCCGGAATTTATTGTCACGTCAGCAAAATCCCTTGTCAGAATCCTATCTTCTTGGAGGATTTTGAGGAGAAGGTGGAAATTGTGCCACATTGAACTTTCCATTGAACCAAAGAATTTCAGCAAAAAAAAGAAAAAAAGAAAAAAGCAAAAAAAAGTTTTTAATTTTAGACGAAATTGAGATTGCCCAAGCTTAATTACCCCCGATCCAAACAGCCTCTATAGCTATAGCTACGGCATCCTTGACCCGGTTTCATGAGAGATGAGTTTATTTATCACCTTTTTTTTAAAAGTTGATAGAGAATCTATAAAGACTGAATGGAAAGCTAGAGTTAGCTAACCCTCAAAAGTCGGCATTTTTTTATTATTATTTAAAACTATGGCAGATAGAAAGAGACCAGATAACTTATTTTATCAAGCACAATCAACTGCCTTGATGGTTTATAATGCATTAGTTATACTGTTTCCTTAATCTAATTAGTATTGCAGGTATTGACTTTCTTTTCCTCAACATCTTGATGTATATTTGTGGATGGCATTCAGACATCTGTGTTCTGTGACAAAGCTGGAGACTGACATGTTTTGCATTAATAAGATATATCTTATGGTCTAAGCCTGTGGAATTCACATAGATGACCATATCAAAAAAAATTATTAAACAATATTTCTTATGGGCTAAGCCTGTGGATTTGATCAATCCTCTATTCTCCAAACCAGCATATAAACTCACGTATAGAAGTTGCACGTAATGCAGCAGTGGCGGAGCTAGAAACTTTTTTTTTCCCCTTTCTTGTTGAGGTTTTTGTTTGCGTGTGGGTGCATGAACATAAATTCGCTATGATATATTTAATAATAAAATCAACTTCGAACCAAATCTGTATGCTTTTTCATTCAAAGATATATCATAAAATATAAATGAAAAAAGTCATACAAGCATATAAAACAATATTGTCGCGCGCCTATGCGGAAGCCTTGCACGAATTCACAACGAACCTGTGATCACGAGTAGAAGAAAGCCAAACTCTTGCACAAATCCAACCAATAACGCCAAATCAATCCAAACACAGAGATATACGTGGTTCGGCAATTTGCCTACGTCCACGGGGAGAGGATGGGGAGATTTTACTAATTCAAGGAGAGTACAAAGGGTTACAATCACACAAGAACTCTCAAACTAACTCTCAACCAAAGATCTCACCTTGCCCACAATATCTCCCTCTCACAATGCTCAAAAGATTCCTTAATCTCTGATATCAAACCCTCTCAAATCGTTTCCCTATTTATACCAAAACAAAACCCCAATTAGACTGCAAATAGGAAACCTGCGTATGCAAAAAACCCGTCGTAAGTCGACTTAACAGAGCTCACAAGTCGACTTGACAGAGAGAAAATCAACAACTGGAGAACACTTCATAAGTCGACTTAACAGTCTGTTAAGTCGACTTGCCATAAGTCGACTTAACAGTCATGCTAAGTCGACTTGACAGAGGCTAAAATCACAATTCGGCTGCAGATCGTAAGTCGACTCGTGCACAGTGCATGAGTCGACTTATGCCAGTTTTTCTGGTTTTTCTGATTTCTCCACAATTCTCCACCTCGGTCAATTTTGCCAAAAATGAGCCGACACCAAACCAAGAGCATCAATGTGTCGTCTCTCCAAATACGGCTGCACCCTTGTGCATGAGTCGACTTATGCCAGTTTTTCTGGTTTTTCTGATTCTTTTCCTGATTTCTCCACATGTATGCGTGTAATACCAATACCATTGCTTTCTTTATAGTCAGGATATTAAGCTTAGAGCATTTTCCCCCTGCATAATGTATTGCATGTGATAGCTCTAAATAATAAAGCTTTAATGATATTAGTCAATCAGGGGTTTATTAGCTGATATTTGTAGATAAACTACTATATTTTTATATTACAGAGGATCTCCCTGCAATTAACTCTTACTGCTAATGATATTCTCACATGTTTGTTTTTAAGCAGCAACTAGCTGACAGGTAACTGGTAATTAGCAAAAAATTAGTTGACTATTTGGTAGTTAAAAAGATAATTTTCACGTGATTACGAACATGTTAGGGGCTGTTTGGTTCGTTTTTTAACTCGGTGGAAAAGTTTTACACCGTCTTCACATCAGATTTTTCGTGGCCACGTAGGATGTAAGTTTTCCGTCAGTATTTTTTCCATCTTTGGTTCGCTAGGATTGAAGAAGGGAAACTCGATGAAAATCGCCGCCACATCAGATTTTTTTCTCTCCCCCAATTCCTTCCTCAACCTCGTGAAATCGACAAAACTGTAGCCACGTCGGCTTTTTACCATATAAATAAAAGTTTTTTATTTTTTTCCATGCAAACTAAATACAAGAAAAATAAACTTTTTACCATATAAATAAATTTTTTTTATTTTTTTCCATGCAAACTAAATACAAGAAAAATAAATACAGTTATTAACTTAAGCCCTTGAATTGTTATTTCAATATATACTAAGTTACGTATGCAGATTTGACACTGACGCGTGCGTGTGTACATATAGTTGACTGGTCTCTGTAATTTTAAAAAAGTCACACGTATTATTTGTCCTTCACTTCTCCCACGTCTACTCCTCCACACAAACGAGAGAACTTAATATCCACTGTTCATAGCACAGTAAGTATTGATGTAGTATTATCACTGTAGCAAACAGGAAGTAGGATAACGTAACATTTTATAAAAATGTTACTGTAGCACAGGGATACTGTAACATTTTTTTTAAAAACTGTCGCAGAGTTGGAAACGGTAGCAGCTCAAAAAAATACAGTAACATTTTAAAAATCGGGATTACTGTAGCAAGAAAAAAAAATGATATGTCGTGCTTCGCACGGTGTTCACGATTAGTTAGA
>NC_033800.1:49387348-49393025 GCF_001876935.1 Asparagus officinalis
CCGACCCGCGCCGCCGCGGGTCGGACTTGGCCGACCCGCGCGGGCGCGGGTCGACGCGGTCCGACCCGCGCGGACGCGGTGTTTCGAATTTTTGCTGAGCTCTGGTGTTTTCTGGTCTTTCCGGGACTTGTATTTTCTACCGTTTTGCGTAATTGATCGTCTTGTTGACTTGTACGCTTCGTTGCGGAATTGACCGTCGAACGCGTGTTGATTGACACACACGTGTTTATTGACGCATGCGAACTGATTGATGCGCACGAATTGGTTAACATGCATGAGTTGAATGATGCGTGCGTGTTAACTGACTGTTGGGCGCGTTTGTACGCTTTGAGTTGATTAACGCGTGCGGTCCACTTAGCTTGTCGACGTCAACAGTTTGCCGATTCGTTGTCGTGTCATCAACAGTTTGCCGATTCGCTTCATGCGCTTGTCGACGTCGGATGATCCTCTTTGCTTCGGATAATAATGTTCATCACCTTCTCTCTATCTCGAGCTGTGTGCGGACACCTATAGGCATTTTTAGACGCCTACAATTATACGGGGTTCTTAGAGCCGCACAAGTGGGGCATTGAAATATCAAAATTGTCCACTGTAGACGGTAAAAAAAATACCTCTGTAGGCTCGCAAGAAATTCACCTGATGATCAACTCGCCTGCACGAGTCAGAATCAACTAGGGATAGCGGAATTTCGCCTTTTACACAACTCGCCTGCCCGAGTCCAAAGACGAATCCGCCCGCAAACCTCAAGGCTGTCAGTACAGCTGGGACACAACTCGCCTGCCCGAGTCCAAAGACGAATCCGCCCGCAAACCTCAAGGCTGTCAGTACAGCTGGGTATCCGCTACCCCACGTACGGGCACAGGCTTTCCCATCCCTCTTGACCTGAGAGGGGAGAGAGCACAGTACTCCAGGACCGCCGAATAGCCGTTCACAGTACGGGTGATCGGACAGGTGTCAGATCCACCTGAACATTCATAAATGCGGTTCACCTCACCCGTCCAGGTCGAGAGCCGGATCCGCCGGCACTCGGCAAGTTGGCCAGACCCACTCGAGTACTGTACACCTACTTCACCGCCTCTCCTGACCGGAAAGGAGAAGGCACCATGCTCCGAGCACGCCGAACGGCCACACACAGTACGAATGATTGGACAGACGCCAAATCAATCTACGAACTCATAAATACGATTCATTAATGCTGGTCAAATCCACTCGAATAGTGGACGACCATTGCCTCACATATAAGGATGGGCCTTCCCGTTCTATGTGACACGACATAAAGCGCAATCCCTCGAATGACTATTCATAGTACCGAGAGGCGGCAAGACGTCTCTCAACAGGATATAGTCACATCCCATGATTCAAGGAGTGACCACTCCGTCCCTCTGCTATTTAGGAACTTCTTCCAGCCACGAAGAAAGGGTTCAGAGTTCAGTTCAAGTTTAGCTTTTCTTCCAAGTCAAGAAGAAGAGATTCAGCTGTTTAACCGTGCAAGCGATTCGCTCATAGTTGAACCAGCTAATTGAACCATTAGCTCTTGATCCTCAATACGATCAAGATCAAGCTGTTCTTTGCATAATCCTTGCATTACAGCACCCCTGCCTAGTTCTGAGCTCTGATCGTCGGCGAACTAAGTAGACCTGAACTCCATCGACTCGAGCTTCTACTGCGTACTGAAGCTCTCCAGCAACCTCGATCGAACGGTCCAAGGGAAGCAGACTCGACACAAGCATCGAGCGAAGCATCCTGTAACCACCTAAAGTCCCCACACTAAACAAAGAGGGCATTCCCTCTGCTTCTGTTGTAATTTCGATTCATTAGTTTGTAATAAGCTTTCTTATCAATACAAACGAAATTCCCTGTTTTCGGGAAATCCAAATTAACACCCTACATCCACCTATTTGTTACAGGGTATGGCTCAGAACCTCACCGTGCGAAAGACTCTGATAGGATCTTCACTCGTATATGAGACCATATAGAATAATATGAGTTAATTTCAAAGTAAATGATGTGAGAGCAATCAACAGCAAAGCTAATAGAATTATAATATATATGTGGAGAGATTTAGTAGGAGAAGCAAACGAAAAGCTCTTTATTCCTCTTTATTTTTTGTTGCAGGTTGCAAGGAACGTATGGGCATATACAAAGGCTTAAACAATGTACTCTATATACAATAGAGTTCTAAGCTAATAGTAATACCTAAATATAAGAATACTAATTGTAGATAAGTCATAACCCTAATTAAACACAACCTCATAATGATAAACCTTTAGAGATATTCTAATCAAATTTGGATTAACTTCAACATTCCCCCTTAATCTAAATTCTGTAAAGTCTTCATTTGCATCATGTGCTTCAACTTGACAAATGCTTCAAACTTCAAGGGTTTCATGATGATGTCGACAACTTGATCTTTGGACTTGCAATATACCAACATGATCCCATTGTTCCTAACATTGTCTTGTAGAAAGTGATAAGAGTATTAATATATTTACTCTTTCCATGAGTGACTAGATTCTTCGCCAAATCACTACGGACTTTTTGTCAACATAAATCCTTGTAAAGCCTTCAACTTGGATATGAATTTGACTTATATTAAGCAACCAAATTGCTTGACATGTGCTCGACGCTGTTGCTACATACTCTACTTCACAAGTTAAGAGTGCAACAATGGATTTCTTTTTCAATGATAAAGAAAATACAGTTGAACCAAAATTGAAAATGTTATAGCCTTTTTGGTCATGAGAAATAATCTCCAATCAAAAGCAGACAAACGTCCTACATTATGTATAATCAAGTCAACGTTATTGTTGGCCTTCTTATTTTGATGATGATTTACAAACAATTTACTTCTAATGTTGTTTGTCTAGTGTTTGTGTTTTTGTATCAATTGTAGACAAACAACATGTTGGAGAATGGATAGAATCGAGCATTCACGATCATATCAAATGGAGGTTGGCGGAATTGTGGAGTGAAGCCTATGCAATTCAAATTGAAGATCCAAGTTCTAGCTTCATCTGCAAGTGTACCAAGTTGAGCTACATCGAAGATCTATCAAGCTTGGGTATATTTAGTTTAGGTGTTATATTATGTGTGTTGGTACTTTAAGCTCAATATAATATGCACACATATTTTATTGGTTTCTTTGTATATATATATAGTTATACATATATATACATAAGTTAAGTTTTGGTTTCTATGTATATTTAGTTATATATATACATACATGGTTTTGAGCTTTCAAGTTTTAATATGAAACAATTGAATATAATTAGAAAACATATTTTTGTTTCATACTTACATGCATATATATGATTTCATCAATATCAATTTTATTTAGTTCAATGAAATCATGTTTTAGTGCATTATATGTGTATTTTGATAAAATACTATATTTATTATTTATAGACTTCATAACAATAGTTTACATCTTTCTTCAAGTCTATAAAATCATCTTGTATTGTTTCAAAACATGGTTAAGCTAAAATATCAAAACTCATATGTTCACATTTTCATGTTTTGGACTATTTTGTAAAATAATAATATTTTTCATTTGAGAGGTCCTTTTTGAATGTTATTGTAGCATATTTATTATCATGTCTACAATCATTTCCTAAAGTTTTATATTTTTCTGAATTTATTTGATATTTTTAAACAGTGTTTTAAAATCAGAAAACTGTTTCAAACCTGGAATTTCATGTATCAGTTTACGGTCGACCGCCCTTGAGTCCAGAGACTCAGGATAGTTTTTCATGGATCACGGTCGATCGTGGCAGTCGATCAGATGCAATCCAAAGAGTTTTACGGTCGACCGTCTGTTGTCCAGAGCCGTATTTAGTTTCTGTTGTTGCTCGCGGTCGACCGCGAAATTCCCACGGTCGACCGCCGATTGCCCAACAGCTATATTGGGTTCATAATCATAAATCTGATTCTCTGGGATTTTTGTTAATTTGTTTTGGGGTTTTGGCTGTTGGTTTCTCTTCCTATATAAACCCCTCAAACCCCAACTACCAGATATATCCAAGAAAGTTTTTAAAACAAGTATAGTTTGGTTTTAAAGTTTGTTTAGTGTTTGTTTAAAAGAGTTTTGTTTGTGAAGAAGTTTTCACAAGTGGAGGAGATCATCTATATTCCTTGGGCTTCATTTTAATCCATCTTTCCATCTTGTTTTTCAGAGAAGAATTTCTAAACTCAATACTAGCTTTGTATTATTTCTTTGTTGTTTATCATTTTTATTAAGCTAGGGTTTACATTGAGTTTATGATTGATTTTCTCATTGCTTACACACACAACCATTAAGATTATTGTATTTGCATACATTATATAATTAGGTTGTGGGGAGTTGTAACAATTGAGAGTGAGCTTGATTGAGTTCTCATCTATTGTAGAGAACAACTATTATTGTATTCGTGCTTAATTGTGAGTTTCACTTTATAATACACTTGTATACTGAGAGAAGTGTGTAGTGTGAGTCGGGAATCGTCCCAAGAGGAGTGGGGTAGGTAACATACCTAGAGAGAGGTTGTAATTCCTAACACTTGAGGAAGACATGTCTATGACCAACACTTGAGAGGGTGTAGAGTCGGATTGCAAGAGTGTTGATTGTAAAGTTTTTGATTAGCTAGAAAACCGAGTGTGAGGTGTAAACATTATTCGGGTAAACGTAGAAAACCCGGTTGTGATAGTGGATTTCTCCTTGGGAGTAGGGAGCGGAGACGTAGGACGGAAGGTTCGAACTCCGTGATCATATTATGTGTTTGCATTGTTTATATTGTCATATCACAATTGCATCTTTAGTTTAGATTGTTTACCCTTGTGTTAATTTATATATCCTTGCATATATTTTATCGTATACCTCTTGGCTAGGATATATCTCTTTATTCATATTGTACATTCTTGCTCATATCATATTATATATCTATCTTGCAAGAATAATTCTTTAGTAAGTTTTAATTGGTATAAAATTGGATTAGATTAGCATAAGACCCTAATCACCCCCCACTCTAGGGTCTAATAGTTATAAGATAATTAAAGGCCCAATTCGATTGACTTGACAGGCCCGATATTTTGTGAAGACGACTCGAAAGGCGTCACATGTTGACGACCAGAAAGGCGTCACACGTTGACGACCAGAAAGGCGTTACGTATTGTCTCCTGGCTGAGTCGACTGCTTAACTACTCCACTCGACTGACTAATAGACCGATACATTACGAGGGTGACTCAAAAGAGGTTCTTCTCGACCACTAGATGAGTAGAAAGGCGACGAAATACCTTGAGCCTCGAGCCCTCTTCCTGTGCACTGATGACCAATCACCTTGTAATAAATACCATTAAATGCATTATAGGCTCCATCATTTTTCTGCCCCCAATAGTATTTATGACACATCGGCACCGTACATCCCCAATCACTCTGTATTAACACTAAAGTGACCTCTTCTCCACTAGTCAACCAACACCTATAAAGTTAAGGCTAACGTGGCCGCCACCCTATAATCGGTCGAAGTTACCATCCTACCCTTCTGCTACTACTATATATAGAGAGATTATTTTTAATAACAAGGTAAGATCTTCCTCACTACTCTCTATGTTTAAAAACGATTTCAGTTTATTTTTTACTTCTCCACTCAAGCAACATACTGAGTTGATCGTCAAATGAACAATTGGAGAACCCAACCTCAC
>NC_033800.1:49393035-49404548 GCF_001876935.1 Asparagus officinalis
CAAGATCCAGACATTCGAAGGGTTAGAGGACCTCCTTCAACTTAATCAATCCCTTATTTAACTATATGATTTCATACATCAACAGTTTGACGTCAACTGTAGGGCCTTCTTTCTTCTTCGAGCAATCATGTCTGATTTTGAGCAGCAATCCTGGAACGTCGAGCACCTCAAGAAGTATTGTCAATAATTATGAATGCAAATTTCATTTATGAACATGAAATTATTTTTGAGTGCTAACCCTTATGTTGTATTCTCAAAGTACCTAATATTTACAGGAACAAAAGACATTGGCGCCCTCATTAAGTTCAAGGCACTCAACCAAAGCCCTTGGCATCATAAGACCAAGGCACTCAAACCTTTTGGTCATCCTCAACAAAAGACCTTGGCGCCCTCATTAAGTCCAAGGAACTCAACCAAAGTCTTTGGCACCATAAGACCAAGACACTCAAACCTTTCGGTCGTTCTGGACAAAAGACCTTGACGTCCTCAATAAGTCCAAGGCACTCAACAAAAGCCATTGACACCATAAGACCAAGGGACTCAAACCTTTCGGTCATCCTCGACAAAAGACCTTGACGCCCACATTATGTCCAAGGCACTCAACCAAAGCCCTTGGCACCATAAGACCAAGGCACTCACACCTTTCGGTCATCCTCAACAAAAGATCATGGCTCCCTCATTAAGTCCAAGACACTCCATCAAGGCCCTTGGCATCAGAAGACCAAGGCACGCCAATCTTTCGGTTGACTCAGAAATAAAAAAGAGACCCCAAACACCTTGATTCCCTCATTAAGTCCAATGCACTCCACTAAAGCCCTTGGCACTGTTTACGTCGGAAATTGATTTTATTACAAAGTCCATTACAATCGTTTATCGATACAATAGAATCACAAGAGCGAGCCTTTTTATAAGACTTCTCTTTACAAAAGAAATAAAATGAAGATTTCCTACAAACACACACAAAAATTATTTATCAATCGCTACTTGTGTGGGATCTTTGCATGTGTCGGGGATGCGTTAGCCCATGGACGACCGATTCACAGATCTAGATTGATCGTGAAGAAGGCTCGGTGTTCTTGTTTTAATGAGGAAACTAGAACAAAAGTAAATATCTCAGCGAGGTGAGATAAGTACTCTTCTCGAGATCAAAGCGATGTTTGATCTCAAGGAAAGGGGTGAAGGCTTGTAGATCTCTCGAAATCTTCCTCTTTATGCACGAAGTTCACCGAGATCTCGCCTTTCTCTCTAAAATCTGTGGCTCTTTTCTCTCAAAATGTCAGCACCTCGCCTTCAAAATCCAGATCTCTCTGCCTCTTTGCACAAGGGTACTAGGGGGTATTTATAGGCTTTGGATGATGTATTTAGGGATAAGAATTCATGATTTGGGTGTATCTTTAGTTAATAACGACTTTCCCATATTTAGGGATGTTCTCAAAGCAGTTAGGAAGCTAGTGGACCGCACGAATCCTAAGAAAACATTAAAAAATGTGTTTTAGGAGTTTACTGTGCGAGATACATTTGTGTGTCTCAAAGTGCGAGACACATTTTTGTGTCTCGGATTTAGAGACACCTGAGTGTATCTCGTTTCATTGTTTTGTCATCTCGTGTGCTTCGTCGTTTCACGTGTTTCATCGTTTTGCGTGTTCCTTTACTTTCTTTTGGCATCGGATAATCCTCTTTGACTTAGATTTCAACGTTAATCGTATTCTCTTTGTCTCGAGCTGCATTCGGGAACATATATGTAATTTTTAATACCTACAGATACCCCCTCCAAAGTTTTTAGCCTTCTTAGTATTTTATCGAGGAGTCTGGAACACTTTGGATAATATAGGCCCTGCTTTCAATCTCTTCAGTATTTTTTCGAAGAGACCATGTAGAAGGACCCGTGAGTGGCTTCAATTCTTTAACTTATTCAGCTTTCACTCTATTCTGTATTTTGTCGAATAGTCTAAAATATTTCTGGTGCTGTGTTTATCGCTTAACCGTTGTCGAAACCTTAAACTAAAATGGGTGCGTTGATACCTGAATTAGCTCGTGTCGTTGAGTTAATGTTAAACTGGTCATCTTCGTCTTGAATTCACATCTGATTTGTGATTGAACTCCTGGGGATAATAGAATTATCGGCGCCTGATTTTGGTGAAATTGTCAAATTGTTGACCTCCGCTATGGCGTAAACACAGTTTATACTCATACGTAACCGGAGTCTACACAGTTTAAACTCTTAAGGCGTTGGAGCAGGGAGAAATACTTTATATATACTCATATACTCCTCAGAGTTTTGAAGAACAGTTTAACCTCATATACCCGTTGGAGTTTCAAGGAGATGTTGTTTATACTCGTAGTATACTCATCGGAGCGTGAATATGTACCTTGAATATGTTGAAAATAGGCAAAAATGAACAAACTCATGCACTAAAGCACTCGCGGGACCCACCATACACGTGATACACTCTCACATGCCTCGTACGAGTGCGAGACACATTAGAGTGTCTTGCCAAGGCAGCCAGGGTCGGTTCTTAGGAGTTCTCAAATCCTAATTCCTCCGATTTTTTCAAAAATTTTTGCTCCCTCTGAGTTTGAAAATCTCTCCTCAACCCTTTAAAAGGATTTCCCTCAACCAAACCCTCCTCCATCTCCTTGATTTTGTCGGATTTTTTTGGCTAGGGTTTGGTCTTCAAACCTCGGTTTCGAACACTTTATCGCAGTTCTTCTTCACCGAGCTCATCCACCTTTGGCTCCAGGTAAACTTCCCTCTCATGGATCCAATTTTGATCAAATTTTGAACAAAATTGGTCCTTAATTATTGGTTTTGGTGGAGAGCTGAAACCTTTGTTTCGAGTTTGGGGGTTTCTTCTTCATTTTCCTCATGCAAACAACTCAAACTCCTTCCTCTTCTTCTTAACATGAACCCGAAGTCCCCTCCCTCGACGTTTGTCGATTTCAGAGTTCTTCCCTCATGTGATTTCCATCGAGCCCTATTTTTTTCTCTTGAGGTATAATTCCTTTTCCTTGTGTTATTCTTGATAAAAGTTTGATTTTTATCTTAATCATGGCCGAACCTCAAGCTTTCGGGGGTTTTGGTTTCGGGCTTTTGGATGAGAATCGAGGATTTAGCTTCGTGTATTTAGATGATTATCGAGGATTTAGCTTTTGTTTTTGATAATTGGGCCAAAGCTTTGGCTTCGTGTATTTGAATATTTTCCAAGTCTTCCCCTTGACCACTTCTCAATTCTTGGTGAGGGTTGAGTTTGAGGGTGTTTAATTATAGCTTTTGGGTTGGTTTATCCTCTTGAGATTGAAATTTTACCTGGATCAATAACTTTCCTTATAGATTGACGATGTCTCCCAAGAGAGCATGTGTTCAGAGGAGTTGATCAACCTCTCTGCCGACTGAGAGAGAGGCTCTCGCAGCTTCATTTTTTAGGGGTAAGTGTTTATCACTTTCATCAATTCAAAACTGATATTCTGAGTAGTGTATCCTCGTTTGCTCTCCTTCATGAGGCATTCGAGAAGAGTCGGTATCTTCCTTTGTTAGGGTCGATGCTTAAAAGATGTGTTTTGCTTGATCAAAACATGTCTCAGGGCAAAAGGGGCAATTTCATGCTGTATCGCACTTTGTAAGGCTGGGTATATTGTCACGTTATTTTCGCGACAATGTACATTGTCTTTCATGGTGAAACAGTCGAAATCGTCTCTCCAATTACAAGGCAGTGACTCTATATCACTCTCAGCTTTAGATGACCCTCGAAGCCGAGTAGTGGTTAAATGAAGATGATGGGGGTCTGAGATATCTTCCCCTGATCCCTCGCTAATATGCGCTAACTCATCTAGGGAAGCAGGCTGTGACGTGGGAGATATCCTGGCATCTAACGAAGGACCAAGAGCGAGTCCATTGAGGGTACATCACTCACCAGAAGACCCCAAGCTCAAGTGATAGAAATTATATTCGCGGACTTCATCCCGGTGTACTGGGGCCAGACGAAGCGTCGCAGATTGAGTTACCGATAATTGCCAACACAGTAAGGAATCACCTCGCGAGGCTGGGAAGAGAGTTGCCCGTTAAGGTCTATAGGTGTTACGACTGGGTGCACTCGTCGGCGGACAAGTGGTGGAAATGCATGATAAGTTATGTTCTTAGGCGTTGGGGTGCAGAGCTGATTAATAATGGATTGCACGCACCCATCCGCGCCAGTATGTACAGGTTACCCATCAGCGTTCATCACTTCTTTGAGATGCTGGAACTTTACAACCCGGACACCAACACCTTCTTGACCAAGAACGAGGAGTTGGGGTTAGCTCTACATGAGATGCACAAGGTCTTAGGGTTACCGATGGGCGACGTTCCATACCAGGAATATTTTCCCATCAACCAGCAGTTGAGCCAACTAAAGCTGACCAACCCCGCAAGATACAACAGGTTGTGGGAGCTCACGTGTCATTACCAGATGGCCTTAACTGGTGTCGATATCAATGCTAAGAAGAAGTTCCCACATCTTAGCTTGAAGCAATTTGCAGATTATTTGTTTAAGCACCTAGAGGACCAATCTGGCGAGGTGGTTTGTGAGTTAGCGCCTCTGACTCCCTCAGAAATCAACAATCTGATTGAGAAGATTGACGCTCAATACTATACCACTCATGCTGCTGAGGGTAAATTCCTAAGGGGGACTAAGTTCCAGACATTCATGTGGCATGCACAGAAGCGGGTTCAACCTATGACTCTCCTGGCAGGCTATCTCGCTATTTGGTTGAAGAAGTGCATCGTGTCGTACCATTTCTTTGATGCGTTGCCAATAGAGGTGCTCTTCCCAGCTGTTCAGCTCGCCTACGGGAAAAATCTCTCTTTACTTCTGGCGATGGTTGTCGATATACACTGCGAGCTTTGGCACTTAGTCACTGACTTCACGCAGGAGAGAAACAAGCCTAAGATCGAGATCCCCACTACCAAAGTCAAGCTACCATATACTTATCTGATGGTGTGGCTCGTCCTTCATCGCCCTGACTTGATGTCAGCTTCGAATGTTGTGAATCTCTCTGATCCTCTCTTTTAGCTGTTGGAAGATTAAAAATAGGAAGCACGACAATTCCTCGAAGTGAAGCAACAGCTCCAAATTCACAAGTGTTGGGAGTTCTTCAAGTGTTTCCCATAATTCTTCGGCTAATTCGACGAATTGTTGATTGGCGAGGAAAGGTTGGGGATAAGTCAAACTGCTCTCAACGTAGGCTACTTCAAGTGGTTGATGAACATCAGGCTCGGCTACCTTGTCTTCTGAGTGAAGAACTATTGTCATATAGAGCACTATCTTCCTTATTGGTTCGCTCGTCAATTCGGTTATGACCAACTGTACATCAGGAATCCAAACCGGCAACTAAGGACTCAAGGCAGACTCGTAGATGGTGCCCAGGTGTGGCTTTGGAGCGTGGCGGGTTGCGCGGGCACTATCGTTAATCTTCCACCTGTAGAACGCTCGTTGCAACTTACATTTCTCTGTTGCAAATGGTTTATTGTTGCCAATGCGCCCACCAAGCTGAAGCAAATTTCAGAACTAGAGGCTAAAGAAGAAGCTCGGGTTGCAGCTAGGATCCCGATATGACGAGCTGTTAGTAGATGATGAAGAGCCAAGGATGAGTCGAACTGTTCTCGATGTGGGTTGCTTCTAGTGGCTGATGAACATCCGACCCGACTACCTTCTCTTCCGTGTGAAGAATGACTACAAGATCGAGCCCTACTTTCCCTGCCAGTTCGCCCGTCAATTTGGTTATGACCAACTGTATATCAGGAATCCGAGCAAGGATATGAAGGTTCACGGAGGCCTTATTGATGGGGCTCGCACATGGTTATGGAGCATTGCGGGCTGTACCGGTGCCAGATTTAGCCTTCCCGCTCTAGAGACTCGGTTACAACTTACCTTCCTCTGCTACAAGTGGTTGATTGCCGCCAACACATCCACAAGAAAGAGAGATATCTCAGAGTTGGAGGCACAGGTGGCGGCCAAATAGGCGGCTAATATAAATCGAGAGGCTGTGCTCTCAAGGAGGAAGGGAAAAGAGCCTGTTGGACCATCTGGCAAAGGCAAGCAGGTGATCGAGGAGGAAGAGGAGATCCTCCGAAGTGAAGAAAAGGAGGCTTCAGAAGAAGGCACAACCGGAGGTGAAGGCAAAGGGGCTGGTGATGATAAGGATGAGGTCATGACGGGTCTTCCACCATCTTTCTTTTCCTGAGGGGTTGCGAGTTTGACGATTTCCCATCGAACTCGCCAATCTGATCTGCCTAAGTCTCCAACAGCTCTGAGGGGGCCAAAACAGAAGGTCATGTTCATATACCCTAAAAAGATGATGATTGTTCTTCCAGGTGGGGATACGAAAGAAGAGGGAGAACATGCTGTCGAAACCGAGGTGGTGCATTAGAAACGAACCCGCTCCTTTGAGGTGACTACCAGGGCCGAATTACATATGAAGTTTCGACAGGAAAACCTATCGTTTTGGAAGAAGCCCGTCTGTCGAAGAGGCCGAAGAAGGTCGTGTACCGACCATGCACTCCTCTGCCTGCATCAGAAGAAGAGCTGACCCGCGATATTCCAGGAGAAGGTAACATCTCACCTTGTTTCGCTTTTGTCATTTTCCATACTTTGGGCCAGCGATTTGCTGAATATATATACTTCATTGTCGATCCGTAGGGAGTCTTGAAGAGGGTGAGCTTCCATACAATCCTCCTTCTCTTGGTTTTACCCATTCTGAGAGGTCAGGCTTCATGCAACAGATGCGTGAGGCCATGGGTGAAGAGGCTTGTGACCCTAAAGTTGGAGGTGATGCCGAGGTTTGATTCGACTCACCCACTGACACTGCTGTAAGAACTTCAAGTCCAGGTATATCTAAAATAGATAATACCTCATTTAGGTGGTAGTTAAGAGAGTTGAGCGATTCAGAATCAGTGCCCTCATTAATCGCTTCTGTGCTTCATTCTCTTTTAGAAAAATTGAAGGGACCGAGCATGAGCGTCGGGACCATGAAACCTGTTGTAGCTGATGAAGGTAAATCTGATTCTCACTTGTCGTGAATTCCACTTTCCTTCTTTGTACTTAATACTCAGATTTTTTGTAGACGTCGTGATGGAAGAGCTCTCCATGGAGGGGACCCTTCATGACATTAATATCAGGGATTTTGACAAGCATTCCCTTGATCAGGTGATGGGTTTCACCGAAGATGATCAAGAATTGCTTGCTAATATGTTATCGGAGCAAGCTCATCGTGAAGCCGCAGGACCAACCACTGAGGCTGGTTCATCTGCAAGTATGAATCTTATCCCGAAGTTGTTGTTATTCATTTGTTAGCTCTTTCTTAAGGGGATTTTTGATTGTAGGACTAGCCACTAGAGCTGATACGACTACAATTGTCGGGTTTTTAGACCAGCCCGATGGTTTCAGTTTCTTGATGTTAGAAGGAGCCATTATTGAAGCTCAACCATCCGATCTTCAGCCTTAAGTCACCATTCCCTCAGATCCAATAGCTACAGAAGCCTCCACTATTACAGAGGATAGTCCCGTTACCCTAATGATGAGACCAACTGATGAGGCTGTTACATCCACGATTATTACCTCTACGCCAATTCCAGCAGTACATGAAGTTAGGTCAATGGGATCAAATGTAGAGCGCCAAGTCGAAGGATCCTCTGCCGGCGTTGGTAAGCTCTATCTTTTGATCCCCTTCCGAATATTGATCGTACTCTTTAACAACCTTTAGAGTACTTATCTCTTCTTCTTTTCTTACAGAGCTTTCCTCAACTCTATATGACTTTGTCAAGGTGTTGTTGTCAGATAATGACCCGGATAGAGCCATCTTTTGCATGGAACTCCCCCACTTCTTCTTGTTCGTGAGCGAGATGATTGACAAGCTCCTTTACCAAGGCTTTTCGTTCAACCAGTTCAGGCAATATCTCGATCGCCAAGTGGTGACAATCAGAGACGAGGGATATCCAGACTTAGCGGATTCTATTGCTACAGATTTAGGTCGTTTGGAGCACGAGCTTCAGAAGCTGAGGGAGTTTTAGGCTACAAGTGCTTCCTCATATGTGGTCACTCAGATGGAATTCCGGCTATAGGCATAGCACGATACCTGAGCCTCCGCTGAACTTGAGCTTCAAACATAACAGGGTCGCGTAAGACAAGTGGAAGAAGTTTACGCTAGTAGGATAGCAACCCATCGCGACCTACACTCATCTCTCGAGTCAAGTAGTTTAGAAATAGCAAGGCTTGAACAAGAGCTCAAGGCGGCGAAGGATGCTCAAGTTATCTTAGAAATGGAGATGGTTCGTGCGGAACAGGCTCGAGCTCAGGTGCTTGGGAAACTAGAGCTCTCGAGAGAGAAGTTAGCCAAGATGGAGAAAGAGGCAACAAAGGTATTGGTCACTAGCGAAGACTCCCTCAAGGCTGAGTTAAAGAACAAACTCGAGCAGGCTTATGCAGAAGAACTCTCTAGATAAGAGTAACAAGTCTGTAGCCATAAGCTCTATGTAGATTGATAGTACTATCTCCTGTATCTTTCATTTCAATTTTATTAATAAAACAAAATTTTTGTTCAGTGTGTTTTTATTATGATTTCTTATTCTATTTGGAATAATTAACTATAATACTTATAAGATTTTTGATAAACCCTCAGCCGTCAACGGATTTGATGTGCCTTTACCGACTACTGTCTGAATCGGACTAGCATGCAGATTATCTAAGTCTGTTCCACATGTAACGTTATACTAAAAATTAACTCTCTTAGACTTAATGCTACGATATTGAATACATAGACTTTGTTATTTTCACGGGAATGTACCACCTGGCAGCATGTGTTAGATGCAGAATTATCTCTAATTAGGGATCGAGATTAAGTCCCCCATGCATGAAATACATGGATTTTAGTGTTGAAAGATTGTATCTTTTCATGGGGCAAAGATGAACCCTGTGTTTTGTCTTCTCTTGGGGCAAAGACGAACCCTACGCTGGCCACTTTAAAAGAAACTCAAAGTGGGATCTCCATTTTGAGAATCTAAAAGGTGAAACTAAGAGTGAGATCTCTACTCTGAGAATCAAAAGAGATTTGCATAACCCTAACTGTCGAAATGTTTGATTACCCAATCTGAAAGTGGACTTCTCATTTATCGAGAAGGAATTCTGTTTTTTGGTCCTAACTATAGGAAGGTTTGACCAAATGGGGGTTTGAGATGATCCTAACTGTAGGAATATTTGATCATTTGATTTGGGTGGAGACCTCTCCTCTATTGAAAGAAAACTCCGGTTTTAGCCCTAACTATAGGAAGGTTTGACCAAGTGGGGTTTGAGACGACCCTAACTATAGGAAGGTTTGATCACTTGATTTAAAAGTGGACCTCTCATTCATGGAAGAAATCAAGAGAGGATTTTGGTTTTAGCCCAACTGTAGGAAGGTTTGACCAAATAGAAATTTGAGACGACCCTAACTGTAGGAAGGTTTGATCACTCGATTTGAAAGTGGACCTCTTGTTCATGGAAGGAATCGAGAGGGGATTTCGGTTTTGGCCCTAACTATTAGAAGGTTTGACAAAATAGGAGTGGGGTAGTACAAATAACAATAGGAGTATTGATTTGTACAAATCACTTTGTTAATATAGTGGGAGTTTTTGGTGTCAAGTTATAAGGACTTAACACGAAAGGGGTTTGATAATTGCCATGGATCAGCAAGTTGAAATTTCAAGCACTATGTCAGGGATTTAACAGTGGGAATGTTAAGTGCTCAGACATAGTGGGAGGTCGGATGGATTTAACCATGAAGAATTTTGATGGACCCACCGTCAATTGATTTGATCAGTGAGGAATTTTGTGATGGAAGATTGTAGATAATCGAACACCAGTGGGAGTTTTGTGAGGGAAGATTGATCAAATAAAGTGATTGAATCTCATCTCGACAAAAGAGTGCTCAAAAAGTCATGGTGGAGGTTGATGAAATTAATCCTGACGATTGAAACCAACCAAGGATTGTGAATGAAGGAAAGAATGTATTTTGTTGTCTTTCGCTTCACAAAAGAATCCTGGTTATTAGGAAGATGACGATAACCAAGGAGGGTTTCGGCAACTTGTTCCTAAGTGGATTGAGGCAGATGGGAAGTGCTTCATCCTTGAAGGAATTTAAAGTCACAGTGTGAAGGTTTTAATTATCTTGGTAATGATTAAATCGCCACAGTGGGGGAATCTTAATCATTTTTATAATGATTAAGAATGAATTATTCAGATGGTTGGTTTTCATCTTAAATAATCTTTGGATCTTAGGTTATCCTTAATAATACGATGCGTAGTATTCTCCAAGAACTTCCCGTTAGGGGTATTATTGTACAATAACTTAAGTTGCACGTGTCAAATAGGTTATTCTGAGTGTACTAGGGATAATACTTCTTCAAAAACTTTCCATTTATTGGTAACATAATTTTGTCACCGTCTTGGGTGACTAACCGATATACACCGTTCGAGTAGACTATCTCTACCACGAACGACCCTTCCCATTTAGGTTGGAATTTGCTTTTCTTCTTGGAATTGAGTATCATTGGTCGCCGAATGGCAAGAACCAAGTCTCCTTCCTTAATGGCTCGTTGTCAAACTTTCTTGTCAAAGGCCCTGAAGATTCTGGCTTAGGACAACTCAATTTGTTATTGAGCTTCTAGGTGTTTCTCATCTAACATCTCTAGTTCTTTGAGACGTTTCTGATGTTGTTCCTCCGTTGTCATCCCTGTTGTGAGAGAAAAGCGGAGGGATGGAATTCGAATTTCCAAGGGAATGACGGCTTCACATCCGTACACCAAGGAATATGGAGTTCTCCAATAGACGTGTAGACTGTGGTACGATAGGCCTAGAGAGCTTCGCCTAATTTATCATCCCAATCTCGCTTGTTGGTTATTACGAGTTTCGACAGAATCTAGACGATAGTCTTGTTCAAAGCCTCAGATAAACCATTAGCAGTAGGACTATAGGCGGTTGACGAGACGTCTTGAATTCTACACTTTTCACAGAATTTAATGAATATGTCGCTGACAAATTAAGGACCGTTGTCATGCATGATTCACCTTGAAATACCGTATCGATAGATAATATGGTGCTTGATGAATTTGACAACGTCGCTTATCTTTACTTCTTTAAGTGGAATTGCTTCAGCCCACTTAGAGAAGTAGTCAATTATTGCCAAAAAAAGCAGTCACCTTTGATTGATGGAGGGAAAATAGGACCAATGATGTCTATTCCCCATGTCTTGAATGGCCATGATGTTGTCGAAGGATGCAAATTCTCCGGGGGTTGATGTGTGTAATTGGCATGTATCTGACACGCATGGCACCATCGAGCATATGTGACTCGTTTTTGACCATGGTCTGTCAGTAATATCCCATTCTTATGAGACGATCGCATAACTTGGGACCAAGCTGGTGTGTGCCGCAAGTTCCTTCATGCACTTCTCTAAGAGCCACCTCTACTTCTTTGATAAGACAACAGAGTAGTAAGCCATCATAC
>NC_033800.1:49404565-49415038 GCF_001876935.1 Asparagus officinalis
TCGGACTGAGTCGCTTTCTTTTATGTCTTCTAGTAATATACCATGCAAGACATTATAAATAATAGGGAAATGCCAATCTTGAGGTTCAAATTCAACTCTGGTCGCATGCACCTCTTTGATATCCAAGGCGCAGTCCGATATGAAGAGTTGGTGAGTTCTCACAGTGATCAACTGTTCTGTCTTAGGAGGCTATACCAGAGATACTGCTAATACTGCCAATACATCTGCATAAGCATTCAGCAGGCGCAAGATGTGCTCGATGAAGAATTCTTCAAATGAGTCTGCCATCTCGATGGCCGCCTTGTGTTACAGGACCAGGTCTAGGTTCCTGACTTCGTATTCTTCTCGAACTTGGTTGATTATTAGTTGAGAATTGCCAAAAGCTTCAAGATACTCGACCCCCAGAAGAGAGGTAGCATTGACTTCGTGGGTTTTATCCGGCAAATCTTCGTATAATTCGGTCGTATCCTTCATAGGACTAACCGCTAGAAGATCACAAATTGTTTGTCCTTTGACTAACTTCTGTTGTTTGAAGTGAAGGCCGTACTGGGACAAGTAAGGTACATCTCACTAACCGCCAATTCATGGAAGCCAATTGCGTCATGAACACTCGAATTGGGTTGACATTTGAAATAAAGTTTATCCGTCATGTCATAGGTAGTATCAAGTGTTTTTGAATTGCGAATACCAGGGTGAGACACTCTTTCTCCGATCATCAGATATCCAGATTTAGAACCTACTAAAGTCCGACTCAGGTAATAAACTACCTGCTCATGACCGTTGTCATCGTCTTATGCAAGTAGAGAACTAAACGAGTGATTCGTCACTTTGACATAAATCATGAATGGTTTTCCTGACTTCGGTGAAACAAAAACAGGAGGATTTGATAGATATGCCTTGATATCCTCAAATACCTTCTAACAGGCATCATCCCACATAAATGATACGCCCTTATTCGTGAGCTTAGAGAATGGTTGACACTTTCTAAAGAGATTCGAGATGAATCGGCGGATGTAGGCCAATCGTTCTTGCAATCCTCTGAGTTCCTTGAGGTTTCTCGGAGGTTGCAATTCATGGATCACTTTCACTTTATCGGGATCAATATGGATACCCTTGATGGTGATAATGAATTCGAGGAAGTTTCTACAGGATATTCCCAGAAAGGACTTGGTAGGGTTCAACTTCAATTGGTGACTCCGCATGAGATCGAACATTGTTCTCAAGTCTTTGATATGGTCGTTCTTGTCACGGATTTTCATGACCAAGTCATCAACATAACATTCGATGGTCTTCCAGATGTGTTCCTGGAAAATCTTCGATATGACTCGTTAGTATATAGTGTTGAATATCAATTCTCCATGATAATGTTTTGATGATAACAATTTATATTGTGTGTGCACTAACTTTCATATGCAGATTTCAATATCAGAATATGTACCAGTGCAAGTGAATATCAAGGCATTTTGAAGTGAAGAAAATGAAGAACAAAAGATAATGTATTTGAATTTTTCTTTGCTTAGAATATTTGTACAAGCCTTGATCACACACACACGCACACACACACATTTTTAGAACACACTAACACAGGCTTAGTGTGTTGGTTAACTATAGAAATCCCCTATGTTAACCATTAGAATAATAGTTAAAACTTAATTATAAAAACTCATTATTTCTGAATTTTTGATCTTAATAGTCGACTAATTAGGATAGTAGTCGATTACTCATGTATATAACTCAAATACAAGTTTCTGTCTTTTTACAGTATAGTCGACTAATAGAGATTATAGTCGACTACTGAGATGTTTGACAGAAACATAAGTTTCTGTCTTTTTACAGTGTAGTCGACTAATGACTACAGTAGTCGACTACTGAAGAAAAATATAAATTTTCAAGTTTCTGTCTGAACTCAGTGTAGTCGACTAATTATCATTATAGTCGACTACTGAGAACATTTTCCGAAAACACAGAGTCTGTCTGAACTCAGTGTAGTCGACTAATGACTACAGTAGTCGACTACAAGAGACAGTTTTTCAGTTTTCAGAATTTGAATATCTGACAGTTTTTGGCCGTTTTTAAACGTTTTCAAACTTTAAAAACTTGTCTTTTCAAGGGGTATATATAGGTTATTTGTTCAGAAAAATCAGAGATATATACATACCCATAAGCTTTGATTCTTGAGTTTTTCCAAGTGAAAAACATTCTGATTTTCTGAAAAAGAAGAGTTTCTGAAATTGCCTATATACTTTCATCAAAAACAAATCAATTAGGCAATTTTACAGAGATTAAAAGAATCCTAAGCCACTGCTGCACATTATTACACATTCAAGGCTTATAGGATCATTGTGTTCTTCTTCAACAAGTTTTCTCTCGGTTGTGAGAGGGTTAGTCTCTTGGGTTAGAGATTGATGTTCAAATTGACAAGGAGTTTGTCAATTGGTATTGCAATTTGCAGGGACTTGCAAATTGGTCAGGTTTGCATTTGATTTTGTAAGTTTATTCAAAATCATAGTGAAAACTCTCAAGCGGGATTTGCTTGGGGACTGGATGTACACCAGTTTGGTGGAACCAGTATAAAATCCTTGTATTTGTGTTTGCAAATTTCTGAGATTGCCATTTTTTCTTTGCAATTTATTATCTACTTTGCAATAATTTTAAAAGAACACTATTCACCCCCCCTCTAGTGTTCTAGTGTATCTATTTCAGATCCTACATATAGCACCAACGTTCTTCAAGCTGAAGGACATGACTATATAACAGAAGATACCGAGTGGCCTCCTGATCGAAGTGTGCTTTTCGTCGTTCGGGTATATCTTGATTTGGTTATAGCCCGAGAATCCATTCATGAATGACATTCTCTCAAATCCGCATGTGTTGTCGATGATGACATCCGTGATAGGAAGAGGGAAGTCGTCTCTTGGGCAAGCGGTGTTCAGATCTCTGAAGTCGATGCAGATTCTAATTTTCTCATTCTTTTTAAGGATCGGGATGATGTTCGCCACCCAATCGGAATGTTGTTCCTCCCTAATGAAGCCTGGGCCAATTAACTTTTTAACTTCGGCTTTAATCACCTCCATAATCTATGGATGAAATCGTCTTTGCTGTTGCTTAACAGGTTTAGCATCCGGTTTGATGTTAAGGTGGTGCATCACAACATTTGGGTCGAGTCCTGGCATGTCTTCATAGTTCTATGCAAAGACATCGATGTATTCCCTGGTGAGGACAATCAACTCCTCCCTCTCTTCTGATGGAAGACTGTCACTGATGAATATGGGATTAGGATTTACCTCATCGAACATATTGACTTGGACTACTTTGTCCTTGGTAAGGGGTTCTTTTTGCTCGAATCTGTCACCGTATTGGATATTCAAGTGGTGGATCCAAGGATCTTCCCAAGTTAGCAACTGATCATCTCCCTCCATCATTGCAGGATCGACCGTAGCCATATTTGACATCAGACTTTTGAATATTTCCCCAAGGCTAACATCAGAGTCCTAATTTGAGGAATCTGACGAGTATTCATCTCTACTTGGGTTGGACGATTGGTTGTTAATCTGCCAGCAGCATTCGTTAGAGAATGAAGAAATATAGCCTAGACCCCTTTTGTGCTCGTAGTAATTGTCAGGTTTTCCTTTTGGCACATAGGCAAGTCGTGGAGGGACTCAAGGACCTCGACCAAAGCAAACACCTTCTTCGAGCGTGAAGTTGTATCCCTATTTCCTAATGTAGTTGCGTGATTGTGAACTATATCTGAATAAATGGTGGCCATGTCTTTCATCATCGCTGTCATTCTTGAAAAAGGGATTTGATGGCGGACTTAGTTCCCCTTTACTGAAGACTACCTCTTTCTCACCCCCCTGCTTTGGCAGGAATGATAAGAGTTGCTCCAAATGAGTCTTGGACATGCTTCTTTATCATACAAGATGATCAAAGCGGCATATGCATGTCAGGGTCATTATACAACCCCTGCATTACATCATCAAGGCTGTGGGAGTATTCTAAATCGTCATTTATTACTTGATCGGTAAGTTGCCACTTATAACTTCCATCTGACGATTCACCACCATCAAGATCGATTATAAATGATTCAATGTCATTTAATACAAGACCTTCATCATAATCGAGCCCGGCTTCGGTATCAGCTTCCTCTTTGTTGTCTATGCCTTAGGCTGATGGTTCAGTATCGGATTCAGCATAGTATAGAAGGGAGTCGATAAAATAATTTTCCAACCCCTTAAATGGTTTCTTATCCGCAACCATTGTCTTGACCTCATCATTCGTGTCCACATTCTTTAGACACTGATGGAGGGTGGAAGGTACTATAATTTTACCATGGATCCAAGATCGAACCAATAGTAAGTTATAGGAGGTCTCAGCATCAATTACATAACATGTGACCTCTGACCTCAAATCTCCAAGCTGACACTTCACTCGGATTTTACCTAGTGGCATGGACCCAATAGTGTTGAACCCATAGATAACTGTGCCTATGGACCACTAACTTGCTGGAGGGAATTCTGAGATGATACATCAATCAAAGTGGCATGAACCCAGATTGACTTGGATCTGGTTGACAACGCTTGAACCGGTGTATCCGGTAAAGTACAAAGGACTGTCATGCTTTGAATTCTTCACTTGCATGTCCTCCCTAGTAAAGGTGATGCAAGGGAACTGTTTAGCCACCAGATTGCAGTGTTGAACTGATGATTCCGGCTCTTCAAGGGCTAGCTTGATCTGAGTGAGAAAAATATCAGAATCAGGCAAAGCTTCTTGCAAAGCTTCCCTGGTGTCTTTGGAAAGACGCAGCAACTCGTAAAGAGTAATTCTCACTGGGATGTTGGCTAATTGAGACATAACATCGAAGCGGTATGGAGTGCTCAAACTTCCCAATTTATCCCTTTCAATCGGTCGATTAAAGCAAGACTGCTTTGGGTATTGAACCTCTTTATGCTAGGGTTCCTTCTCCTTTTGCTTAGCCTCAGCTTCCTTCTGTTTTGTAGTAGGTTGCTGTTGAGGCTTATCAACTAGTTTAGGAGGGGTTGAGACCACCCCCAGCTCAGCCAAAGTTTTGGCATTCAGGTCGGAAGCTTCCGGATATTTGTACCGGTATTCATTCCCGCTTCTGGTGATGAAGACTTCATGCTCATCTTCAAAAAGTGGCATAGTTGGGATATATTCGTCGTCTTTCTCAGGAATTGCCGAGGCGGGGCAACAAGATTTTCCCTTGCTCTTGGATTTTTTTTCTTGGAAGAGGATCATGTCCATTGATCATCATTGAGGAGATCCGGGTGGACCCAAAGAATCTTTCCATTAGGGGTCGTGTGTGGCACAAGCCCTTTCTGGCGTTGCCCATGAGGATCGTCGTTAACGGTCTTCATTTCTACCATTAATACGGGCTCTGGTTAGAACCATGATAGAGGGACAGAGCCAAAGATGATAGACACTACGTTCACACCTACCTTCTTTTCCTTAGGTTGCTTCGCAGTAATGATGCCGATGTCAATCAATGCTTGGATTTTGTCTTTCAGGTTATAATAAGCCTTAGTTGGATGATGGACTCTTCTGTGATACACATAGTATTTCGGGTATGTAGTCCTCTTGGCTTCTTCCTAATCCATGATCGGTGGCAACTTGACCTTGTTGTTCTCCAGGAGATATTTGAAGATAGGAGGAACTTCGTCTTCCTTGAAGGAGTATTCCTTCAAGAATTTTGGCTCTAAATTCCTCTGCTGCCTTTGAGGCTACTGTTGTTGATGCTGCCACGATGATTACTGTGACACATGCTATTGCGATTGTCGTTGGAACATCTGATTCGCATCTATTACAGTTATCGGCACCTTTCTCCTACCGTGAGGAACAAAATTCTGCTTCGGAATATTCATCGTCGGTTAGCCTCTCTCAGCCTTCTTCCTTTTACGGAAGCGTTCGGCTTGTTCTCCGCATACCTTTAATTCCTTCCAAGTTTTGGATGGCACCACTCCCATAGCTTCTAGCACATCCAGAGAAAGGTTATTGTGGCAAGTCTACAAGATGAACTCCTCCGTGACCGGATCTCGGCAGTTCATCGCCTTGTTTCAGAAGTGCTTGACAAAGTTGTCGACTGACTCTCCACCTTTTTGCTTCTCATCTAGCAGAGTTACGATCGACACTTTGGTGTCGTCGTCGAAGAAGTTGATGAGGAACAGACTTTCCACGTCATCCCAGCTATTGATGCTCCCTGGTTTGAGACATTGGTACCAATCAAAGTCGACCCCGTGAAGGGTGCCTACGAATGACCAGACCATCAAGGGTTTGTGTCCAGAGATCATGCCCAAATTAGACTTGAAATAGATTAAGTGTTGAGCGGGTGAACCTCTCCCATTAAACAGCATGAAGTTAATTAGATTAAACTTTACCGGGTATGAGATTGACTCTCACTCTCTTGGATAAGGGCAGGGAATGTCAGTCTTCTTCACTTCTTGAGCATACATCAAAGCGTTAACCTTACTTTCGAGGTCTTTCATCTTCTTGTCCTTGCCTACATCTTTCTTCGGGCGATGTTGAGAAGAATCAATTGGACCACCCCCAACGTTGTTGTCGTTGGTAAGGGGATCAGCGAAAGTGTGTTCATCCACATCTACGTCGCTGTCTTCAGTATTGCCCTGAATCAGTGTGGTGTTGCGACGACTGGACTCGACCCGTTGATTAGATTCAGGTGTTTGATGTGACTGAGCCTGCAATTTTCTCATTTGTTGCATGGCTAACTCCATCTCCATCTTCATTTCATCTCGAATTTCTTCTCGTTGCCGAGTCAGAGCATCCTAAAGCATTTGAGTTAACTGATCGGGAGTAATGGTGAATACCTCCCTTGCTCGCCCGATGCTAGACATTGTATCATCGGAAGTGACTGCAGAGCAAGTGTCTGATACTTTATACTCTATGGATATTCCTTTATGCATCCTATGATAATCCCTACATTGGATAGTTCCCATTTGGAGTCGAGATATACGTTGGGATACTCCTGGATAAAAGTCAGAACTGGAGTTAGTTGAACGTCGTTTTGACTTTCCTTTATCAGCCATGTTGATGGTGACTTCAGGGAGTTTGTCATCTTGGATAGGTAATCTTTTCTTGCGGAAGCATTTTGATTTGGGCTTCGACGTTTCGGTAGAAAGCCTTTGGAATACCGAGACCTTCTGTGGAGCGATCTTGGAGCAGCTACACTCTGATAATACTTCTTTGATAAGCCTCTCACAAGGACAGTGAGAGGTGATTTCTTAGATATTTCTCTTCCGAGATTTGTTTACACCCCTAGCCTTATAGTACAACTTATCGGCATGATGACCAGAGTAACCTATCGCTGTTTGGTATGACTCCTTAGGTATAACATCATCGTTTGATGGACGCGTCTTCTTCTGAGGATGTGAAGCCTTATTGGTGTTCTCAGGAGTCATATGTTTGAAACTACCCCCTTGCGAGTGTGGAGTCTTAACGAGCTCCTAGACTTCAACACGGACCCCCAAGCGGGTAGTCACAAGAGTTTTTCCAAGAAGGGGTAGCTTTGGTTTGATGGGAGGATGCGTACGGCCCCCAATCTGAAGAGCCACTTAGGTTTTATTCACCGGACCCAAATGTTCTTTAGCGGGAGCTTTGCCTCGATCTTCGTGCAAAGAACCAAGGCGATTTGCCATTGTAATCTTGAATTTCGATAGGTCAACACCGCCATGAGGCTTCACCGGAGGTATGATAGAAGACGGAGCAGGAACCTACATCGACGGATGTGAGGAATCAGCTACGAAGCTGGCTGCTTGGGCAAGATAGGTAGGTATGTCTCGGCTTTAGGCGAGACACTTTGATGTGTTTTGGCCCGTGAGATGGTTAAACCTATCTCGGCCACTAGAGGCAGTTTCTGCCATCTTCTCATTTGATTTCGGTGCAGTCTTAGACTTTAGCACCCATATTTTGCGTGGTTTTGGTGGTTTTTTGGCCACCTCTTCCTTCTGTAATTCTTGTGCCTTTTGCACAAGAGCACGCGCATGTGCGAGAAATGCTCGACGCTTGTGGATGCGTTCCTCAAGAGTTGAACGAGTCCTTTTGACATGGACCCATTCATTTGTTGATGGTTTAGAGGAAGTGTCAATAATTTGTCGTTGAGGTGGTTGGGTCACTTGACACTTCCTTGACTCCTAGTCCGCATAATAGCGAACTCTGTTAACCTGCTCTAAGGTCTTAGCGAATAGATGTGCGAGACGTTGGTGTTGCCTCTGACGAGCCCTCTTCGGCAGAGTTGGCGAGGTTTCATAAAACAACTCATTGACTTGGGAGGATTTGCTGTGACAAAGACTTTGACATGATTAAACGTCGGAGAGGCATTGCGAGGGGAAGCCTCGGCAACGATTTGGTGAGATTCATCACCTGAGGCCTTCGTTGGGGTGGAAGACCAGCGAACCTTCTTCGAAGATGAGATATTCTTGTACTTATGGGGGGAGGAGGATCTTGAAGAGGAGGATGAGACGTATTCCTCGAACTTATCCTTCTCTAACTTGTACTCGACCACTGCATCAACCGAGATCTTGATTGGTTACAACACTACAGCCTCGGTAGCGAGACTGTTGGCTCCCATTATGGTCGCTAGCGTGTTTGCATCAGAAATCGATTTCTTTGTAGAGTCCATTACGATCATTTATCGATACAATAGATTCACAAGAGTGAGCCTTTTTATAAGACATCTCTTTACAAAAGAAACAAAAAAAAAAGATTTCCTTAAAACAGATGCAGAAATTGTTTATCAATCGCTACTTGCGTGTGATCTTTGTCTATGTCAAGGATGCGTTAGCCCGTGGACGACTGATTCATAGATCTGAATTGATCATGAAAAAGGCTCGGTGTTCTTGTTTTAACAAGGAAACTAGAACAAAAGTAAATATCTCAGCATGGTTAGATAAGTACTCTTCTCGAGATCAAAGTATTGTTTGATTTTAAGGAAAGGGGTGAAGGCCTGTAAATCTCTCGAAATCTTCTTCTTTATACATGAAGTTTACCGAGATCTCGCCTTTCTCTCTGAAATCAGTGGCTCTCTGCTCTCAAAATGTCAGCACCTCGCCTCCAAAGTCCATATCACTCTGCCTCTCTACACAAGGGTACTATGGGGTATTTATAGGCTTCAGACGTCATGTTTATGGATAATAATTCATGATTTGGGTATATCTTCAGTTAATAATGACTTTCCCATGTTTACGGATGTTCTCAAAGCAGTTAGGAAGCCAGTGGACCGCATGAATTATGAGAAAACATCAAAAAACATGTTTTAGGAGTTTACTGTGCGAGACACATTTATGTGTCTCGGCCTGCAAGACACATTTGTGTATCTTCAAGTGCGAGACACATTTATGTGTCTCAGATTTCGAGACACCTGAGTGTGTCTTGTTTTGTTGTTTTGTCGTCTCGCGCGATTTGTCTTTTTGTGTATTTCGTCATTTTGCTTGTTCCTTTACTTCGTTTTGGTATCGAATGATCCTCTTTGACTTAGATATCAACGTTAATCGTATTCTTTTCATCTCCAGCTGCATTCGGGAACCTATAGCCAATTTTTGATGCCTACAGACACTATAAGACCAAGGCAAATCTCTCGGTCGACTCTGACGCCCAAAGACCTTGGCACCCTCATTAAGTCTAAGGCACTCTATCAAAGCCCTTGGCACCATTAGACCAAGGCATGCCGATCTCTCGGTCGACACCGACCTCAAAAGATCTTGGCGCCCTCATTAAGTCTAAGGCACTCAGTCAAAGACCTTGGTACATCTCTAGGGTAAAACCAATGCACTCCATCCTTTTAGTCATCTCAAACAAAAGACCTTGGCATCCTCATTTAAGTCCAAGGTATACAGCCGAGTCACGTCCACAATACAACCGACTCATCTCAAAACACATATCATAACAGACAGCAAAAACATCACACAAAAACTTTTGAACAAAAATAAAATTGAGACATAATAGTTTGAAAGGCCAACAAGCTTAAAAGTTTTATTTCATATTTCATGGTATTTACATCATCACTTACATCCATAAAAAAAGAGAAGAAGGTGCAAGTCCTCAAGCGCCTCGGCTCGGGTCGGGAGTAGGACTAAGGAGAGAAGCACTCAGCTCGGGGCTAGGACATGATGAGCGGCAGGAGGGGAGATCTCTGGGGCCTGCTGAGGAGGAGAGGCAGCCTCTTCTTGGTCATTCTTGAACTCCTCTTCTTCATCACCATCCTCCTCCTCCAGCGTTATCCCCCTCCCTTCGTCTCTAGCTCCTTTAAGAAATCAAGGCAGCTAGCGATGCGAGGAGGATAGTGTGTGTCGAGAGTAGGTCGACACTCCGGAGGAAGTAGGGACACAAGATAGTCGAAGCCTATCTTGCAGGCCAACGACACCTCAAATTTTCCTAGAGGGCATTGGCGATACTCCTCTATGATCTCTGACTTATGAGTCTTAGAGTCCAAGAAATCGAGTCGAG
>NC_033800.1:49415048-49416014 GCF_001876935.1 Asparagus officinalis
GAGCCTCTAAGGCTTGGACGGTTGCCTGAGTTGTCTGGTAAGCCACCCTCTCCTCCTTATGATCTAGCCTCAGGTTCTGGCGTCTAAACAGTCCAACCAAGGGCTTTCTTATGCATCGAGTCTGTAATGGCTAATTTCTTCCTTCAACTTAGCGATGGTGGTGGATTGCTTGGAGTGATGACCCTGATGTCCCTTTATCATGTCATCCCTCATCTCTACCTCCCGACGCAGCTTGCCTTCATTATGGCTCCAAGTCACACGATCCACCTCTAGAGCGGTGACTTTTTCTCTGTAGCCTCCCCAATCACCCTTTTGTCTATCGTAGCCTTCTTAAATTGGGCAGAGAGCCTTTGTGTGAAAGAGAGCCGAGTGAAGAGCTTCCACTCGATCATGGCACCCCACAAAAGATTGCCCTTAAGGGCCATATGCAAACCGGCGCTAGGCATCTCCTATAAGATCTCCACATCTCTCGAGAGACAAAACTACTCTAAGGCCTAGATGTGAGCTATCCCCAACATGAGGATGGAGCTCTCCTTGTCGAGAGGCTTGGCGGGAAAGAACTTGTCATCCTCCAAAAGCTCCTCTCGATGTGTAGAGGCTCCTCCCAACTCGCCCATCAACATATCTCTGAGCTCGACCCACACTTGGGTATTAACCTTAGAAATGTAATAGCGAAATGGCCAGCGAAAGCTCCCCTCCGGTACTAAGGTGTCATCAGTCTTTAGCAACCCCCTACTGGCAGAAGTAGAGCCGCCTCCACTCCCACAACACCCGATTCCTCTACAGGTTCTTTACCCGACCTATGGGCAGCCTCAGATAAAGGAGTCAGCATTGCCGACTCCCCAGCTTAGGCTTTGGCTATGGTCTGCTCAGCGCCTTGATCGCCGTCAGATGGTTCAACGATTTGATCGACGCTCGATTGTTTTTTAGAAGAGGCCGCATCAAGGATGATGACCTCTAGCGGCT
>NC_033800.1:49416024-49424472 GCF_001876935.1 Asparagus officinalis
GGCGCCAGGCTGTGGGCTCCTCTTAGGACTCACCAAAGAAGCCTCCACCTTCACTGCCGAGTCGACTTAAAGCTGCATGGCCGACGCACTAGGCCCTTAGCTCCTGCTCAACCTCCTCCTCGTCTTGTCCAACTTCTCTACTTGGGAGGAGGCGCTTGGTCCGGCCAAGTTCATTGCAATCTTCGTCATCCTCAACCGCAAACTATTCAGCTCTTCGGGGACTAGCTCACCCCTCAGCCACTTTTAGGGCTTCATGATCAAAGCTGAGTCCACCAAAGATGAGTTCTCCCCCTTCAAATTCTTTAGATGATTCTTCATAGTAAGAGCTAGGAGAGCCGCTTGTGCCTTGTTGGTCTTGGTAGGCAAAACCCTGGATATGCCGGCCACCTGGGGCAAAAATGACTCGAAGAGATTGCTCATTGTTCACGGGAAAAATCATCTTCATTGAATTCATTATTATCTCAAGTAATTGCTTTTTGGTTACAAAAGATCCGGTCTTTTTTAGATTCGGTTACAACGAAATCAAAGAAAAAGAAAAAGATTACAACTTTCCTTTCGAACGAAGCACGAGCTCCTGTTTTGCGGTCGCTCGCTTGTGTGGGTTCTTTGCCAACGCCGGGGTTAATCCGTGGACCACCGCGTGATCTAGATCCGGTCGGATCTACACGATTTGACGGGTATTATTTCGCGAAGGAAATAATAGCCGGGGGGGATTAATTCACCAAGGAAATAATCGCCCTTAGTTCTCGAGATCAAAGGCCAAGCTTTGATCCGCAGTATGATCTCGTGTAGATCTCAGATCTGATCTCTCTCTCTCTCTCGAACTCCTGCCTTTCGTGACGTGGATGCTCGCCGATAACCAGATCTGAATGTTCAAGTCCTCAAGTCTTCAAAACTCCAAGCTCAATTCTCAATTCGGCAGAGTTTCGGCTCTCAAAGTTCCAACCTTTTACAAATGAACCAAGGGGGCCTATTTATAGGCTCTCCGAACTGTGCCCGCGCACAGATCTGGGCCGACCACCTATAGGTGGCCGTCTCTGGGCCGAGCCACCTATAGGTGGCTCGGCTCTTGGCCGAGCCACCTATGGGTGGCTCGGCCTTGGCCGAGCCCCCCTTAGGCGTGGTTCGTCGTTTTCCGTTTTTGGTTCTATCCGTGATTCGGTTCTGTGGTTGATTATCTCGACTTGATCGTTGACGTCTGATTTGGCAGTAAATCCGATTCTAGTTTGAGTCCGAAACTGATTGAATTCGATGCGTCGATTCGCCGAGTTCGCCCTTGCGATGGATGACTCGTTGACTCTTTCAACGCCGTTTAGCTTGATTCCGCACCGAGTGGATCTATTACGTGTTTGCGTGGGATTCGTTAACTCTCATCGCCTCGTTGTTCGTCGGTTTGTGCTGAGCTGTGGCTAGGATCTATAAGCCAATTTACCCCTACAGATACCCCCGTGCCAAAGTATTTCAGCCTGTCTTTTATAGAAAAGTCTGGAATACTTTGGATATGATTGTCCCATCTTTCGGGATATTTGGAGTGGCTTCTGTTCTTGATTCCTTCAATCCTTCAGGCTATTCGGTGCTTTGTCGAATGTCTGTAAGGTTTTCGGTGCTGCATTTATTGTCTGACCGTTGTCGGAATTTCAAATTTGAAGTCGATTCCTGATTTTATGATCTTTAGCTCATGTTTGTTGGTTCAACATAGAACTGACTCTCGAATGTTGACGTTGAGTCTTTATTTGCGACGCGTTGTCCGGCGTAGTGTTGTGTAGTTATCCTTAAGAATATTTAGAAAAATATTCTCCAGGAACTTCTCAACCAAAAATAGGGAACAATTTATACTCATATACCTTATTGGAGTATTTTTTGTGCTCGAATGAGCTGAACCGGCTTGATAATGAGCCAAAAAAGGTAGTAATTAGGCTCAAAAAATCCTCCGACCCTTCCGAACATAGGGGAGAGGAGTGAATAAATAATGGACTGAACCGTCGGGCAATTTGAAGTTGTTTTGACATTCGGTTCAGCTCTAATTTGAATTTTGGTTCAAACCAGGTCTGGTCCGGTTCAACTTGGCTTGGTTCAACATTATAAAAAGGGTTCTTTTTTCTTTCTTTTCCTCCTCTCTAGGGCCGCCCTCCCCTTTGTCCTTATTTTTTGATTTTCTTTTCCCTCGAGCATTCTTTCTCCCTCAAATCTTCACAATTGTCTTAGATCTAGTCTTCCTTTGGATCTTAGACTGAAAAATCTCTCAAAAATCTTCATATAAAAATTTCTCTCAGGCCCCTCGAGCAAGTTGTCTGAGCCTCTTTCAAGATTGGATCTTTGTCGGATCTTCAAGCTTTCCCTCAGGTAAATCCTCCACAATTTTAGCATATTCAATTTATGAATTTGTGGGATCGCATATGAGGGTTAGGATTATGATTTGGCGCCTCGAGCTCCTCTTTCAGGGGGTAAAATTTGAAGCTCTGAGGGATTTAATTGTAATAAAAAGAGGAACTTTTTTCTGGATCTGATCCCTTAATTTATTTTGCAGGTCACCATGTCTCGTATTGCGAGGGGTCAATCCTCTACCACGTCGGCTGATGGCGCGCCTCCCTCTTATGCCGGTGAGCTATTTTTTTGGAAATTTACAAATTAGTCCATTTTTTTGGAAATTTGCAAATTGGTCCTTTTTATCCCCATTGTTTTCCTTGGTGAGGCAATCAGGAAGAGCCTTGATTCTCCTTGGCGAGGATCGACGCTTTAAAGATATGTTTTGCTTGGTCAAAACCATATCTCAGTATAAAGGGAGCGTTTTGACGCTGCATTGTGCCTTATAAGGCAGGGATATATTATCGATATACCCTATCTTATAAGTGCATAATGTGGCCAAATCGTCTCACCCTTTATAAGGCAGTGACTCTATCTTATCTATTCGTAGGATGAGTTCAACTTCCTTTTATAATTGAGACTAACAAATGTTTAAATGTTTGCTTCCAGTGGAATATCCTTCTGGAGCGTTTTCATCTCACGTAGTGTCCGGGCGTCGTGGCGAGTATTATTCGACTTCCGACGATTTTTCCCCTATCCCAGTCACTCCTCGGTTTGCTTCGGGCACGTCGACAGAGGTTGCCCAAGTGGTGAAGGAAGGTGGACATCGAGCTCTTCGCCAGTTGATTACAGATGCGCCTTTCGTGAAGGATACCAGTTCGATTTAGCCTCTCAGGAAGACCGACTTTTTATTTGGCGACTCTGCCAGAGATCCGGATTCAGTATTTATTGATGCCGAGCAGTGGCTTCATAAAACTGGCAGTGGTTTCATATATTTGCCAAAGATTCCTCGGCATCATTCGTTGACTGAGCTCAGGCGCTAGGCTGTGACACGGGAGATGTCGTGGCGCTTGACGGAGGAGCATGAGAGCGTTCACTGCGGCTACATCACTCATCAGGCAGCTCCTGGTTCGAGCAGGAGTCATATCACTGGATTGCATCCCGGAGTATTGGGGTTGGATGCACCGCCGCGTAACGAGCTTCTTGCCTTTGCTTCTACTTTGAAGAATCGCCTCGCTGCTTTAGGACGGGAGATGCCTACGACACATCACAGATTTTATGGTTGGGTCCATTCTTTGGACAAGCTTTGGTGGACTCGCATGACGAAGTACGTCTTGAGCCGATGGAGCGAGGAGTTGCACGCTTGTGGTCTGTATGCAGCCGTTCGTGCCACCATGTATGGTTTGCCTGTTAGCGCGAAGCATTTCTTCGCTTTGTGCGAGCTCTATAACCCGGATTCGAACACTTTTCTGACCCGACAAGGGGAGTTGGGCTTGGCCCTCCATGAGATGCACAGGATTTCTGGTTTGCCCATGGGACAGATGCTATATCAGGAATATTTTCCCTCCAACCAAGAATTAAGTCAGCTGAAGGATCGCATGCCCGACCGCTACGAGACTTTATGGGACCTCACATGTCACTATCATATCGCTTTGGCGCAGTCTAAACCTTTAGCGAAGAGGGCTAAATCCCATGTGAGCCAGAAACAGTTTGCGTCTTATTTGTTCAGGAATCTAGAGAGCAATTCTGGCGAGGCTATTTGTGAGCTGGCACCACTCACTCCTTCAGGGGTTAATAGTCTACTGAAGAAGGTTGATGCTCATTCCTATACCATTAGCAGTCCTGAGAGTGGTTTTCCTACAGGGACCAAGTTTAAATCATTCTTGTGGCATGCGACCGCGCCGATTCGACCGATGACCCTTCTCGCCGGTTACCTCGCTATCTGGAGTTCTCCGGCCGATACGGCGAGTGTCTGATTGATGAGGAAAAGCCGAGGGGGTATCGAACTCATTTAGACGTCGGCTGCTTTAACTGGCTGGTGAACATCAGGCCGGGTTATCTGACTTTCCGGGTGAGGAATCAGTGTTTCATAGAGCCATACCTACCCTGCCGATTCGCTCGCCAGTTTGGCTATGATCAGCTTTATGTCGGGAATCCACGTCAGCAGCTTCGGACCCACGGCGGTTTGGTGGACGGTCTTCGTGCATGGTTGTGGACCGTGACGGGCTGTACCGGTGCTAAGTTCAGTCTCCCGAGTACTGAGCGGCAGTTGAACCTCACCTTCTTAAGCTGCAAGTGGTTGTTAACAGCTAATAAAACTGTCCCCGTTAAGCCGATTGCAGAGCTAGAGGCTGAGGAGGCTTCTCAGGCTGATTCTCGTATGATTTGGGAAAATGCTCGATCACAAAGGGCACGGCACAAGACTCGTCAGATTGACGAAGAGGGAAAGAAGATCTTTCATTCTGCTGATGAAGCTTCAGGCGGAGATGAGGTTGGTTTCTTACTCTTTCCCTTTATCTTCCAGAATTATTAAGCCTGACTATGGTTTGATGTTTCAGGTACCACAGCTGACCAAGATGAAGAGTTCCGTCCTTCTCCCCAGGCGAGACCTTCGATTATTGTCCCTACTGCTAGGCGAAAGAGATTAGCTCGCAAGCCGCGTGTAGTTTCGCGAGCATCTGATATGGATTTGGCTGGTGACAATCCTGCTAGTGATGGAGGTAACATCTACCCTATAGACCAGCCTCTTGATCATTCAGAATTTTGACTCACGCTTTTCCATCTCTATATAGGAGAGCGTGGGGAGAGCGAGATGAGTCCTGATCTTGTTTTTCACGATTCTACATCTTCTGATGAGCTCGACTCACCGCACCAAGTAGAAAGGCCTGCAGAAGCTGCCGACATTAGGGAGACCATCAATGTAGGACCATGTCTTTTAGATGGCACACAAAGGAGTCGAATGATTCAGAATTTGTGCATTCCCTGATTGTATCTATGCTTCTCGCTCTTTTAGATAACTTGCAGGAGACAAACATGGATCTTGGGAATAAAGAGGCTGACACACTTATAAGAGGTAACTCATTTCTATTGGTTGTAGTCTCTTTATTCTTCTTTCGTACTTATATTCCCTTGTGTCAGATTTCCCGACTGAAGATTTCGACGGGGAGGGTTTGCTTGTGGACACTCCTATGCTCCACTTCCTGTATGACTCTCCTCAGATTGATGATCAGATGCCTGAGGATATGTCTCCAGAGTCTACACTCCCGAGTCTACGCTCCCTAAGAATCCCGAGGATGGTTTTTCTGAAGGTACGTAGCTCTTATCAAGTTAATTATAGGACTAGTCAATTTTTAACTAATGCAACTATAATGTGATGCATCTGAGAATTCTATTTTGTATTTGACAGGAGCTTTTGTCGAGACTGATCCTGTTGAGCCGGCTGTGGGACCAAATACACCAGTTGATACACCCATAGCCGTTACACCTCCGTTACACCTCCACTACCCCCAGTGACTCAAGGGGAAGAAGGTATAAATTGAGCTACTGAGAAATGTTATTTATTTCTTCATCAAGGCTTTTGACGGATTTCTCCTTTTTGTGTAGGGCTTTCTTCTCGGCTTCACGTCCTTGTGAAGGAGTTATTATCAGACAGCGACCCAGAGAAGATTGTCATCTGTATAGAGATCCGTTCCTTCTTCTCCTTTGTGAATGCTATGATTGGCAAACTCTTCCACGGCGGACTTTCCCTTCACCAGTTCAAGCCATTCCTTGATCTTAAGGAGAAGATTGTCATCTGCATAGAGATCCGTTCCTTCTTCTCCTTTGTGAATGCTATGATTGGCAAACTCTTCCACGGCGGACTTTCCCTTCACCAGTTTAAGCCATTCCTTGATCTTAAGATAAATTCAATAAAGGATGCAGGATACCCGGATCTGGCGTAGGTTTCTTGCTGAGTTCGACATTCAGGTGCAGCGGGACCGGGTAGATCGAGTTGAGGCTAACCTTGCTATTAGGTCATCCTCACTCGACGAGCTTGATTCTTCCATTGCTTCTTGTGAGACCCAGATAGACCAGCTCCGAAGAGAACTCCGTGAGAAAGAGGAGACTTTGAGTATTCTTCAGATGACGAAGATACAGGATCAGCAAGCCCACACTGCTTTATCTGAGGAGTTGAAATCTTTGAAGCAGAAGCTGACCGAGACGGAGGAGGTTGCTGCGAAGACTTTAGCCACCAACGAGGAGTCCATCAGAACTGAGCTGAGGCAAGCTTATGATGAGAAGCTGTCTAAGCTTAATCAGCAGATTTTTGGCCATGTTCTTGATGTATGATTTCATTTGCTGAATGTTCTGACTTTTGGTCCTTTTAGTGGAACTGGTTTTTATCTTTATTTTTATTATGATTCCTCATTCCGTTTGAAATGATTGACCATAATACTTTTAGGATTTTTGGCAAACCCTCAGCCATCAACGGATTTGATTAGCCTTTACCGACTACCGTTTGAGTCGGGCTAGCATGCGAATTGTCTAAATCCGTTCCGCATGTAACGTTATGCTAAAGGAATGAGCTCTCTTAGACTTGATGCTACGACTTTGAATACGTAGACTTCGCCATTGTTACGGGAATAAGCTACCCGGCGACACGAGTTAGGTGTTGACTTTAGGATTTTTGGCTAACCCCCAGCCTTCAACGGATTTGATTAGCCTTTACCGATTACCGTTTGAATCGGGCTAGCATGCGAATTGTCTAAATCCGTTTCGCATGTAACGTTGCGCTAGAGGAATGAAATCCTTTAGACTTGATGCTACAATTTCGAATACGTAGACTTCGCCATTGTTACGGGAATAGGCTACCCCAGCAACGTGTTTTAGACGCTGACTTATCCCTACTTAGGCTTCGGGATAAAATACCCCAGAATCGAACTCTGGTGTCTTTTTCTACAGAGAAAGACTAAACCGGCGACGCGTGTTAGGCGTCGGCATATCCCTTCTTAGCTTTTTAACGGTTAAGAACTAACCGGCAGCGCGGGTTAAGCGCAGACTTATCCTTGCTTAGGTTTCAGGATAGAATACCCCAGAATTAAACTCTGGTGTCTTTTTCTACGGAAAAAGACTAAACCGGCAGCGCGTGTTAGGCGCGGACTTATCCCTGCTTAGGATTCAGGATAAACTTCCTAGGATGAATCCTAGATTGATAAATTTTGGAAAAGATCAGTGCGGGAAAGGAAGAATTTTATATTCTATTTCCTGGTCTTCTTTTGGGGTGAAGCCGAACCCGGAAAACAAGGAAGGAAGAATTTTATATTCTATTCCCTGATTCTGGAAAGGAAGAATTTTATATTCTATTTCCAGCGAGGAAGAAACTAGAAGTGGGGTGTCCACTCCGAGAATCTGGAAGATCTAGATAAACTTACCTTTTATAGAATTGGTTATCTAATCTGAAGATGAGTTTTTCGTTTATCGAAATAAAATTTCAACTTCGGTTATAACCATGGGAAGGCTTAACCAAAGAGAAAAAGAAGGGAGTTCTTTCGTTTATCGAAAGGGGACTCCGAACTGAAAATCAAGAGGGACAGAAAGACATTTTTGGTGGACCCACTGTCAATTGAAATTGATCAGTGAGGGATTTTGGTGGTGAAAAAGATCTTGGGTTATCCTCTAGAATATTAAGTGTAATATTCTTCAAGGAACTTCCCGGTAAATGGGTTATCCTGAATGTACTAGGGATAGTACTTTTTCAGGAACTTCCCATTTATTGGCATTAATTGCCTGGCGCCCTCTTGAGTAATCAGGCGATATGCGCCGTTTGAATAGACTGTGTCTATTACAAACGGTCCTTCCCATTTGGGTTCGAATTTACCTTTCTTCTTGGAATTGAGGATTATCGGTCGGCGAGCAGCGAGGACCAGATCTCCTTCCTTGAAGCTTCTCTGTCGGACTCTTTTGTTAAAGGCCCTAGATATTCTGGCTTGATATAACTCAATTTGTTGTTGAGCCTCCAAGCGCTTTTCATCCAACCTCTAGAGTTCTTCGAGACGTTTCTGATGTTGTTCTTCTGTCATCATCTCGGTTGCGAGAGCGATCCGAAGGGATGGGATTTGAATCTCCAATGGTAGCACAGCTTCACATCCATATACCAACGAATAT
>NC_033800.1:49426327-49447130 GCF_001876935.1 Asparagus officinalis
ATTTTTAGGAGGTTGCAGTTCGTGTATCGCCTTCACTTTGTCAGGATCGATATGTATACCTTTAGTGGTGACGACGAATCCAAGGAATTTTCCGCTAGACATTCCAAGGAAGGATTTAGTAGGGTTCATCTTCAATTGATGGCTCCGCATGAGATCGAACATCGTCTTCAAGTCCTTGATGTGATCTTCTTTGTTGCGGCTTTTTACAACCAAATCATCAACGTAGCATTCGACTGTTTTCCTGAGATGTTCTTGGAAAATCTTAGTCATTGCTCGTTGGTATGTGGCGCTTGCATTCTTTAGACCGAAAGGCATCACGGTGTAGCAAAAGACACCGAGGGGCGTTCTGAACGCTGTATGCTTCTCGTCATCTGGGTGCATCTTGATTTGGTTATATCCTGAAAACCCATCCATGAAAGACATTCTCTCAAATCCGCATGTATTGTCGATAATGACATCCGTGATCGGGAGAGGAAAGTCGTCTTTTGGACATGCCGTATTCAGGTCCCTGAAGTCAATGCAAATCCTGATTTTACCATTCTTCTTCATGACTGGAACGATATTGGCTAACCAAACTGGATGTTGCTCCTCTCGGATAAATCCTGATTCGATCAATTTTTTAACCTCTGCCTCAATGGCTTCCATAATCTGCGGACGAAACCGTCTTTGCTGTTGCTTGACAGGTTTGGCATCCGGCTTGATATCGAGGCGGTGCATTGCTACATTGGGGTCGAGCCCTGGCATATCTTCATAGTTCCAAGCGAAGACGTCAATATACTCCCTGATGAGAGCAATTAACTCCTCCCTCTCATTTGGGGGAAGACTATCATTGAATATAGGTTTTGGGTTGGCCTCGTCACCCATGTTAATTTGAACTATTTTATCTTCAGTGGGGGGTTCTCTCTGTTCGAATCTATCACCATACTGCATGTTCAGGTGATGAACCCACGGGTCTTCCCACGTTGGCATTTGATCGTCGTCTTCCATTGTGAACGGATCAGCTGTAGCCATGTTCGCCATTAGGGCTTTGAAAGCTTCCCCCAGACTGGTATCGGAATCCCATTCTGAGGCATCTGGCGAATTTCCATTTTTGTATTGCTTAGATGATTGGTCATTAATTAACCAGCAGCATTCGTCTTCTGAAGAAGATTCATACCCTAACCCTCGTCCGTATTTATAATAATCATCGAGTCTCCCCTTTGGTACATATGCCGCTTTGGCTGGAACACGAGGACCTCGATCGAAGTATAGACCTTCTCCGAGTACGAAATCATACCCCTGTTTTTCCATGAGTTTGCGCGCTTATAATAATCGTCCGGTTTCCCTTTTGGTACATGTGCCGCTTTGGCTGGATTCCGAGGACCTCGATCGAAGTATAGACCTTCTCCGAGTGTGAAATCATACCCCTGCTTTTCCATGAGCTTGCGTGCTTCCGGACTATACTTAGATAAATGCCGACCAGGTTTGTCATCATCTTCATCTTCCCTTAAGAAATGATCTGGTACTGGGGAGCTTTTTCCTTTACCGTAAATTACTTCTTTTGCACCTCTTATTTTGTTCGGGACGACCATGGTTGTTCCGAAAGAATGCTGGAGGCGTTCCTTTGTTATGTAGGATGATCGAAGCGGCATATACAAATCAGGATTATTATACAATTCTGTTATCACATCATCAAGAGACAGGGAGTACTCTAAATCATTATTTATTTCATTAGTGGCAAGTTGCCAGTTACAACTGCCTTCTGAAGATTGATCATCGTCAAGGTTGATTACAAAGGGTACAATGTCATTTAAAACATAACCTCCATTGTAATCAAATCCGGCTTCGATATCAGCTTCTTCTCCGCTGTCTATGCCATGGGCCGATGATTCAGTATCGGATTCGTTACCATAAAGGAGAGAATCAGTGAAATAATTCTCATACCCTTTAAATGGTTGCTTATCCGCGACCACCGTTCTAACCCTATTATCAGCGTCGACATATTTCAAACACTAATGGGCGTCGATCACATAACATGTGACTTCTGTCTTTAAATCTCCCATTTGACACTTTATCCGGATTTTACCTAAAGGCCTTGACCCGCTGGTATTGAACCCGTAGATAACAGTGCCTGTAGACGCCAACTTGCTAACTGGAATACCGAGGATATGCATCAAGCGAAGCGGCATAATACTCACAGCAGAACCCGGATCAACTTGGATTCGGTTGACTTTGCTGGAGCCGATGTACCCGATGAAATACAGTGGTCGATCGTGGTTCGAATTCTTTGTTTGCATATCCTCTTTGGTGAAAGTAATGCAAGGAAGATTCTTAGTCGCTATATTGCAGTGTTGAATCAACTGTCCTGGCTCTTCAGATACCGGCTTGATCTGAGGAAGGAACACTTCTGAATTGGCCAAGGCTTCTTGCAAGGCTTCCCTGGTTTCTTTGGATAACCGCAGCAACTCATATAATGTTATCCGCGCTGGAATATTAGCAAGTTGAGCCATAATATCGAAGCTGTGCGGAGTGTTTGAGCTTTCCGGTTTATCTCTTCCAATCGGACGACTGAAACGAGACTGCTTCGGATTTTGAACCTCCTGGGGCCTCTTTTCATTCTGTTTATCAACCGGCTGTCGTCGAGCTTCTTCAACCGGTTTAGGAACCGTAATCACCCCCAGCTCCGTGAGAGTTTTAGCTGGTCCCCGTTTAGTCACCCCCTGCTCAGCTAACTGATCACCAGGAGAAGGGTACTTGAAGTGATATTCATTTCCACTCCGGGTCGCAAAAACTTCTTGTTCTTCTTCGGAGAGCGGGAAAGCTTGAATTCTTTCATCATCTTCTCCTGGGATAGCAGAGACTCCGTAGCAAGACTTTCCTTTCCCTTTGGACTTCTTCTTGGATGACGATCCAGCCCATTGTTCATCTTCAATCAGGTCTGGGTGAACCCAGAGGATCTCACCGTTTGGGGCTGTATGTGGCACAAGTCCTTTTTGGCGCTGTCCATAGGGTCATCATTTACTGTCTTCATTCCCACCTTGGTGACGCGTTTTGGCTCGAACCATGTTGTGGGCACCGATCCAAAGCTGATTGACACTGCATTTGCTCCAACATTCTTGGACGGATTTGGGGTTATGACGCCTACATCGATTAACTCTTGGATCTTATCCTTGAGATGGAAGTATGACTTCGTAGGATGATGGACCGCTCTATGGTACGCGCAATACTTCGGATCCGTTACTTTGCTAGCCCCTTCTTGATCCACAATCGCTGGCAGCTGAATTTTGTTATTCTCCAGTAGGTATTTAAAGATGCCGGGAACTTCGTCATCTTTGAAGGAGTACACTTTGAGAAATCTTGGCTCTGAAGACTTCTACTTCTGAGGCCGTTGTTGCCATTGTGACTGCGATTGTTGTGGCGCTCGTTGCTGTTGCTGTTGCTGAGGTTACAATTGAAAGGTTTGGTTAGCATCAACTGCATTAGCATGTGCCTTACCTTTCCCTCGTGGGATGAAATTTTGCTGTGGAGCATTCGTCGCCTGCTGGCCTATTTCCGCCTTCTTCCTCTTTAGGAACCGCTCGGCTTGCTCTCCTCGGACCTTCAAATCCTTCCATGTTTTGGATGGAGCTGTCCCCATTGCTTCTAACACGTCCAATGCGAGGTTGTTGTGGCAAGTCTGGAGAATGAATTCCTCAGTGATCGGGTCCCGACAGTTCATCGCTTTGTTCCGGAACCTTTTGACGAAGGTGTCAACCAACTCCCCGTCTTTTTGTTTCTCGTCCAGCAGCGACCCGATGGATACCTCGGTATCGTCGTCAAAGAAGTTAGCGAGGAACTTAGTCTCCATGTCGTCCCAGCTATTCACGCTCCCTGGCTTGAGGCGGCGCTACCAATCGAAGGCGGCTCCACGCAAAGTGCCAACGAAGGACCGTACCATCAGAGGCTCATTGCCGGAGATAACTCCCAGGTGCGATTTGAAGTAAATCAAATGCTGAGTGGGTGAACCCATCCCATTAAACGGTGTGAAGTTAATTAGACTGAACTTCGCCGGATATGGGATTGATTCCCACTCTCTTGGGTATGGACAAGGAATGCCCGTCTTTTTCGTCTCTTGAGCGGAAATCAATGTATTGATTTTGCTCTCGAGGTTTTTAATTTTTAGGCTTTCATCTGTGTTTTCGCTAGCATTCCCGTTACCACCCCCTGCATTGACGGGAGGATCATTGATATTATGAGCATTCGTATCCTCGTCCTCCTGATGGACTTGGTTGCGACGACTCGGCTCGCCTTGCTGGTTCGTCAATGCTTGGATTTGTTGGTCATGCATTTCTCTCATGTTCTGCATGGTCATCTGCATCTCGAACCTGAAAGTTTCCTGCTGCTTAGCCAAAGCGTCTTCAATCATCTTGGCAATTTGCTCCGCACCTATCATAAGTGCCTCGCGGGGTTGTCCCTCGCTGGATACCGTATTATCTGATGCAACCGCGGAGCCGACATCAGATTCTTCATCTTCTGAAGGGAGTCTTGTCCGAACCCTACCATAAGTTCCTCATGCAATGGCTCCGAACTGCAGACGAGTTAGATACCGGGGTACTGGCGGAGTTGACTCGGGATTATCCCGTATCGATGCCCTTTTGCTGGTCATATTGGTGGTGACCCTCGAAAATTCTCCGTCTTCGACTATCCTTCTACTTCGTCGGAAACACCTAGGCCTTGTTTTCGGCGTTTCGGTACTGAGCCTTTCGAAAACCGAAACTCGTTCGGGGACCGCCTTGATGCAGCTGCATTCAGACAATACTGCCCGAATGAGTTTGGAACAGGGGCACTGAGTTTCCTGTTCTCGGGGACTCCTTTTCCTGGTTTTGTTCGTACTCCCAGTACGATAGTACAACTCGTCTGCTTGACGATCGGAGTAACCTATCGTGTGTTGGCACGACTTCTCAGGTATAACACTATCGTCATCAGACGATAATGTTTCCTTCTGAGGGGGAATTGCTTTCTTAGGGCTTTCAAAAGTCACGCGCCTCGAAACATGCCTTTTTGGGCGGGAGTTCTCGGCGGGCTCCTGGACTTCAATGCGCAAGTTGGTGCGCGTAGCTGTCCTGGTCTCTTTGTCATGTTGAGGGTAACGGCGACCCCCAGCATGTTGCGTCGTTTGGGGCTTCTTTATCGGGCCCAAACGCTCTTGAACTGGCGCCTTGACTCACTCATCGGGAAGTGGACCGAGACGCTCCAAAACTGGCTTCTTCTTTCGGGATGATTCTGCGTGATCTCCCGGAGTAGTTGCTGGAATTATCGGCGATATGGGTTGTTTTGCCGGGGGTTGAACTTTGGTTGGAGGCTGCTTCGGCCTCCACACTTGGCGGGTTGATGGCGGCTTTTTGGCCACTTTTTCTTCCCTCAATTTCTCGGCCTTCTACACAAGGTGTGAAAGCAGTGCGCGGCGTTTGTGAATCCGCTCTTCGAGTGTCGAACGGTTCCGTTTGACCCGGATCCATTCGTTCGTCGGCGGCTGGGAGGACCCGCCATTCTTCAGTTGTTGAGGCTGTTTGCCTCTCCTATTCTTCAGATCCGCGTTGTAGCGGACTCCGTCTGTAGACTCCATCGTCTTAGCGAGTTGCCGCGCAAGGCGTTGACGTCGCCTCTGGCGGGCTCTCTTTGAGAGAGTCACAACGCCCTTAACAGTAGAGGCGTCAGCTGGAATAGGTTTGACCTCGTTGGAGGTCGGTGGAACTTCACCCGACGCAACTTTAGCGTCAGCTGGGGTGAGAGCTTCGTTGGCGTTCTGAACTTCTTCAAACTAACGAGCTTTTCTCCTGGAGGAGAGCTTCTTGGACTTGCGGGGGGAGGTTGATTCGGACGAGGACGACAAGTATTCCTCGAACTTCTGCTGGTCGAACTCGTATTCGACCTCCTCCACGACCGGGATTGAGATCCGCGGCTGCGACGCTCCGATCTCGGCAGCGAGATCGGCGGCTCCCACTGTGGTCACCAGATTGTTCGCGGGAAAAATCGTATCTTTCTTATTCGTTGTTATCTCAAGTAATTGATTTTTGGTTTACAAAAGATCCGGTCTTTTTATAAGATCCGGTTACAACGAGATCAAAAAAGAAAATAAAAATTACAACTTTTCTCTTTTGTTGAACAAATCACGAGCTCCTGTTTTGCGGTCGCTCGCTTGTGTGGGTTCTTTGCCAACGCCGGGGTTAATCCGTGGACCACCGCGCGATCTAGATCCGGTCGGATCTACACGATTTGACGGGTATTATTTTGCGAAGGAAATAATAGCCGGGGGGATTAATTCACCAAGGAAATAATCGCCCTTAGTTCTCGGGATCAAAGGCCAAGCTTTAATCCGGAGTATGATCTCGTGTAGATCTCAGATCTGATCTCTCTCTCTCTCGAACTCCTGCCTTTCGTGACGTGGATGCTCGCCGATAACCAGATCTGAATGTTCAAGTTCTCAAGTCTTCAAAACTCCAAGCTCAATTCTCAATTCGGCAGAGTTTCGGCTCTCAAAGTTCCAACCTTTTACAAATGAACCAAGGGGGCCTATTTATAGGCTCTCTGAACTGTGCCCGCGCACAGATCTGGGCTGGCCACCTATAGGTGGCCGGCTCTGGGCCGAGCCACCTAGGGTGGGTCGGGCTCTTGTGGGTGGCTCGGCTTTGGTCGAGCCACCTATGGGTGGCTCGGCTTTGGCCGAGCCCCCCTTAGGCGTGGTTTTTCGTTTTCGGTTCAGTCCGTGATCCGGTTCTGTGGTTTGATTTATCCGGACTTGAATCGTTGACCTGATTTGGCAGTAAATCTGATTCTGAGTTCGAGTCCGAAACTGATCTTGATTCGATCGTGATTCGTCCGAGTCCGCCCTTGGATGGATGACTCGTTGACTCTTCAACCCGTTAGCTTGATTCCGCACGCGAGTGGATCTATTCCATTGTTTGCGTGTGATTCGTTAACCTCGTCGCCTCGTTGGTTCGTCGGTTTGTGCTGAGCTGTGTTAAGGGATCTATAAGCAATTTTATACGCCTACACTCATCTCTCATGATCCCGCATAGGAGCGGATCTTCTCGAGCTATCACCCCTCATCAGTGGAGAATATACAGAGCCTTAGCACATCCTTCTTGATCTCTGGTCAAGTGAGGGAAGATAGGATGGTGTCAATGCCGAAAACCCACACGAACTGCTCTTTCCAATACTTATTGGTTTCCGGAGCATCTGACACCAGTTTTCCACCACATATGTTATGGAGAAAATAGTGGGCATCCTTCCTTGTCATTTTAACACCCACGAGGTTGCCCAATAGGCGCATGTTTGGCTCTACACACACCCGATGGCAAATCATCAGAGACCCCACCATAGTGGCGATGGCATTTGGGGTGAACTATAAAGGGGATACCCCTAGAGTGAGACACACATCCTAGAGGAAGGGATGGAGTGGTAGCCAGAGCCCATCCTCCAAATGGGCCAAATAGAGCGGCGATGTATTATTTCAGTGTTGATACACTAACTCATCATTATTCGGCACCGACAAAGTGATAGCCCTGGGGAGATCATAGCACTCGTAGTACACCTCAACCTCTTGAGCACAGATTTAGGAGTGGTAGATGGGGGATGTTGATCATCATCTCATTACAACCGGTGGTGGAAGTCTGAGAAGCCATAGAAGATCATCGGTAGTTAGGGTAATGAACGTTGAAGAGAAAAGAGTTAGAAGGCAAAAGAATTACAGCAAAAGCTCATGAAGAAAACCCTCTTTGGATCAAAGACGGGTATATATAGATTACAAAGGTGACACGTGGTAAGATCAGGACCGTCAACACACTCCAGTATGAACGTACGTGATTGGACTAAAAAACTAAATGGTCTTTTCAAAAAGCAAAATGCTACCCTCTTTTACTCCACGACCGCTCCGTACAGAAAGTGAAATGACAACGTTACCTGTCAATCAATGATTTCATAAAGTCTTTTTAATAGTGTCCTTTCACCTGCTTAATAAAAGCGCTTTGGAACTTACCAAAATTACAACTGTTAAAATCACAGTCAACACGACTCGTTCCCCTATGAACCGACAACTTGCACAACCAACCCAGAACATATTATTAGTCGACCCTTCATGAAGTCAACTCAAACCAATGGAGGGGCCCATCCTTAGTAAAACTAAGTGCTGGCCATTAAGCATGTTCCACTCCGCAATTCCTATGATTAGTTAAAGGACATTTAGAGCTTGACTCGGCTAAATCCGACTCAAGTGCTCGCCCTTACTTACATGAATCCAAAATTAAGAAACCAGCAGATCATTATGAAGGCGGCATAGATGCCAGGACGATCAACAGACGATTCGCGACTCAAAGTTTGGTCGACTCGTAGTAACAACTTAAAGAATGATTCAAGACAAATAATAATTGACAGATCATAATTCAAGACAAATTTCAAGGTAACCAAAAAGTGTCATTTTATTTATCTTTCAAAAACATTTATAAGTAATAGCATTTACAAGGCATCCTAAGGCAATATAAAAATCCTAAGCTAAAGAACGAAGCCTAAGAGAGGTCCATGCCAACTCCCAGAGTTAGAGGCAAGGAAGTACTAATGGCGGGTGGTGAAGGAGTTGAGCATATTTCTCGCTCGACCCCATCACTCCTCCTCTAGCTCGAGCCCTCACCAGTTTCCTTGGTCGAGGCCTCACCTCCTATATCGGCCTATTTGTCAGGGCCCTCGTCGACCTCCTCATCTGACCCTTCATCCTCCATACCTCCCTTGCCCAGGTCGAGCCCCCCACCTTGACTCTCTATCTCCAGGAGCGAGTCCAAACAACTGGCGACTTGTAGAGAATAGCGGAAGCGATCAGACGCACTCCTCATCTTGGTCGGGAGCTGAGCCTTAAGGTAGTCGAACCTTGCTTTACAAGCGATCGACACCTCTACCTTACCAAAAAGGCTTTGGCGATACTTATCCACGACCTCTGACCAACAAGCCTCCAATTCAAAATAGGTGATCTGGCTCTGAGCTTCGGCAATGGACACCTCGAGACAAGCACTCTCCTCTTGGAGCCTTACTCGGGCAAGTTCCTCTTCCTTAAGCTTGTCCATGGCATGTCGAGTGGCTTAGCGCTCAACCTCGGCATGCACCTCAGCATGGTCCTTATCTTGCAGCACCTACATGACTTGCTCGGATAAGTGCCTCGCCTTCCTATTGCTCTCTTGAAACTCGTGCTTGAGCCGATCGATTTTAGATGATTTTTGAGGATTCGAGGCCTTCAGACCTTCAATCATCTGCTCTCGTACCTCCATCTCTCGCTACTAGTTGCCCAACTCCTTCTCCTTGGCCAACAGCTCCTTGGGGGCATCTTTAAGGTCACCTCCCATGTCAGCACGATGAGACTCCACCTCCCCTTGGAGTTTGAGATAAGAGGTTCTGATCTTCTCCACTCAGTTAAAGAGTTCTTATTCCACGAGCTCCCTGCGAACTAAGTAACTCTGGAGTGCTTGATGGAGATCGACATTAGGGACTTCCCCTAGAATCTCCATGTCATGGGGAAACTAGAACTGTTCCATCACTATCACTTGGGCAACTTGGGCCCCAAGGACTGACCCTCTCACATCGAGATGGCCAGCAAGCTGGTGACGATGCTCTGGAGAGAGCTCCCTATTCTACCAAGGGTCGACACCTAAGAACCCAATCAGCAGCATCCTCATCCTCTTCCAAACCTCCGTATTAATCTCGTCGACCCGATGAGGGAAAGGATACGCTAAACTCGAAGGAACCGCCTCCTCAGTGACCGTCTATTTTTCCTAATGATGAGTCAGCTTGGCTGGGTCGACGGGGGCCCCATCCTTCTCTGTATGGGCTTCGGTCTTAACCCTAGCCTCAAGATGTGCCTCTTCCCCCTCCTCCCAAGCCAAAGACCCATCATCTAGGTGGATGACATCGGCCTCGACTTCGTTGGCAGCCCGACCAGGTCCCCGACCGCTAACCTTTCAAGGTATCCTCCTGGCTCTCTTGGCTTGAGTGGTTGAAGGAACTGGACTTGATGATCCGACCGGTGCGTCAGCAACTAGAAAGAGAGACCCTGTAACCTCCCTAGGGGCTAAGTCCTAGCAAAGGTGTTTCTCTAACCTTGTCGATGGTCCTTCCTGAGGGTCGGCAAGCGAAGCTGCCGGCGCCGTCTCAACCTCTTCTACAGGGACGATTAGCATGGCCGCCCTCTCTTGGTCCTTTGCCATAAGTGGCTTGGTAGATATGTCGACAACTCTTAATACAGAATTGTTAAGTAGATGCACCATCTTTCGAGAGCCGGTATGTCCCTTGATCATATCCAAGGCCTGCTTCTCCACATTCAACAGCCTCTCTGCCATATAGCCTCCCTTATTATCTAGGTCTAGTAGGAGCAGTCCAAGTCTTAGTCTTCTCCCAAAACCCAGACGAACCTCTCCTTCCCATATTTATTTTAGTCAGGAAGATCAAGGATGATCTTGAACTTGCCCACCACCTGGAAGTGATAATGGGCTTCTTTTTAGTGCACTTTAACACCAATCAGATGGCCCAACATGTTCAATGATGGTTCGACCCCCAGCCAACTATAGATTACCACATACCCCACCAACATTGCAATGATGTTTGACTTCATCTGCCTTAATAACACCCCCAGAGCAGTGCACACATGGCGGAGGAAGGGGTGTAGAGACAGGAGCATGTCGAACTCCAGATGCTTCAGATAGAGAGGAGCCCGACTATCGTCATGGTCGTAAACCGCCTACAATCTTATCTGCGTCGTCAACTTATAACTACAGGGAAAATCATATTTCCTGTGGAGAGCTTTGAGTTAAGGCAGTGTCACCTTGGAGTGGATCTCAGCCGACATTTCTTGCCTAGTGTTGAGAGCAGAGGTCTCTATTAGTGTTGTGGATCATGGCCAGAAGAGATGATCGGAGCGCTTGACAACTTCAAATTCAGAATTTCAAAAAGCAATAACTGCTTCCTCACCATGACAACATTATTTATAATATGACTAGGTTCTAACTGGTAGAATCTCAACAGACAAGCGGAACCCCAACTGATGGACCAGATTCATTTCAAAATTCGAAGCATCTTTCTTCGAAATTGAGACAAAGCATGATTGCCTTTAATAGCCTATGATCTTACACGAAACATGAAGCAACAGCAGTTAAAAAGAATTCGCTAACGTCAGCCATGTCGCATTCAAAGAACTTTTCAAATCCCTCATTAATGCCTCTCATGACTTAGCAAGAACTATTAGATTTCACTCGAACCCGGCCTAGGCCAACTCCAAGTAAAAGGGGCCAACGGTTATAGCCTTTTTGGTGATGAGAAATAATCTCCAATCAATGGTAGAAGAGTGTCCCACATTTTGCATAATCAAGCCAGTGTTTCAAGATAATCAGAGGCTCAATTCGATCGACTCGACAGGCCTGATATTTTGCAAAGACGACTCAAAAGGCGTCACATGTTGACGACCTGAAAGACATTATGTATTGTCCCTTAGCTAAGTCGACTGCTTGACCACTCCACTCGGCCGACTAATCGGTCGACACCTTGCAAGCGCGACTCAAAAGTAGTTCTTCTCGACCACCAGACGAGTAGAAAGATGATGAAATACCTCAAGCCTCGAGCCTCCTCCTGTGCACTGCTAACTAATCACCTCATAATAAATTTCATTAAATGCGTTATAGGTGCCATCATTTCTCTATGCCCAATAGTATTTATGACACATCGGACCACATCAGCACTGCACGCTCCCAATCACTTCATATTAACACCGAAGTGACCTCTGCTTTACTCATCGGCAGACGCCTGTAAAGCCGAGGCTGGCGTGGCCGCCACCCCATACTTGACTGAAGTTACCATTCTATCATTACTATAAATAGTAATATTATTTTTAATAACAGAGTAAGATCTTCCTCACTACTCTCTGAGCTTAAGAACTATTGCAGTTCATTTTTACTTCTCCACTCAAGCAACATACTGACTTGATCGTTGATGGAACAATCAGGGAACTTAACCCCGCCCTCTTATGATTTGCTACTTTTGTAGGGAAGAATAGCTTACTCAAGATCCAGACAATCGAAGAGGTAGATGACCTCCTTCAACTTAATCAAACACTTACTTGACTGTGTGATTTCATACATCAACAGAAATTATAGCCAAAAGTGCTCTTATGATCATCATGATCTTCACTCCAATCATTATCAGAATAGCCTACAATATCACAATTGTTAGATAAAGAATAAAACAAACCATGATCATAAATCTACTTTAGATACCTCTTAATTCTCTTTGCAACTTATAGATGAGATTGGCGAGGGGCCTCTAAATATCTGCTAATTAGTCCAACCCTATAAGCTATATCTGGTCTTATACATGTAAGAGTTCTAATAGGATTGCAATCAAACATCTGAAATATTTAATAACTCTACACAATACCTCTTTTGACATACGAAAATCCCATCATTGCCTTGAACTACTTCAATGCCAAGAAAATAAGACATCAAGCCAAGATCTTTCATCTCAAATTCATGCATCACAGACTTATTTAAATCTTCAATCATAGCAATATTATTGCCAGTAAAAATCGAGTCATAAACGTGAAGGCATAATAGTAGTACATCACTAGAATGGTTTGCCTTTACATGTAAGGCATGTTTAGAGGGGCACTTCTGAAATCCACTTTCCTAAAAAGAAAGAATGAATTCTTTTATTCCATACTTGCAACCAATATTTTAACTATCAGTTAATAAATCTATATTATCGATGATTTATCGGTTTTGGGAGCCTTCCACTATGATGAGTTCAATTCTAAATCGGTGATCATTTTTGGATGTTTATCGCCAATAATACGATGATAAAATGAGTTATCGGCTGATATTGTTGACCTAAAAATTAGAATTATCAGTCTTTTGTTTGAATTTTGATATTGGGCAATGAGCATCTATTCAATGCACTTTAAATCCGACTCGACCCGAGTTTCTATGGTTGGTTTATGATAATCACATTTTTATTATAATTTTATACCCTTATTATCTATTTTACATGAATAAATATACCACTAATAATTATTTTTATCTTTGATTGCAGGTTAATCAAGAATAAAACCCAAGATCTCTTCTCTCAATAAAAACCCATGAATTAAATGAAGAACACAAGCAAGAGCCAAAAAGCCCAAGCCCAGAATCAAGCCGAATAGCTTGTAGAAGCCGGAGAAAATAAAAAAAATCAAATATAAAAAAAATATATTCAAGATGGTTGGCCGTAAAGAAACGACAATATCTCCCAATCCAGAAGGCGGAATTTAATATATAATATATGAAAATCACCTATCTCGAAAAGACGAAGCCAACCGTGAAGTCAAAGTTTTTATTGGAACATCGATACTAGCATCGATGCGGGCATCGATGCCTGCATCGATGTCAGACATTCTGTTATGCATCAAAGGCAGAAAATGGATTGTTTTGGATAAGATTTTGATCTATGGGCTCACATTCACCGATGTTTACTATAAATAGGGGTAGAGAATAAGGGGTTAAGGGTGTGAAAATTTTTATAACTCTATTTGGAGAGGAGAGCCACTCTTAATTGAAAAGGCCTTACAAATTTGTAACTTTTGTTATAATTAATAAAATAATTTTTTTACCACTTTAAATATTTCTTCTCTTTGTTGGATGATGAAGATGGAGATGAAGAATTATTTAGAGGTTTGTATTTTTTTTATTTTTCTCTTTTATTTTTTTAGTAATTTCTTTATTATTACTTATTAGTTAGATTTACATTCATACTTGTAGTGTAGATTTATTTTCTTTTCTTTTTATTTCCTTTTTACACTTTAATTTGTAGAGTAGATTTATTTTCTTATTCATAGTTTAGATTTTTCTTTTCTTTTTATAATTAGTTCTTTTTCTTCTTGTTTTTATTTCTTAAGATGTGAAATTAATTCTTGTAGGAATCTTAGAATTGTGTGAAACTAGTCTAATTTCCTTTATGTTATGCAAATTATTCTCTTACACTTAAAATGATCATGTATAGGATAATCAACTAGAGAACTAATTGATAGAAGAAGAATTTGATAATCTATGCTTATCTTGAGTGGTTTGATATGTTATACTTATGAATTCTAGGATTACTATCTTGTTCTTGTTCTTATCATGATTTTTATTTTGACTTAGATGATAATTTGATAGGTTATACTTTCCTTAAATGGTTTGATAGTCTATACTTAATAAATCTAAATTAAAATATGACAAAAAGAGAATAGTTTGTATTTAATAATTGGGATTAGCTAGTGGATTCAATTATAGATTTCTCATATCTTTAATTGAACCCTCCATCTTTTGTTTTCTTGATTTTTCTCTTTCTTGCTTTTTATTTTATTCTTTGATTCTTTCTTCTCTCCTCTAAAATTCAATTTATTTTCATTTGCATATATTCACAATAATCATTCCTCATATCTCTCCACAACTATAATTTTCATCACTCCTAATTGTCACGCACACAACATAAGAACCGATTCTAATTTTCGCCTACAATACACCTTCCTCGTGGGATCGATAACTCTTTATACTATAACTTGATTGATTGTGCACTTGTAATTTTTGGGTATATGTTTATGCCTCATCAAGTTTGTAGCGTCGTTACCGGGGAATGTGCTTAAGTAGGTTTTAATTATTTTGGTTCTTTAACTTGTGTGTTTCTTGTGAAAGAACTACTTGGAGATTAAAGATCAAGGAATGGAGATTAAGGATTTGGAGATTCGCTTGTGGTAAGTCTTCTTTCTAATATTTTTAATTCCACACATATAGCTAGTTTCTCACAATTAGCGACAATTATGATCTAAAAAAAGATTTTATTTTTATTGATCATAATAAAATTCACCCTCCACTTTGACATTTGCTAACAAGATAATAAATTCAAACATCACTTTTGTTTAATTGTTAACCATAAAAAAAGATTTTCTTTTTATCATCATTTTGTAGTCATTTTAATTCATAGGGTTGCATTGCATATAGTTAGTAGGAATTCACCAAAGTGATTGTAGCATTTGACTTGGCACACATTTAAAAATATTCAAGGGCAAAACCCCCTAATCAAGATAAGGTGAGGGATTTCATCACCCTTTCCTTTGCCCACAAATCACTAATTCCTTACTACATAAATCCAAACCTCTTTAAAACTCATTAGACGTTGGCTCCTAAGGATTCGAGCTCAATAAGATACAAGAAATTCCTAAGTGAATCGGTTTAAGTTTTCTTAGATTAGTTGGTGTCTAAGGCAAGGTTTAGGGGTTGAGGTACTTAATCGATCTCTGATCAACATCTGTTCCTATCCTTACCTGGCTAACTAACCGAGTAAAACTTTTATCTTTTCACTTAAGGAATTTTTGGTTAGGAGCTGGTCTACATGAGTTAGGCTTAACCCTAGAGTTAAAGTGATTGCAAAGTGGTTATTATTTTTATTTGTTTTAGTTAGGTTTTTCCTTTTTATTCTTATAAAAAATAACTCTTATTTTTCTAAAAAAAAATATAGGATTTGTTTTAGTTAGGTTTTTCCTAGTTAAAAAAAACTAACTTTTATTCCTCTAAAAAAAATTTGTTTAGTTAGGTTTTTCCTTTTTCTTCTCATTTAAAAAAAGCATTTCTTTTTTCTCTTTTCTTAAACATAATAATAATAATAATAATAATAAAAGTATAATTACAATTTTTTCTTATTTGATTTCTTCATCCTCATACTAACAGTAATTACAGAAATTTATCATCATTGTTCTAGGTCGACAGAATAAATGTAAGTTCTTCAATTCTTATCTATATTACTTTGTGTATCAAGAATTTGTATTGAGGATAATACAAAATTTAGGTGTGGGGGTGAGAATTAGTTATTTTTTTCTCTTTATTTTACCTTTTTAGTTGTATTTTTTTCATTTTTTTTCTTTTTCTTAAAAAATTTATCAAAATATTATCACTTGTCAAATTAATAGAGTTAAGTAATAATTGATATAATTGATAGATTTTAAATTTTCTAATTCCTAGTTAGTGATATACTCAAGTTCACCTTTTATGATAACTCCAAATAAATTTCTTAAGAAATAATTTTTCAAGTAGTATACTTTACTTAAGCCTTAACTTAGACTTTTAATTAAAAATAATGAATTTTTTTACATGCTTAACTTAGAGTTGAAAATATTTTTTCAAGTTACCTTGATTTACACATTTTTTTCAGACTATATATATACTTACACACTATATATATTAAAAAAAACTCTTAGATTCAAGGTGATTCTATCTTATAAAGCCTAAGTTGACTGAGTAATTAAGCCCAAAGAGTATTTCCATACTTAATGACCTAAGCCAAATTGGGTTGGGATTCAGTGGCCCAAAACTCTCTAAATAGTTACTTAGAAAGCCTAATTAAATAGAAAAATAAAATCACCAAGAATTAAAGAGTGAGAAAAATATATATATACATAACACTAACTATTTTTTTTATATATATTGTTATTTTGTATATATGGTCTTGAAAAATAATTTTTGATCAAGAGACTTGAAAGTTATTTAAAACAAAGAGTTAGCATATTCTTTTCAAAACTTTTAAATTAAATTTCTAAGTTTGGCTTGATTTTGTATTGCTATAATGAGAAAATTTTCTTGGAAATATACCTTAGAGTTATATATAAAAACGTTTTCTGCATGGCCGGTTTGACATTTCTGGTTTTACCTCGGACTGCAGCCTTGTGTGAACCAAGGGGCGTCACAGTTACTATAATAACTCCTACAAATTTGTTCAGCTCTCTGATACCAACTGTGACGCCCCTGGGTTCACACAAGGCTGCAGTCCAAGGTGAAACCAAGAATGTCAAACCTGCCATGCACCACACCGTGCAATAACATGTTTCACCATCACATTTACTATCTCTCTAGTGGAATCAACAACAGGTGTAGTACAAAGCAAGTAAAAGATTATACAAGAATCAACTGATGAAATAATAGAGATTTAATATTTCATTATCTAATATACTGGAATACAAGTAAATGTCTGAAATAAATGAACTGGAGTCCTCAACAAGTCTCAAATACAAAATGTCTGACAAAGGGAAATAAGGCACACAGCCTTTAAAATTTCTAGAATAAAACTCTCACATGTCTACACAAAAGTCTACAGTGGAGCTCAAAAGAAAATATAACTAAATAGACGGCTAAAACTAAAATGCGTCGCCATCAACCTGCGACTCTCCGGGCCCCTGGCTCGTTACCTGAAAGGGGGAGGGACAACAAGCGTCAAAGCGCTAGCGAGCATCATCACAACCAACCCCAAAGGATAGGGCTCGTTGTATATAAAAATACAGTGAATACATAATATTCTAAAATCATAGATCCTAACAAAAGAGGACTTTAGTATTTAGAGATTTACAACACGAGCATAGGTACGTCGAGCGAAATAATCCAAACAAGGAAACCCTCATGTATATACCTTGTATCTCAAATTGTAAATCCCTAAACACCAAACCCAAAATCTAATACAGGAACAATAATAAAGAGAAATACAACCCATCTCAAAACTAACCATATAAGTGTCAAAGGTCAATATCACATAAGTGTCATGTACAGCCTAGGTAGCTATCATGTCCAAATCTCATGTAATCATGTCATGTCCTGATTTAGATAAGTGTCATACTCATAGCTTAACAAATGTCCAAGACGTGGTCAAATATGTAAATGTCCAACACGATGACTGAAATGGATTATAGTCCAACACGAGGACTTTAGTGGATTATAGTCCAACACGAGGACTTCAATGGATTATAGTCCAACACGAGGACTGTATATATAAACCATGGAATACTAGAAGTAAAGGTATACATATTCTACTCTTGTGCATGCCTCACGGTACAGATCTAAGCTTGTGTCAGAAAAGTCATCTCATATGTGTAGATGAAAACATGAATACTACAATTTAATACTCGATAAACAAGGCAACTACTCATGTTCAACAAAAGTTCAATAGAACCCTCGATCATATATGAACACTGTATGAAAGTATAAGCATAGTAGTTGATCAAGCAGAAATACAAACGAAATAGGAAAAACTCCGATGAGTCGACTCAAATCAGCACATCTGCAGTTTTCTGCAGAACATAGCATTAGTAAAATGAGAATATCTTTCTCTGGACAAACTCTTTTTAAGAATAGTTTTTCGTTTTGGAAACTAGACTCACATAGATATCATTTGACACTAATTTGGCTCAGTTTGGAGTTCATATGATATTTCAAATTTCCAGTCAAACATTTTATATGTGCAGCAGATTTTCTGCAGGATATATCATCAGTAAAATGAGTATATCTTTCTCTAGGAAAACTATCTTTAGGTATGGTTTTCTGTTTTGAAAACTAGATTCACATATCTTTCAATTGGCATTAGTTTGGTTCAATTTGGATTTCATTTGTTATTTCAAATTTCTAGCTCAATAGTATATGTGCAGCAGATTTTCAGCAGAACATAACAAGCATGATTATTTGCACAAGAAATCATATGTAAACCTTCAATCATGCACAAAACTTTAAAACGAAGCATAAGACATCTAAATTCAGATAAACGATATTTTAAATTATTTTCAGATCTTAAAACACTTCTATAAATTCGTGCTTAATCTCTTTAACATGAAAAGACCTAGTCTTCATACATATATACAAAAGATCCAATTTTTATACACAAAATAATTGATTAGGCTCTATAAAACTCATTAAAAACTCTTCAAAAATATTTTAAAAACTGGGAGGGGGATTAGTAGAGATGATACTCACCTGGGGTTGAAGGAAAAACTTGTTAGAAGCAACGTCGAAGGAGATCTCCACTCCAAAAGCCAAAAAAAAAAATCAACAAAAACCCAACTTGAAAGCCTCCAATCCTCTCCAAGAATTCAAAATAGGGTTTATGGGTGTTTGGTGGCTGTTAGGGTTCTTAGATATGATAAAAGAAAGGAATTTTCGTGAAAAATATAGGTATTTATAGAGACAAACCCGAAACAAACCTGTTAGACCCGAACCAGGAAACCTAGTCTGACTAGGAAAATACTCCTTCGGTATTTTGGCTATAACTTTCTCATACGACCTCGGAATAAGGTGATCTAAGATTTGTTGGAAAGTTCTTGAAGATACCTACAACTTTGGTATTATACACTTTTCCAGATTCTTAATGAATCGGTGTGAAAAACATAAAAACTCTCAACTGGTCAAAATTCCCAGATTCTCACTCTTGGCCTTTGTGCATGATTTGTGTATTTGTACTCACATATATACATATATACATTGAATTGATCTCAAATCAATTCCTAGCATACTCAAACATCATAATATATTATTTATAAATGTATAACATATTTATTAATATTTATCATAAAGTATTCAAATTTTCGGGGTTTTACATTCTTCCCCCCTTAAAAGAATTTCGTCCTCGAAATTCAGAAATCATACTTAATCAAATAATAATACTAAAAAAAACACATAGTGGGTCTAATTCAACCCGCAACCAGAAACATTTAGAATTTTACTCTTGATAAGCATATATGGATATTTATATTTAACAGTCCAGGATAACTATATTCCCACTCAACCCTTAATCGAATGGAACTAGTACGTCGGGCGAAAAATCCAAACAAGGAACCCCCCATATATATACCATGTGTTCCGAAAGATTAAGAATTAAGTGAAAATATCCTCATTCTAGCGTTAAATCAAAATATAACCACACAAATAATCGTACACATAAATCAATGCACTTCCTCCATAGGTACCGGAAGTCGCGCGGCATAACATCTTCGCGCTCCCGAAAATCATCTCAACTCCTTTCTGGTTCCACTGAAAAATGTAAATACCCCCACTTAACCCCTAATTAAATGGAACAAGTACATCGAGCGAAAAATCCAAACAAGGAACCCCTCATATATATACCATATGTTCCAAGTACTTAGGAGATAAGTGTTAATACCCTCATTTTAGTGTTAAGTATAAACATCACCATACAGGTAACCATAAGCCATAAACAAGTCATACAAAAATTTAATTTACTTGATCAAACAAATTGTGGGTAGTCGCGATGTATATCCTCCTCGCGCTCCCGAGAAACCTCCTCAACTCCTTTCCGATTCCACTGAATTTCCACCAAGGGAAAAATATCTTGTTTCTAAATTTCTTGTCTTCTCTAGCAAGTATACAAACTGGGATTTCGATCGTAGTCAAATCAACCTGAAGCTAAATCTCCGATGCGTTCAACACTCGCTGTTGCTCTTCAACATGTAATTGTTTCTTGAACATTGGAACATGAAATACTTTATGCACACTAGACATCGATGCTGGAAGGTCTAGTCTATATGAAACAGTTATAATACGCTCCAAAATCCGGAACGGTCCAATATATCTCAGCTCAAGCTTCCACGCCTTTCGAATCGCTGAACGTCTTTCATAGATGATACTTTTAGCATAACTAATTCTTCAAATCTGAAACTCCAAAGGTCTTCATCTCTTATCTGTATAGCTCTTTTGCCGTCTCTGAGTGGATAGAATCTATTCTCTGATCAAGGTTTTTTTTTTTTTCCCATAAGCTCTGGTCCAAGCATTAAACTATCATCCGGTTCTACCCAACATATAGGCGATCTGCAAGGCCTCCCATACGATGCTTCATACAGGGCTATACCAATTGTCGCTTGATAACTGTTGTTATAAGCGAACTCTATCAGTGGAATATGATTCCTCCCAGCAGCCTTGAAAGTCAATGACACAAGCCCGTAACATATCTTCCAACACCTGATTTACTCTCCCCGTCT
>NC_033800.1:49450063-49453432 GCF_001876935.1 Asparagus officinalis
TGTGGCAAATAGGTTTTATCTCCCTATTTCCGGATACATGAATTAACGATACTTTTGTAATACTCTTACTCAATCGTTCTGCGGCAAATAGGTTTTATCTCCCTATTTCCGGATACATGAATTAACGATACTTTTGTAATACTCTTACTCAATCGTTCTGCGGCAAATAGGTTTTATCTCCCTATTTCCGGATACATGAATTAACGATACTTTTGTAATACTCTTACTCAATCGTTCTGCGGCAAATAGGTTTTATCTCCCTATTTCCGGATACATGAAATAACTATACTCTTTCATATGTATTCATCAGCTCAACGTGCGACAAAAAGTATGTTAACACAACATAATCTAAGTGTACGTGCACATATCTCGGTGTGCGTGTCCATATCTGGTGTTCATCATCATCCCAGATGTTAAACAACTCTTAAGCATTGTATATAACAGTACAAGATCAAGAAACTCTCTCAAAAATAACAAACAAGAGGGAAACTCAAGAAACCTTTACGTAATATATCAATTTATTTCAAATCAGCACATCTGCAGTTTTCTGCAGAACATAGCATTAGTAAAATGAGAATATCTTTCTTTGGACAAACTCTTTTTAAGAATAGTTTTTCGTTTTGGAAACTAGACTCACATAGATATCATTTGACACTAATTTGGCTCAGTTTGGAGTTCATATGATATTTCAAATTTCCAGTCAAACATTTTATATGTGCAGCAGATTTTCTGCAGGATATATCATCAGTAAAATGAGTATATCTTTCTCTAGGAAAACTATCTTTAGGTATGGTTTTCTGTTTTGAAAACTAGATTCACATATCTTTCAATTGGCATTAGTTTGGTTCAATTTGGATTTCATTTGTTATTTCAAATTTCTAGCTCAATAGTATATGTGCAGCAGATTTTCAGCAGAACATAACAAGCATGATTATTTGCACAAGAAATCATATGTAAACCTTCAATCATGCACAAAACTTTAAAACGAAGCATAAGACATCTAAATTCAGATAAACAATATTTTAAATTATTTTCAGATCTTAAAACACTTCTATAAATTCGTTCTTAATCTCTTTGACATGAAAAGACCTAGTCTTTATACATATATACAAAAGATCCAATTTTTATACACAAAATAATTGATTAGGCTCTATAAAACTCATTAAAAACTCTTCAAAAATATTTTAAAAACTGGGAGGGGGATTAGTAGAGATGATACTCGCCTGGGGTTGAAGGAAAAACTTGTTAGAAGCAACGTCGAAGGAGATCTCCACTCCAAAAGCCAAAAAAAAAATCAACAAAAACCCAACTTGAAAGCCTCCAATCCTCTCCAAGAATTCAAAATAGGGTTTATGGGTGTTTGGTGGCTGTTTGGGTTCTTAGATATGATAAAAGAAAGGAATTTTCGTGAAAAATATAGGTATTTATAGAGACAAACCCGAAACAAACCTGTTAGACCCGAACCAGGAAACCTAGTCTGACTAGGAAAATACTCCTTCGGTATTTTGGCTATAACTTTCTCATACGACCTCAGAATATGGTGATTTAAGATTTGTTGGAAATATCTTGAAGATACCTACAACTTTGGTATTATACACTTTTCCAGATTCGTAATGAATCGGTATGAAAAACATAGAAACTCTCAACTGGTTAAAATTCCCAGATTCTCACTCTTGGCCTTTGTTCATGATTTGTGTATTTGTACTCACATATATACATATATACATTGAATTGATCTCAAATCAATTCCTAGTATACTCAAACATCATAATATATTATTTATAAATGTATAACATATTTATTAATATTTATCATAAAGTATTCAAATTTTTGGGGTTTTACATTCTTCCCCCCTTAAAAGAATTTCGTCCTCGAAATTCAGAAATCATACTTAATCAAATAATAATACTAAAAAAAACACATAGTGGGTCTAATTCAACCCGCAACCAGAAACATTTAGAATTTTACTCTTGATAAGCATATATGGATATTTATATTTAACAGTCCAGGATGACTATATTCCCACTCAACCCTTAATCGAATGGAACTAGTACGTCGGGCGAAAAATCCAAACAAGGAACCCCCCATATATATACCATGTGTTCCGAAAGATTAAGAATTAAGTGAAAATATCCTCATTCTAGCGTTAAATCAAAATATAACCACACAAATAATCGTACACATAAATCAATGCACTTCCTCCATAGGTACCGGAAGTCGCGCGGCATAACATCTTCGCGCTCCTGAAAATCATCTTCGATGTCTACACTTAACCATCAAAAATGTAAATACTCCCACTTAACCCCTAATTAAATGGAACAAGTACATCGAGCGAAAAATCCAAACAAGGAACCCCTCATATATATACCATATGTTCCAAGTACTTAGGAGATAAGTGTTAATACCCTCATTTTAGTGTTAAGTATAAACATCGCCATACAAGTAACCATAAGCCATAAACAAGTCATACAAAAATTTAATTTACTTGATCAAACAAATTGTGGGTAGTCGCGATGTATATCCTCCTCGCGCTCCCGAGAAACCTCCTCAACTCCTTTCCGATCCACTGAATTTCCACCAAGGGAAAAATATCTTGTTTCTAAATTTCTTGTCTTCTCTAGCAAGTATACAAACTTGGATTTCGATCGTAGTCAAATCAACCTGAAGCTAAATCTCCGATGCGTTCAACACTCGCTGTTGCTCTTCAACATGTAATTGTTTCTTGAACATTGGAACATGAAATACTTTATGCACACTAGACATCGATGCTGGAAGGTCTAGTCTATATGAAACAGTTATAATACGCTCCAAAATCCGGAACGGTCCAATATATCTCAGCTCAAGCTTCCCCGCCTTTCGAATCGCTGAACGTCTTTCATAGATGATACTTTTAGCATAACTAATTCTTCAAATCTGAAACTCCAAAGGTCTTCAACTCTTATCTGTATAGCTCTTTTGCCGTCTCTGAGTGGATAGAATCTATTCTCTGATCAAGGTTTTTTTTTTTTTGTCCCATAAGCTCTGGTCCAAGCATTAAACTATCATCCGGTTCTACCCAACATATAGGCGATCTGCAAGGCCTCCCGTACGATGCTTCATACAGGGCTATACCAATTGTCGCTTGATAACTGTTGTTATAAGCGAACTCTATCAGTGAAATATGATCCTCCCAGCTGCCTTGAAAGTAAATGACACTAGCCCGCAATATGTCCTCCAACATCTGATTTACTCTCTCCGTCTTATCATCCGTCTGTGGGTGGAATACACTACTGTAAGATAAATCTGTTGTCAAACGAATCTTGGAAACCCTTCCAAAAATACGAAATGAACACTGAACCTCGATCCGATACCATCATATCTGGAACTCCA
>NC_033800.1:49454432-49504172 GCF_001876935.1 Asparagus officinalis
CCATGCCTTACACGCGTGGGGAATTTCATCCTGAATCCTAAGAAAGGATATGCCAACGCCTAACACGCGCCGCTGGTTTAGTCTTTCGCCATAGAAAAAGACACTAGAATACCAGTCTGGGGTATTTTATCCCGAAGCCTAAGTAGGGATAAAGTCAACACCTAACACGTGTTGCCGGGTAGCTTATTCCCGTAACAATGGCGAAGTCTACGTATTTGAAGTCGTAGCATCAAGTCTAAGGGATTTCATTCCTTTAGCACAACGTTACGTGCGGAACGGATTTAGACAATCCGCATGCTAGCCCGACTCAAACGGTAGTCGGTAAAGGCTAATCAAACCCGTTGAAGGCTGGGGGTTAGCCAAAAACCCTAAAGTCAACGCCTAACACGCGTCGCCGGGTAGTCTATTCCCATGAGAAAGATGAAGTCTACGTATTCAATATCGTAGCACTAAAAGGGTTAACTCTTTTAGCTTAACGTCACATGCGGAACGGACTTGAACAATCCGCATGCTAGCCCGACTCAAACGGTAGTCGGTAAAGGCTAATCAAATCCGTTGAAGGCGGGGGGTTAGCCAAAAATCCTGAAGTCAACACCTAACACGTGTCGCCGGGTAGCCTATTCCTGTAACAATGGCGAAGTCTATGTATTCGACATCATAGCACAAAGTCTCGGAGAATTCAATCTCCGAGCATAACGTTACATGCGAACGGATTTAAACAATCCGCATGCTAGCCTGACTCAAACGGTAGTCGGTAAAGGCTCATCAAACCCGTTGATGGCTGAGGGTTTGCCAAAAATCCTATGAGTATTGTGGTCAATCATTTCAAATGGAATGACGAATCATAATAAAGACGAAAGCAAGTTTCACTAAGAGAATCAAAAGTCAAAGTGTTCAGCAAACAAAATCATACATCAAGACCATGGCCAAAAATCTGCTGACTGATCTTAGAAAGCTTCTCATCATAAGCTTGCCTAAGTTCAGCCCTGATGGACTCCTCGGTGGTGGCTGAAGTCCTCGCAGCGCCCCTGTTAGGCACAAAACAGAAACGTCATATTATAGTTGCATTAGTCAAGGAATTGGCTAGTCCTATAGTTAGCTTGAGAAGAGGCACGCACCTTCAAAATAACCGTTCCCGGGAGTCTGAGGGAGTACAGACTCAGGAAACATATCCTGAGGCGGCTGGCCATCGATCTGAGGAGAGTCATACATGAAGCTGAACATAGAAGTGTCCATAGGCAGGCCCTCCCCATCGAAGTCATCAATCGAAAAATCTGACATAAAAAGATATAAGTATGAAGGAGGAGGAAGGAAACTATGGCCAATAGAGACAAGTTACCTCTTGAAGATGTACCTGGAATCACCGAACTGGGTCCTTCATTGACAGACTCCCCAACATGGGCGGTCTCTGCAGGCTTTTCTACCTGGGGCGGTGAGTCAGGCTCACCAGGAGATGCACAATCATCAGGACTCATCTCGCCTTCCTCACGATATCCTGCATAGGATGGGAAAGCATGAGCCAGAAGTTCTAAACGATCAAGAAAATGATCTATAGAATAGACGTTACCTCCGTCACTAACAGGATCCTCACCAGCCAAGTCCATCTCTGATGCTCGTGAAATTGCAGGCGGCTTGTGGGCTAATCTTTTCCGCCTATCAGCACGGACAGCAATCGAAGGTCTGGCCCGGGTAAAAGGACGGAATTCGTCGTCACTGTTGATCGCTGTCCCTGAAACATCGAATAGTGGTCAGAAATAGTAATTTGAAAATGCAAGAAAAAAGAAAGATAGGTGACTAACCTTGCTCCAAATCTGCCTCGTAGTCTTCAGGGTCTCCGCCTGAGGCCTCTCCAGCAGAACTAAAGGCCCTGTGACCTTCTGCATCAAGTCGGCGGGTCTTGCCCTGAGCCCTCTGTGATCGAGCACCGTCCTGGATAACACGAGAATCAAGTTGAGAGGCTTCTTCGGTCACCAACTCTTCGATAGGCTTCACACGGACAGTCTTATTAGCTGCTAGCAACCACTTGCAGCTCAAGAAAGTGAGGTTCAACTGCCGCTCAGCACCTGGGAGACTGAACCTAGCACCAGTGCAGCCTGTCACGGTCCACAACCATGCACGAAGACCGTCCACCAAACCTCCATGAGCCCGAAGCTGCTGGCGCGGGTTCCCGACATAAAGCTGGTCATAACCAAACTGGCGAGCGAATCGGCAAGGTAGATACGGCTCTATAAAACACTGATTCCCCACCCGGAAAGTCAAGTAGCCCGGCCTGATGTTCACTAGCCAATTAAAGCAGCCGATATCTAAATAAGTGCGATACTCCCTCGGCTTCTCCTCATCAATCAAACACTCGCCATACCGACTGGAGAACTGCGGAAAGCAAGTGGAGAATGCCCAGCACTTGTGGACCTGTAGCTGCCTCCTGATATCAGAGAATCCTCGGCCTTCCCACTCGCCATTCTCAAGCAGCTGTAGTAAGGGAACAGAGTGGTCCATGGCATGCGGTACCGACATCATGTCAGAACGATGAAGGACGAACCAAGCCATCAAATAAACATACGGAAGCTCCACCTTAGTGGTAGGAATCTGAGTCGGCGATTCCTTCTCCTCCCGTGTAAAAGCACCGGATATCTGTCGAAGCCCTCGATGAATGTTAGCCACCATCACCGGAAGAAGTGAAAGTTCCTTTCTGTAGGCAAGTTGAACCGCAGGGTAGAGCACTTCCAGTGGCAGAGCGTCACCGGACTGATACGGGACTACGCATTTCTTTAACCAGATGGCGAGGTAGCCGGCAAGAAGAGTCATCGGACGAATCGGTGCGGTCGCATGGCATAAGAACGATCTGAATTTAGTCCCTGCAGGAAAGCCACTCTCAGGACTGCTAATGGTATAGGAGTGGGCGTCAGTCTTCTTCAGCAGCTCATTAACCTCTGAAGGAGTCAGCGGTGCCAGTTCACAAATAGCTTTGCCAGAATGGCTCTCTAGATTCCTGAACAAATATGATGCGAATTGCTTCAGGCTCACATTTGATTTGGTCCTCTTCGCTAGGGGCTTAGACTGCGCCAAAGCAATGTGATAGTGACAAGTGAGGTCCCATAAGGTCTCGTAGCGGTCGGGCATGCGATCCTTCAGCTGACTCAGTTCATGGTTGGAAGGAAAATACTCCTGGTATAACATCTGACCCATGGACAAACCAGAAATCTTATGCATCTCATGAAGAGCCAAACCCAACTCTCCGTGCCTAGTCAGAAAGGTGTTCGAATCCGGATTATAAAGCTCGCATAAGGCAAAGAAATGCTTCGCACTAACGGGTAAACCATGCATGGTGGCACGAATGGCTGCATAAAGACCGCAAGCATGCAACTCCTCGCTCCATCGACTCAAGACGTACTTCGTCATACGAGCCCACCAAAACTTGTCCAAAGAATGGACCCAACCATAGAATCTGTGGCGCGGTGCAGGCATCTCCCGTCCTAAGTTAGCGAGGCGATTCCTCAAAGTGGAAGCAGAGGCAAGGAACTCGTTACGGGGCGGTGCATCTAGTCCCAGCACTCCAGGACGCAGTCCAACACTATGATTCCTGCTCGAACCAGGAACTGCCTGATGAGTAATGTAGCCGCAGTGAACGCTCTCATGCTCCTCTGTCAAGCGCCACGACATCTCCCGTTTCACAGCCTGACGCCTGAGTTCAGTCAAGGAACGGTGCCGAGGAATCTTCGGTAAATAGAAGAAGCCATTGCCAGTCTTATGAAGCCACTGCTCGGCGTCAATAAATGCTGCATCGGGATCTCTGACAGAATCGCCAAACAAGAAATCAGTCTTCCTGAGAGACTGAACGGAACTAGCATCCTTCACGAGGGGCGCATCTGTAATCAGCTGACGAAGGGCTCGATGTCCACCTTCCTTCACCACTTGGGCAACCTCTGTCGACGTGCCCGGAACAAACTGGGAAGCAAGTGGAATCGGCGAAAAATCATCAGACGTCGAATAATATTCGTCACGACGTCCATTCACCGCATGCGATGAAAAGGCTCCGGAAGGATACTCCACTGAAAACAAGCAATTAAGTGTTTGTTAATTTCAGGTATAAAAGGAAATTGAACTCATCTTACAAATCGGTAAGATAGAGTCATTACCTTATAAAGGGTGAGACGATTTGGCCACATTGTGCATTTATAAGATAGGGCATATCGACAATATATCCCTGCCTTATAAAACACAATGCAGCGTCAAAACGTCCCCTTTATTTTGAGATATGGTTTTGACCAAGCAAAACCTATCTTTAAAGCGTCGATCCTCACCAAGGAGAATCAAGGCTCTTCCCGATTGCCTCACCAAGGAGAACAACGTGGGGTTAAAAGGACCAATTTGCAAATTTTCAGAAAAAAGAGGGTTAATTTGTAAAATTTCTATCTTTAAAGCGTCGATCCTCACCAAGGAGAATCAAGGCTCTTCCCGATTGCCTCACCAAGGAGAACAACGTGGGGTTAAAAGGATCAATTTGCAAATTTTCAGGAAAAAGATGGCTAATTTGTAAAGAGGGCTAATTTGTAAAATTTCGAATATGCAAAAAAAAAATAGCTCACCAGCATATGAAGGAAGCACGCCGTCAGCCGATGCAGCAGGGGAACGACCTCTCGAGACTCGCGACATAATGACCTACAAAATAAATCAAGAGGTCAGATCTAGAAAAAATCCTCTTTTTATTGCAATTCTCCCCCCCTGAAAGATAAGCTCGAGGCACCAAATTATAATCCTAACCCTCGCATGCAATCCCACAAGTTCATAAATTAAATTAAGCATAAAAAAATGCTAAAATTATGGAAGATATACCTGAGGGAAAGCTCGAAGATCCAATAAAAATTAGATCTTGAAAAGTGCTCGAACCACGCGCTCGAGGGGCCTGAGAGAAATTCTAAAAATGGAAGTTTCGAGGGATTTCTCAGTCAAAGATCCAAAGGAATGCTAGATCTAAGACGGATATCAAGTTTTGAGGGAGAACGGATGCTCGAGGGAAAAGAAATTCAAAAAAAGAGGAGAGAGAGGTGGCCGGCCCTAGGTGAGGGAAAAGAAAAGAAAAAAGACCCCTTTTGTAGGGTGAACCGGCCTTGAACCAAACCGGCCTTGAACCGGACCGGACCAGTTTTGAACCGGAATCTAAATTGAAGCTGAACCGATCGTCGAAACGACTTCAAATCGATCGACGGTTCAGTCCATCATTCATTCACTCCTCTCCCATACGTTCGGAAGAGTTGGAGGATTTTTTGAGCCTAATTACTGCCTTTTTGGGTCATTATCAGACCGGTTCAGTTCATTTGGGCACAGAAAGTACTCCAATAAGGTATATGAGTATAAACTGTTCCCTAATTTTCGTTGAGAAGTTCCTGGAGAATGTTTTCATAAATATTCTTAAGGATAACTCAACAACACGACGCCGGACAACGCGTCGCAACGCCAACAATCGATGGTCAATGCTATGTTGAACCAACGAGCACGAGTTAAAGATCAGAAAATTAGGAAACGACTTCAAATTCAAAATTCCGACAACGGTCAGACAATAAATGCAGCACCGAAACCCTTTCAGATATTCGACAAAGCACCGAATAGCCTGAAGGATTGAAGGAATCAAGAACAGAAGCCATTCCAAGGTCCCGTTACACCGACTGAAGGTTGGGACAATCATGTCCAAAGTATTCCAGACTCTTCTATAAAAGAACGAGGCTGAAATACTTTGGAGGGGGTATCTGTAGGCATGTAAAATTGCTTATAAGTCCCTTGGCATAGCTCGCCGCGATGATTCGACAAACCATCGAGTGACGAGGCGACAAGGTCAACGAATCGCACGTGAGCAACGGAATGCATCCATTCGCGTGCGGAATCAAGCCAACGGTTCGGGGAGTCAACGAGTCATCCAAACAAGAGCGGACTCGGATGAATCACGACCGAATCAAGATCGGGTTCGGACTCGAACTCAGAAGTGGAGTTACTGCCAAATCAGAAGCGGATTTACTGCCAAATCAGATCAACAAAATCAGAATCTAAGTCAACCGAATCACGGACAGAACCGAGAAACGGATACAGCGCAAAACGACGGAAAAACGGCAAACCCAGAGGGGCTCGGCCAAAACCGAGCCGCCTCAAGGTGGCTCGGCCAAAGCCGAGCCACCCTGAGGTGGGCTCGGCCAAGAGCCGAGCCACCTATGGGTGGCTCGGCCCAGTGCCGGCCACCTATAGGTGGCCGACACTATTCCGTGCGCGGGCACAGTAAAGAGAGCCTATAAATAGGCCAAGGGTTGTTCATTTTAAAAGGTTGGACTTTTGAGAGCCGAAACTCTGCCGGATTGAAGATCGAGCTTAGAGCTTTGAAGACTTGAAGACTTGGACATCCAGATCTGATCCTCGGCGAGCATCCACGTCACAAAAGGCAGGAGTTCGAGAGAGGGGAAGAACAGATCTGAGATCTACACGAGATCACACTCCGGATCTAAGCTTGGTCTTAGATCCCGAGATCCGAGCGATTATTTCCTTAGTGAACTAATCCCTCCCGGTTATTATTCCCTTCGTGGAATAATACCCATCAAATCATGTAGATCCGACCGGATCTAGATCGCGCGGTGGTCCACGGATTAACCCCGGCGTTGGCAAAGAACCCACAAAAGCGAGTGACCGCAAAACAGGAGCTCGCGATCTGTTCACAAGGAGAAAGTTGTAATTTTTTTTATTTTTCTTTGATTTCGTTGTAACCGGATCTAAAAAAGACCGGATCTTTTGTAACCACAAAAAGTTGTTATTTTGAGATCACAATGACATCAATGAAGAAAACGATTTTCCCCGCGAACAATAGATACTAAAATGAATATGCAAAATTACGAACAACCTCTAAAAAATTTAAAATTTGTAAAAAATTATCATACTCCCTTTTAAAATATAGATTTAGAATAAACTTTTCATGGTCAATATTACCCATAACTTTTTTGGAGAACACATAACTAATTAAAAATTTATTAAATTTAAAATTTATAAAAAACAACAAAGTTTAGTACATTACAAATTATCCCTCCAAAGTTTAAAAATTTTCAATAATTTTTTGTAATTCCTCGATTTTGTGTAATGTTTAATAGTTTTGTGTATTTGTAAATTACAAAATTTTAGGGTGTTTTTTTATAATTTTGAAAACCGTTGAGGGTGTTTTTTGTAGTTTTCTAATTTTAATTGTATTTTTAATGTAATACATAGATACGTCAATTAACGATGATATTGAAGAGTAAGCCGTTCTTAAGATGTATTAGGTCACACATCACTATTCCTAGACAGTATAGTTTATATATGCAAAAAATTTCAAATAGTCTATATAGTGGTTAAAAGGATTTTGGCTTTAATGTACTATTTTTTATAAATTATAATTAATGTGAACCCATCATATAATTTTGACTGCGATCATCATAATTTTAATACGTTTGATTTATTGATTATATAGGTATATAAATCATATATTACTTTACTTTCTCGCATGAAATAATATTAGGCGCTTAATAATTTAAATTATTATTTTTAAAGTTAATATAAAGAGGAGATTTAATAACATTTATTTATTTACCTATAGGATAATACAATCTCAATTCTTATTTTTTGCTCGAGATTTATTCTATAGTTATGCGTATCAAATTAGTAACAAAAATAATAATTATTATTCTTAAATTATGATGATTGCAGTTGGTCACTCACTATGTAATTTTCATGAAGATATATATCTTACTTTCTATAGCTATCTGCACTGCCCATGTATATTTTATAAATTAGTTATTAATTTAACGTATTAAATTATTTTTCTTTGTAGAAATTTCTTATTTGACTTTTGGATTGTGTAATCACTATATCACCATTCTAGCATAGAAAGGACCTCACTCTAAATGGCTTCAAATCAATGTTTTGAGTTGAACTGAAGTATATACTATTGCTACTATGTGTATATTTTTTTTTAAGAAAACCATGTCAACATTTTTTCAACAGGAGAGAATATTCTAACCTTTGATATTATAAAAACTAAATATAACCAATCGAGTGATTAGCAAAAGAGGACTTACATTAGAAAAGAGTGAATATTAGGATAAAAAGGAAATATAATGACATTGCCAACAGTGCTATCAATAGCAAACTACAACTATAATGTAAAGTTAATCTATTTTGTGGAGACCAACTACTATATATATAATTTATTAAAAAGGGTCATATAATCTTATATAATAATATTAATTTAATACTGAATAGTAGCATCGTGTAATAATATCATTATTTAGGAAAAAATCTTCATGAACCAGTATGTTCTTACGATATATAAGCTATGTACTCCAAATTATTGTCCTTTCTACGGAGCTAAAAAATTTGAATACAAGCCTCTAACATTTTGCTCTCACAACAGCAAAATCCAGTTAGCATATGTAGATATTCTAGATTAGTTATATGTCCTATATACAATACAATTGTCCTAGGCAAGTGAGTTATAATGATATTTTTTTATTCACATCGTTTGGGACAATATTTGATAGAGACCTTGCATCAAAAAAATTATATTTAGAGCACATGACAAAATATATCATAATCTCATCGCATTAGTTTCGCAAGAAAAGAATTCTTCGTACTTTTAGTTTTACTTCTATGGTTCAGAGAATGAGCTATAAAATTGAATGAGAATATTAGATAATGTAAATATGAGTGAAACCACAATTAAAAGTTAATATGAATATGAGTCAAGTTACAACTAAAAGTTTAATGGACATATTGTAAGTAAATTCATATGCAAAATTCCTTTGAGAATTGAATGATCATTCATCTTTTGAAGACTTCAAGACACTAACAAACATAGATGTTATACTAGATCAACGTGTTTATAACTCACAAATAATAGATCACGTGGTCATACTCTAGGTTGAAGGAAACAATGACAATATTTTATTTGAGAGAGAGATTATTGAGTTGATAATCAATCCCAAAAAAAAATAAAATTTTATTCTATTTTTATCAATTTAAATAATCATGATATTTAACCACATGCATTGCACGTGCATCTCAACTAGTATATATAAGTATACATTAATGACCACATCATAATATAATCATGTATAAATAATATATATAAATTTAATAATCGGACGGAGTCGGGCTAAGCCCAAATTGAGCTTCACCAATATAATTCGAACCCAGGCCCAGAGCCTAGTCAATCTGGTTTGTCCGGGCTATTTTTGAGCCTGGGCCCGGGCCTGATCCGAGCCCAAGCGGGTCCAGTCAGGACAACTGGCCGGGTCTGGGTCGAAGCCCAAACGGACGCCTGGCCAAACAAATCAATCCCCTCCCACTCTCGAGACCAAACCCCGCCCCAACCCCACCCAACCCAAAATAGAAACCCTGAACCCCATCAATGGAAACAATCACTCACCGAAGAGTAGCAGTCAACGGCGTCAACCTCCACGTGGCGGAGAAAGGGGAGGGGCCGGTGGTCCTCCTAATCCACGGCTTCCCTGAGCTCTGGTACTCTTGGCGCCACCAGATCCTCTCCCTATCTTCCCTCGGTTTTCGCGCCGTCGCCCCCGACCTCCGAGGCTACGGCGACCTCCGACGCCCCTCGCTGCATCCTCGATCTTATTCCATCCTTCATATCGTCGGCGATCTCGTTGCCCTAATCGACTCCCTGGGCCAAGATAAGGTACTGATTTTGATCAAATCTGATCATCCTGCTGAGTTCTCTAGAGTTAGTTGATGGTCATATCATATTTGCAAGTTTATTGTCAGTTTTAGGTATTTGCTAATTTACTTTCAATTCTACCCATTAAATTAACAATAGGCCAAGCTCGCTTGTATTTCTACTGTGGAGGGGGAAAATTTTAGTCAAACAACTAATAAAAAACTTAGGAATATTCTAGAAATATATTTATTTTCTTACTTTTCGGGACATTTTAAATCAATGTGGTAGAATTGAGGAGTAAATTGCGTCTAACTTGGAGTTAGTCGGCGAATATTGCGGCTTTGGAGGACTTATTGCTTAATTTGATAAAAAAGTGATTTTTATTTATTTATTTATGCTGTAGGTGTTTGTTGTGGGCCATGATTGGGGAGCGACAGTGGCGTGGAATCTGTGCATGTTGAGGCCGGACAGGGTGAAGGCACTGGTGAACATGAGCGTGGTGTTTAGTCCTCGGCATCCAAAGTGGAAGCCCGTTGATTCGATTAGGGCTCTTCTTGGTGATGATCACTACATTTGTATGTTTCAGGTATGGCTTGCTTTGCAAATTATTTCTATTTTTTTTCTCTTAAATAGTGAAACTTTAAAGATTTTACCAGCGTGTGGGTTAAATTTTTATAAGTTAATTGACCGACAAAGTGATATAGTTGTTATGGATTGAGGTTAGCTGTGGAGCGTGATTGGCATTTGAGGAGGAAATATGGGGGAAGCTTGGTGGGTGAGGCAGAAGAGGGGACAGGGTGAATGGGTGGATTGGAGGGCAGTGGGTGAAAAGAATGAAGGGGACGGAGAATAAGTTGGGCATTTGAAGTTTTTAGATGGTATACATTGTGTTAATCTGCATTAGATCCTGTCCAGTGAGTAAATTGGAGAAGGTCCAATCACTCTCATCCTCACAGTTTGTCTCAAATTCAAAGGGCAAGATAATGCTGTCTAGGACTATCACAATTAAACTAGTGCTTTTTAAAAATACCATGGTGGATTTGGTGGATATTACTTAAAATTAAAAAAGTAGAAAATAACTCTCCAGTTAGTTGTCAGATAAACAACTTCCTCTTCCATTTCGAATTTAATTTCTAAAGCCTTTAGTTTTCATGACCTTATCAAAGGAAACATATATGTTTTTATAAGTTGTTTAGTTGCGACCATTGTTAGATCAAACAGAACTAATAGCAAGTTGATTATGGTATCAGAACTGCAAAAACGAATGGCTCAAATTTATACCTCCAATGTAGAGAGCAATCATTATCACCGCCTACATGCTCCTGTATAGTAGTTGTGTCGTCTAAACTAGCAGTAGCCAATAATCTTCTGTCATGTGATCATGCAAAAGATCTAACATTGAGCATGTTCCAGGAAAACCTACAATTTAAATCCTATTATTGTGAGAACAAGCAATGCATATAATTATCTTATGGTCAGTCATGAAGACACTTGGGAATATTATCTTGTTGAACCTGATGTATAATTAAATCCTGTCTCAAAGAAGTAGGTCAATAGAATATATATTGCTATTGATGAAAGTAACATAATGTGTTCGTCATCCAGCTCAAGCATAAAACAATTTATATAGCTTTATAATATTTTAAATCACTTAACACTCAATCATCTCTACACTGGAAAGCATTAGCAATCTAAACATACTACTCATATAATATTAAGAGAGTAGCAAAAGCAAATCTTTGTCATGCTTGCAACACTATTTATATTGTCTCTTGGCAACTTGACACAGCCCATCACGAGGAAAAATTTTGGCAAAAAATGACGATATCAAATGAGAGAATAATGATCAACATATAGGTTTTGAAAGTCCTATTCTCCAGTTTAGTTACAATATATGCAACCTATTCATGTCCTAAGTTTCAATAATATTAATTCACTTGTGAATCGAAAATACTTATAATAATGTATTACAAAAGAAAGGAATAATCTTGAACTTCTCATATTAGAAGTAGAAATCAAGCATGAATTGCAACAAAAATAATCATGAAGAACTCATTTGGGAAACTTTGCAATGGTAGGCGAATGCGAGATTTGAAATATGTCATTATCAAAGTGACCTTGTAAAAGCATTTCATAAGATAAATTTTTAATCCAAATTGATAATCTATATTAAAAATGAGAATTTTAAATTGTAGTTTGAAATTGCCATTAAGAAGTTAGCAAAACTAGATTGGCTTTCTAGGATTAAGGAGTCATCACGGATCTTTAATCTACTAATTTGTATTCAAAATTCTGTACAAGTGATGTAGAAAATCAAATTAGTTTAAGAATAATGATGTTTCTTAAAGACAATAGTGATTACTTTATAATTATATGTATAGTTACTTGATTTGCATGATGAGTATTATGTTGAACAAAACAATTAATTACAATGATAGCAATGTTACAGAAAACGCTAGGCGGTCTAGTGTTTGACCCGATTCCTACCTCCTACGCACCTAGGAGGGAGCCAAGGCGGGGGTCTAGGTTGTTTTCCTATTTTTTATTTCTTAATTAAAATAATTGATAGTAAATGCCAATATTATAGAAAGCTTGGATGTTGGGCTGATGCTTAGGTAGATTTCTTTCTTCGTTAAGTGGTGGAGAAGGAGGTTTTATTGAATGTCGGAGTAGAGGTGTTCATAGTTGAAAGTTAGAGGAGTTTGGAGGAGGTTGGAGGACGTAGAGGCTGCAATGGAGGAAATTACGATCAAGGTCTAAAGAGTACAAACCACGTAAGAAGCCCATGCTTCCCTAGGCGCTTTTGAAATCCATGTGGCAATCTAAAAACTACCTAGGCGTTAGGCGCTAAGCAGGCAACCTAGGTACCGTCTAGTCCTAGGCCGCCACCTAGGCAGGCTAGGTTAAGGCTTTTTAAAACATTGATTGATAGCAACTTGACTTTTATACCGCATGATATATGTATCATTTAAATAAATAAAACAAATAAATACATATACAGTGTAAAGCTTTACAAACTTGAATTTGACCGGTTAAGATCAAATATGAAATTACTTTTAAATGCATTGACTTTAGAGTTTTTGTCAGTTGACCTTTTTATTCTCTTGGATCTCTTCTTTAGTAAGGTCTCAACCCAACTTCTAGGCTCTTTTGAACATTTTCTTTCTATTTTCTTTTTCAACCCCTTCACATTTTCAGCTAACGATTCAACTTCAGGCATTTGATCTATGTTTGACTTTATTCTAACCATAGATATTTCACTTCAAATATCTTCCACTTGCACACTCAAGTCATTTGTCACCTTGGTCACTTAACCAAATGCTTCTTCATCATCTGCAGTTCGTGCAACTAATCAAACTTAATTTAGAAAGAAGATATTGATGATGTCCAGTAGCATCCAACTTGGCATCTTCGTGTACTTTTATGCCCGCTATTGCATGTAATAACCATATGTCTTGCTTTTCTGGTCCATCTTTTTGAAATCAGATCAAGAACATTTAAAGCATGACAATATAGAATTCCATATGTCTCGTACTTCTTGCAATTACATGCAATCACTTGTTTACAATGATGACTATTAACTTTAAACTCTCCACTTTCATAAAACAAACTACAACCACATACATATGGTTTCGTAAAAATCAATTCAAACAATCAATTAGTTAATCAAGTTAAACCATACATAAACAATAAATTAGGAGGAGTTTATGAAGCAAGTTTCAAATACATAAACTACATATATTATTGAAAAAATAGGCGATTTTGGATTTTTTTTGCTTTCTTGATATAAAAGAATTTGATAGTAAATTAAGAGTCATTGCTCAACAAAGGTTTAAATACATAAACTGCAACTACATGTACAAATGAAAAAAAAATTATTGATATATATTAGAACAAAAATTGTTAGTATTCTTGATATGAAAAAGATTTGTAAGAAGAATTCTTTTCTAATTGATACTATAATGAGGATAATTCCATCCTAATTAAGGGTGTGCAACGGGATGAGATGACTCGTTTCGCGAGCCAACTTGTGCAGGTCTTGTGGCGGGACAAGCTAGCCCTCTTCCCGCAACGGGACAAGTGAGCTGTGTTTGGCTACTTGTTCCTTGGCCTAGACTCAGCCCAGTCCACTCAAAAATCTGCGAACATGAAGGGCGAGCTATGACACGAACCGGTTCGCCTGACCCAATTTTTTAATTTTCTTTTTTTATTTTGTAAACAGTTTTTACGCATTGGTTAACATTTATAAATTATATGTAATTAACTAGCTGAAACCAAAAGTAGAGTGATTGCCTACATTAGAAGAATAGAACTGTGTGAGTAATAAGGTGAGTGACCGCTACCACTAACACTAGAAGTAGAGTGACCGACGGAAAAAGGAGAATGTAGAAAGTATTGTCATGAGGATAAGACGTAGCTATAGGGATCCATTTGGAAGATTATGAGTCAGTAAATGAGTATAAGAGCATAATTAGAAGATTGTGTTTATATGAGATTATGAGAGAAATAAAATATTTGTTGCAGCTAGAGCTAGCTGTGCAAGAAGATGAAAGATTGAGGGGGTACTTATAGGGAAACGGAGGAGGAAAATTGAAGTTGCGAGGCCGTCGGGCGATTTAAAATAGTCTAACAATTCCAGTGGACATAGAAGTGAGAATGATAGGGAACAGGGGAAATTTTTTTTTATAGTCAAATACTCCTGTTAGGGGAGTTCCCAAGAGGGAATTTCCCCCTTAAGAGCCACATTTGTAGCTTATTATGAGGAAAGCTCTCTCCTCAAATGTGGCTTTTGAGGGGGTGATCCCCTCTTGGGAACTCCCTCGGCTATGAGGTAGCCTCAATAATTGAGGCTTTAAGGCTCCATTTAAATTTTGATTGAGCTCCCGTGAATACACATAACTTATTCCCAAAAAAAAAAAAAAACCCCGTCATATGCAAGCTAGTCCGCTCGTTGGGCTTTGTGCGGCCTAGTGACCTCCTAGCCCGCATGTAGCTGCGGGGCAGCATACCCTGCTTCCTGCAGTTTCAGGTTGGGCCCAAGTGCGGGTTGAACAGGCGGGCCTATGGGCCGAACCCGGTACACTGCCCACCCTTGACCCTATATCAATTAACATGAAAAATAACATGACAGATAATAGTCTGTCTAATAGAACTCAAAAACTATTAAAAAAATTTCCTCAGTAAGACAGAAAATCTATTCAAGATAAAAGGTTAAAAGTGCCTAGAAATTGATTGAATACCTCGGTACTAAACAAAGGACCACAAATATAAAACATATTTTTTATAATAAAATATATTTCACTGTAGAATAATAATCTTGTTCATTTTCATTGTGATACTTCAAAAATGCTGTGAGTGACAAATTTTCTATTCGTTTTGAAATTCTTCAAATATGAATTACGCATAGATGCAATATGCCTGATTTAAATCAGTGAGCTTTTGTTATTTAATTTGGAAAGCTTTTATCTGGACTCATATTTTATCTTAATCACATGGTTGCTCTTGTCAGCCACTGCTCTTTCAAAGTGCTTGAAAAATCATACTACATCAAAGTTAATGCTCTATTAACTTTTCAGGTCTTTGTTCAAGCTTTCACTAAGCTGTGTAATACTCATCCCTATGTTAAAAACTTAAAATGCATATTCATATATGCTTTTGCCCATTTCTCCTTCAGCTCATGTATGCCATTTCGCTATATATTATCTAACAACATTGTATTAGGCAAACATGTTTCTCCAAGCACCTTCAAATTGATCTTTTTTCTACATACTTGTACATGCATGTACTGAATTATGTAAGATAGCTAGAGCAATTTTGCATTAATTTTCTTAAATGCTTCGAACTGTTTAGCATTATATGTCGATCACACTAAGCATGATCAATTTCTGGCATTACCTTAGATAATGCTTTTAGCATGACACGATCTTGGTCAGTGAAGATAGTTTGAGCATCTATTTCTTATGAGCCTCCAAGACTGTTTTAAAAAGTCACTTGAAAGATTCAACAATCCATAAGATTTTAATGTTGCACCAAAAATAATTGTGCTCCTCTAGTGGTTGATCCTACAAATACACCAAAAGGTATATACTCTTTATTGGTGTTGTATATTGCATCAAACATAATCACTTCACTGAAAAAAAGAATTGTTAATAATATTTTAGAGTCGGCTCAAAATATATTTTTTATCTGCTCTACTTCATCTAACTGAATATTTTAATCTAACTGGATATCTTAATAAAATGATGGATCATGTGCTCTTTGTCATCGGAAGTACATTAATAAGTTTGTTGCCTCGTGATCTATCAAATTACACATTTATCCTTTTACTTTGAAGATAGCTCTTCAAAGTCAAATGAGTATAATCAACACTTTCTTTTCCACCATTTTGCTTAGTCATACATCCATGAGTAGCTTGAGATCTATTACAGAATAATCTGCCAAATGAATTGTCTCCGGTATCTATCGTGTAAACGCATCATATGACATGTTTCTAAAATATGAAGATTATGATTGTGCTACTTAGTGTTTCGGCCATTTGTCCAGGTTGTTTGAGATTTAAATGGAGTAATGCAAAAGACTACTAATTTCTTTTGTGGTTATATAAAGGTTAGAGTGTAAATTGTTAAAATTTATAGGGGCAGATTGTAAGCAATTGAAGGCTTTAAATGCCAATGTGAAAATTTTCAGAGGGTCCAATTGCCCCCTAAATTGGTATATACATTTACCTCTAGTTTGTAACTACTTATTATCTTCAAACAAATCATCTCCTAAAAGCATGTTGTATGAAGCAACATGGAAATGCCCACACCAATGAAAATTTATGAAGGCTGAAAATAACCGAGAGCTCATAACTACAAATCTCATTGTTGCTGGGGAAGAATTAGAGAGAAGAAATAGTAGGCCTAGGGTTGAAGAAAAAGCCAATGTCGGAGAAAAATCAAAGGGTTGAAGGAAATATTGATGCTGAAAATAATTTTGGCGCGTATGTTTACTAGCTAATTGAAGAGAGCATCATCTAATTAGAGGGATAAAGGGGATTTTTAAGTTTTTAGAAACATTTGATTTTATCATAAATTAAATAATGTCTACCAAATCCAGCATGGTGTTGTTAAGAAGCACTAGTTTAATTATGGTAATCCTATATTGTATTATTTTGTCGTTTGAATTTGAGATAAACGATAAGGATTAGAGTAATTGGACCCTATCTAATTAACATCTAATTGGAGAGAAGCTAAATCTTATTAATACCTTTGGTATAGGTTCCTACGTTTAAAAATAAATATATTCGATGATTTAATAGCGAACTTGGAAGTGGGTGGGTTCAAAAATAAAACCTAATAAAAATTTGGGTTTAAAATCAAAGATAAACCAAAAATAGGTCAACTCTTTATTATAAGAACTCTTTATTATAAGAAAGACCCCCAAACGCTTATTAGTTGCACCATATCAGGACACATGAGGTATTTCCATTGCATTTTGACTTGGTTGGAGTTGGGGCCAGTTTGATATTGCCTTTTTTAATGCTTCTGCTTATTTATTGAGAATCAGTTAAGAATGATGTTTGATAAAGTTTTCTTTTGCATACTTATTGAAATTGCTTCTGCTTTTAAGGAGGTGCTTTTAGAAGCAACATCAGAATGCTTTTAAAAGCAACATCTGTATTTTTTCAGTTTATATAACATATATGACCTTTGTCTTTTGACATTGATCTTCAAGCACAGTTTAGCCAAACACCTTCAAATTTTTGATATATGATTACTAAACGACTATTTTCAGTAGCTTACATAATTTGTTTTTATAAGCTACTTATATAAATAGCTTATTATAAGCTCCAACAGTACCAATCTGACCCTTAATACCTATTAATGTGTTACCAACCGGAGTTAAGGGGACATTATAACTTCAAATTACTGACATGTTTAAGAACACAACTAATCTGAAGAAAATGCTTAGAGTCAGAGAATTTAGAGAGAAGAATGAGTTGTGTGAACGAAAAGTGTGGTTTTAATGGGTTTTGGGGAGAGACATCACAATATAATTGTTAGGAGGGGTTGTGGAAGGACATAACAGGAATTTGTGGGAAAGTAACATCCGTTAGTGAGTTTTTGGGTTAACATATTTAAATTAGAGGGATCTATTTGGTGTAATTAATGAGATTTGGAGGATTATTCTCGTAATAATGAGTTTCGGAACCTAACTTAAGTTTTGAGGGATCAATACCTCAAAACTCCTAGTTTGTAACATTTAAATTATTCTATCATGATGAAGTTCTACAGTCGGTTCTTGTGTTTTCTCTTTTGACCTATCTCACTGGATTATGAATTAATCTGTTACAGGAACCTGGGCAGGTAGAAGCTGAGTTTGCTCGGATGGATATTAAGTTGTTAGTGAATTCCATCTTAACGTATCGTGAACCAGCTCCTCTTACAGGATCAAAGATAAAAGGATTCAGAGAATCACCTGTTGAAGAGTTGCCCCCTTGGCTAACTGAAGAAGACATCCATTATTTTGTCAGCAAATTTGATAAATCAGGTTTCACCGGAGGATTAAATTACTATCGTAATATGAACCGGTATCTTCTTTCTTCTTGATTTTCTTTAGAAATTCTATGTTAGACATGAAATATACCCAATTTATGCATATAAAGAGCATCCAGTTTCCTGGATTAAATTGTTATTTTTTATCTCTAGTTATTTATTTCATGGTTCCACAGTGTGATCCTTTCTCCAAATTTGTGGGAAAGTCCTAGATTACTAGTTTTCTAGATACTTCTCATAATCATTCCCCAAAACACGGTTCGTTAATATAACAGTTAATTTTGTTGAATTCAACAAAATCACTGTCGTAAACTAACTATGAATATGAATATAGTCATTCATGGATTGTCATTAGAGAGTACAAATCATGCAGAACACTTTTCATGGGGTTCAACTGCAAAGTTCCACCAATTTATTAATATCCTGGCTGTTGGGATCTTAGACCTCCCAACTGGTGGGTGTTGGAGCACTCGAAATCTTCCCATAGAATTTTTTATTCATCTCTCATCAGTAAACGACTCATGTAATATTTCTAAAATATTAGTTGATAGTTGTTAGTCTTTTGCTGGCTTCTTTTATTCTGTTATTCTATATTTAATTCATATACTTTTCCTCCTTTTCCGGTTCCTCCCAATCATTTTAGTCAATTAGTTTCACTATTCCTTAAAGTCCTTAATTTACTTCCTAGGGAAATTGCTTCCAGACCATGATTATTGAGATAAAGCTGGTAATCCTAATGTTACTTATTGTTATCACGTGTTTGAAGCCAAGTCAGCTGTTGTTGGTTTGTTTTTTGGACACTGACGAGTTAAAGTTAGGACAGCCTTTAACTGCACTACTAGCATGTCAAATTCATACTGAAGTTGGTTGAACATTTTAATCAGGCATAAGGGTAAATATCACTAATTAGAACTTAGAAGAGTTTACCTTAATCAGAAAATGATTATGAATTTAGCCAGAGATCTTTTTTTATTTTTTTTTGTTGTTGTGGATAGACCTTAGCCAGAGATTTTGTTGTGTGCAACTTTTTTTTCTAAATTGACGCAGCATTAATTAATTCTTTTAGCGAGTACATGTCGGAAACATTACGAAGGTTATTGGATGTGATGGAACTTTCAATTGGACTGAAAATTTGTAAATTATTTAGTTTCTTGTTATTGAGCTTTGAAGCAGTTAATCCTAATGGTTTCCTTTCTTGTTGCATATTTAAAAAGTCGCCTTTTATTGGTTCTGTTTGAACTTTGAAGAGAGTAAATCAAATCATCTCTGTCAATTACCTTGTGAGCTTACTCTGCACTGTACTATTGGCACTTAAATTTTAATTCAAAGGCTGCTAATCACAGAGCATTTTAATTGACCAGTGCACGGATTATCACAAAGAGCTGCACCAAAAGGAATCAATGGTTAGAATACTACTGAGTTTCTGTATCTGGGAATAAAGAATTTGTCCTTATTGGTTTCCATGAAAGATGTGATGACACTGAATTATTAGGGATTTTATTATGCAAAAGTGATTCAAAGTGTGAACTGCTATTTGGATGGACATTGGTAACCACCACAACAAATCGGATTAAGCTTTTGGATAAGTGGTTCTCAAGAGGTTCTGATATCAAACATCATCATTATCAAATTAAAACATATTTATTTGCCACAGTGTTCTACTTCCATGTAGCTCACAGAATCCCACATGAATGACTCTCTACTTAAGCTTAATATTTTGGGTTAAATGATTTTACTACTTGGAAGATGGAACTCAATATGAGCCTTGTTGAACTTTGCAGGAACTGGGAGCTCACAGCACCGTGGACTGGGGTCAAGATACAAGTACCAGTCAAGTTCATAGTTGGGGATCTGGACCTCACTTACAACACCGGGAATGTCAAAGATTACATACACAAAGGTGGCTTCAAAAGAGATGTTCCATTCCTACAGGATGTAGTTGTGATGAAAGGAGTAGGTCACTTCATCAACCAGGAAAGACCAAATGAGATCTCTGATCACATATACGACTTCATCCGCAAGTTCTAACTTCCTCAGAAAAGTAAGTTTGTAATAGATATCTGTAGCAAGTTAATATGCCTGCAAATTCCAGTTAAAACCGAATCTGTGTACACTTTACTGACTGCAAACTTGTTAGTAACATGTACCTTCTAAAGTTATGAAATCTTAACCAGCTCCTAGAGTTGTTAAATTGCTTCCCAATAAAACCACTCTATAGCAAACTCGGTGAATATTTTCTGAAGAGTTGATCCATACGACCTTATGAAGGGATATGGAGTTTCATTGTTATTAGCAAATAAGCAATTAGGTGATATTGAGGGGACTGTGTAAGGACAAAGCACAAAGTTGAGGGAAGTTTGTTGGATTATCGTTATGTCTTGAGGAATTAAGGGGAAAAGAAGGAATTAGAGGACAAGCTCCTAATAAATCTGTTATTTATGTACAAGTTTCTCATAATGTTAGATGTAAAATAGTAACCCCTCATGACATCACATTTGGATATTCATCCTTCACATAACATTCTCTCGACTAATCTTTAAGTGATATGTTTGGTAAATGTCATAAGCATCCATGATTGAAAACAAACTAGGACTATCAAATTACACTTCTGTTTTACTCTTCATTTCATGGGTGTTACGCTCTTGATATATCCTTCTTTTTCAAATTAGACACTATTTCCTTGCTAGTGTGGATCCAGTAGTAAAGAGAAAGGGAACTCCATTATGATGCTTAGAATATGATTCGATAAAACTGACTCTTATGGATTAGTCCTAAATTGAAAACATAACTGTGGGAGAGAAATTCTTTTAAGCCATCGTAAATGGGACAATTTTTGTGGGATCCTGACCGAAGGATGTTATTAATTGAATTTATCAATTAAGTTTTTCCTAACATTGACGCTTCAGAAGCGTATTTTCTAGAGGAATTGGACAACTGGTCAAATGGGAAAGTGAAGAAGAGAGATTATAGTCTTCCGTAAGTTCTTAGATTGCTCAAATATAAGTGCCACTATTGAGTATGGTATGATTTCATATAGGTTCACAAATGTAAAACCTCAAAAAGTATATTACTTTCCGTTGGTATGGTAATTAAATAATATTCTAATACTTATATTATAAAACTATAATTTAGTTATGAAGTCCATCTCAAATCTATAAACAGAGTCATACCTAACTAATGTGTAAAATTCAATATATTATAACGGTCAAAATGTTGTAACATTAACTAAAACATGATTGTCATAGTGGATGAACGAAAGCATTTAACACTATTCCACCGAAATTTACTTTTAGATCTTTGAAACAAGAGCAAGGGAAAAAAGGACTATAGTAGGTGATAACTAAAATGTCATAATCAGTTGTGGCGTAGGATGCATGGCTCCATTTAGGAACATTAATCACCATAATCAAAGATTAGAAACACTCGACAAGGCTCAAGTGAATAATTAACTGAATAACTGGAAGAATGAACCTAGATTAGAACTTGCTAATGAACTCAAAGATGTGATCAGTGATCTCATGTGGCTTCTCCTGGGTTACAAAATGACCGGCTCCTTCTATAACCACCACATCCTGAAGAAATGGAACATCTCTCTTGAAACCTCCCTTGTGTATGTAGTCCTGAACTCCTGGCACCTGATAAGTTAGGTCCAAATCTCCGACGATAAACTTGACTGGTACTTTTATTTGCACTCCAGTCCATGGAGCACTCAGCTCCCAGTTCCTGCAAATAGATTAGCACAAGTCAAAGCATAAAGTTTATCATATACAAAAAGCCTAGAGATCCTCTACATTCTTAGTTGTTGTAGAGAACCTCTACAATTCACGGATCAAATCTTCTAAGTCAATGGACCCCATGAATGATATTGTTTACCTAAATTATATAACAATCTTTTAATTGTGTCGCCCACTGGGATAAACCAATTGTCTTAACCCAAGTAACCAATTGTATGCCTTCTCTACAATAAAGACTGTACGAGAACCTGGACTCATGGAAAAAGGTTTTCTACAATAGTATTGCAAAGAGTAAATTTAGAGAAGTACTGTGAATATTATGGGTTTCCCACAAAACATGAAATGTTTTTATTAAATAAAAATTATTAGGGTTGGTTTCAGGTAGTCTCCCTGTAGCATTGTTGTTTTGAACTTACTACCTTTGTAGTTCTGTTTTAGCAGATCAACCCATCAAGTGAAATCTTTTTGACTCTTTTACCCTCAAGTGGTTTATCTATCAAAAAACAAATTACTCTTTCTGAAGGAGTCAACAAATTTTCACGTAGGGGATCTGTCAACAAAAATAAACCTAGAGGGATAATAAGTTCAAAATAGCGATGCCACAGGTGGTTTATCAAATTAACCTAAAATATCACAAACCTCCAATTATGCAGAAACGTCATTAAAAAGTTAAAGGATATAACTAATAGCTAGAAAGGGAAGAGGATGAGAATAGCTATCAAAGTAAATAATGCAAAAATATACTAAACATGTCTTCAAGTACTCATGTTCATTTTTGCTTTACTGGTTCTCAATGTTCTCTTTTATCTCACTCTCTTATGCGCTTAGGTTATTGAAGGAGAACTACATCCCAAGATTTTAATTAGCATTGTACCTAGAAATTTTTCTTATGTCATTCTTGATCCAAATAATAAGATACTTCTGCAGAATTAGTGCTTTGACACAACCAGACAAACTATTTTAAGGGACTAATATGAAAATATGCATAATTCGTAACACCAATAACCCTGTATAAAGACTAACATAGAACTCCTAATACTTACAAGTCCAGAGCTCTGTAGTAGTTCAATCCCCCAGTGAATCCGGACTTCTCAAATTTGCTCGTGAAGTAATTGATGTCCTCTTCACTTAGCCAATCTGGGAGGCTTATATCTTTATGAGGCTCAGCTGCAAATCCTTCTTTTTTGGCTACCATAGGTGGTGCTGGTTCATGATAAGTTAAGAACTTCTTAATCACCCTCGAAGTGCCAATTCGTGCAAATTCAGATTCGGTTCGTCCTGGTTCCTGAATATTTTTCATGTTTTCTTTCAGCTATATATTCTTTCAGATAATTTTCTGACAGTATGTGATGTTTTCTCTAATAAAAATAGTTTATAGTGCTTTTGTGCAAAATTATGATAGTTCATGATATTTTTAAAATTTTATCTGAACCAAAATTCATGAAGTTTGTTATGGGTCTGTACATTCTGACCATTTATGTCGGAATGAAGGAAGCATGAGCACATATGAAAATGGATTAATTTCATCTAGATGCCTTGAAGTATGGTGTAATTATACAGGTGATTCTAGGGTCTGACTGTTTGTGTAGGTAATCGTGAGATTACTAATTGTAATTACGCTGATGATCCGAAAGTCTGTTTTCTCCCCTCCTTGTTCTTCTTCATCATCATCTTCTTTGGGTTTACCCCTATAATCACTAATTTCAAGGTTACCTTTGCAGATACCCAGATGTTAGGGTCTCTTTTTAATTACATCATGGGTGTCTGATTGTAGCTGAGTAGTCGCAGACGGTTGTGCAATATTTTGATAGACAACTATCAGATGCTTGGTTTGTTTGATTTGGTGTTTTATCTATAAGTTCCTGCAGCGTCTGTGGACTTTTTTCTTCAGTGGGCTCGATCTCCATTTTACTGTTGACGGGGATAAAGACTGTAGGTGGTGAAGTTTCTAAGGGGCTGTTTGGTTGGCATTTTTTGCCCTTGTAAAGCTGCTAAAACTGACAAAAGCTGTCAGTTTTGGCAGCTTTACTTGCAAAAACGTCCATTTTTGAGCGTTTTTGCAAGTAAAGCTGTCAAAACTGACAGCTTTTGTCAGTTTTGGCAGCTTTACAAGGGCAAAAAATGCCAACCAAACAGCCCCTAAGTATTTATCACATTGATGGCATTTGAGAAGAAGAACCAAGTTTCTTCTTTTCCTGATGCCATAAATCAGACAATATTGCTCCATTTGGGGGCCGAAAATGTGTGGATTTTTTATTTTTTATTTTTTATTTTTTTTTTCGCATCGTGGGAGCATCCTATCTGGGGTGTTTCTTTCTTGGTAGGAGCATCGAGTTCGAATCCCGCTTGGATCAAACTTGTCGAGACCCCGGTTCCAGTTCGACGCTGCAGACAGACCTAATGCAGACCAAGTAAACGTCGAAGGAACGAGTCCCTCTTTAATTTCGACCTCATACATCGTGGTAAGGGGGATTTGATCCCCGTCTGACTAGTCATAACTTCCCCGCCTAACCAACTAGGTGGTGCACAGCGGGTGCCCCTAATTGGAATTAGAAATGATAAGAGGCACACCCTCTACCACACCTCCAACCACACTATCTCTCTTGCTACAGTGCACCGGGCCCACATAAGATTTTATTTAATAAAATCTCATGTGGGCCTGGTGTACTGTAGCGAGAGAGATGATGTGGTTGGAGGTGTGGTAGAGGGTGTGCCCCTAATGCCTCTCAAATGGAATACGATTTCTTTCACTGGAAGAGGTGAAATTGTTTTTTTGAGGTTGAAGCTTTTGCTCCCGTTAAATTGGATGCGTGTATCCTACGTGCTTACGATGCTGTAAATCAAACTAATTGAAATATAATTTCTCTTTCGGTATTTATCTCTGCAACTCTATTCCCATACGATTAAATAATCCTTTTTAGCAGAACTAGAAAGCTACCACTCCCATCTTCTTATAATTAATTTCAAGTATTATATCCGTCAAAAGAACATACGTCAGTTTGGCGAACTTGAAACCGGGTTTTCCCGCTAAATCTGTTTAGTTGTGGACCAGGTAAGGGGTGGAACAGAAAAGAACTGGTCTAGTCGTTAAAATTGAACTGAAAAATTTGGCACCAAAGCAGGCGCTGGAAAACACAAACCTAGTCTATTTCGTAACATGCAGCTCAGTACAAGTAGGCAAAACATAAGCTACAATGTTACATAAATATTCTCCTTTTTATCATTGTTTTTGCCGTAGATAAGCTTCTTAAATGCATGAAGTATGATACTATCGAGTCCGAATCTTTTTAGTAACCGCCCAAGTGCGAGTGGGCGGGTTCCTCTTCATGCATAGGCATGATAGGATAACAAATTTGTAATTTGCTCGCCCATCCCGATGATAAGAACTGCTGACTTGCATGCGGGTGGTTCTGAGAGTGAGTGTTCCTATCCCCATATTATCAAAGGTTCGGATGCTAAAACAAGCGTATATCATATATCGTACATCGTACAGAGAGACTTTTAATTACCTGGAAAGTGCAGACATAGTAGTCATCCCCGTACAAAGCCCTCAAGGTCTCTACAGGCTTCTTCATCGCGTTTCTTGGCCTGTAAGCAACGCTGAGGCTCACCAGAGCCCGAACCATATCAGGCCTAAACGTGCACATTGACCATGCCGCTATCGCACCCCAATCATGGCCCACCACAAACACCTTAAATAGTAACAACAAAAAACCAATCCAATCTTCAATAAAAAGATCAATGTTGTTCTAATTTTGACTTGTAAACGTGCTTGTTTCCATTTGGTTTCTGGTCTTTAATTGATTTTAGGGGAAATAAAGATGTGCTTCCTCTAATAACTTATCATGCATGCTACGTCATATTAGTACATATATGAACTTATCTAGGATACTCATAAAATAACTAGGATTTGGACTTGTTTATCGAAAAAATAGTCAACTTATAATCACGGTCGTTTGTTCGTTATTGGATAATTGTGATTTGCTTTCTGGAGTGCAAAATAAAAAAACGAATGCAATTTACACGGGAGTGTGTAAGTTCTAGATTTGGAAAGAACCATTGTCATCGCTTCAAAAATCGGTCATTGTGATTTTAAAAAAAAAGTGGTCTCTCCCATTACTATAAAGATGCATTTGAAAGCAATCCTTAACTTTGTCAAGAAGAAAGAAAATTAAATAGGGAGAAAAATCTCACTTGTTCCTGACCAAGTGCATGAACAAGAGCAACAAGATCGCCAACGACATGCTGCAAAACCTCGGAGATCAGGGGCAACCACGTGATATCCACGCTCAGCGAGGCCGGCGATTTGGTGGCGCCAAGAGTACCAGAGCTCAGGGAATCCATGAAGCAACAGAACTACGGGGCCTTCTCCTTTCTCAGCTATGTGCATGTTGATTCCGTTCACTCGGAGGGTTCTATGGTTGGTTTCTCCTTCCATTTTTATTTCTCTTTATTACTTGAAGTAGTGGCAACCAGCTAGTTTTAGTTTGTTTGCAACAAGTGCATGCATATATATAGGAGAAAGTGGTCAGTGCTTTGAGTTCATAGCATTAGTATTGAACTAAAAAGATATATATCCTCAGATTAGTGCACAAGACTTCAACTGACTCGGTAATTCACGAGGCCACATTTATTTGATGCACCACCAATGCAATGAGCTACGAGTATAAGAGTATTATATAAAAAGGAGAAAGTATCCCGCGCATCTTGTTTATGGTATTAACGGTGTGTCGAAACAATATTTATAAATCGGCTTTTCTATAGAGTACGCATGGGCACTCTATAAAAGAGGAGAGAGATAGAGAGAAATGGATAGCTCATAAGCCACACTGATTTGCATTAATTTCTGTGCATAATTCATTTCTCTTTCTCTCTCCTTTCTTATAGAGTGCCCATGGGCACTCTATAAAAAACCGTTTATAAATTAACCACACATTTGTAAACGGATTCAAGAGTGGATATTATTTTGCTAAAATAATGTCATGGGCCAGATTCCGCGGATAATTTCTATATACATATATACATATATATAGACAGTAGAAAATATATAGTGGCTTTACTCCATTGTATAATTGTATGCAAAAAAGAAACCTAGTCTTAAATCTTAAAAGAGTGCCTAAATATATAAGTGCACTAATCAAAAGATTAAAATCTTATTTATGCATTAATAATGGAATGAATCTGAAAGTCACTGCTTACAATAACACCCATCTATTTTCGGTTGACCAATGTGATCTATTGAAAAATAGAAATTAGTAATATGCTAAGTATTAAATTTAGAATAGATCAAAACGGTCTACTGAATAATTAACGAGAAAGTATCCAGTCCACTCGGTCCATGACACTAAATGTGTGGTCAAAAGACATTAACTCATAGATCATTGAACTTTATGATCCATCCTTGATTTAAGGGTTTATATCCTTTGAATGTACATTTAATGTTACGGACTGAGGTGCATGTGTTGTTCTCTGATAATTTGATGGTCACAACTGGGAGAATCCTTTATATTAATTAAAAAAAGCAAGAAAGCGGATCGAGTTAATTGTTTTGAAGGAGAGTAGTTGGGGGAGTGTTAGTTCGGGAGTAAGGACTATCTTCATTTGCTTGAGATGTTGCCCACATAAATGATGCATGCATTGGAAAGGGGCATTTGGATTTACGAGAAGAAGGGAAGTGAACAGTTGCAAGCCCCCTAGCTCCTTCCTCCGCAAACGCTTGAAGAAAAAAGTCAGCTAGCTGCTATTAGTTAGGCCCACCGCTAGTTGCATTCAGGTTGGAGTTCTCTAGAAATAATCCTAATTAAAGTACGCCCGGTAAAGATAGCTTCTCAATTTAAAATTTCGCACGCGAGTTGAATTAGACCACGGAGCATTCAAGGGAACCTTAGCCCTGGGTGAACCAAGTTACATCATTAATCATATGCGGTGGTGGCCGATACAGAAGTTCTGAAGAATAGTGTCACCGTGTAAGTAGTAGGTAAATAATTACAACCTGTCTTCAATGGGTGTTCATGTTTTTAAAAAATATATATATATATATATATATATACACATTCGCACCATTAATACCAATATTGAATACATTTCTTTTATTATATATAAGTCATAAATAATTAATCACTGACCCGATCACCTCTTTGATTAGTAATACTATCAATCATCCTTCGCAAAAGAGAACTCAGACCTTCATCTAGATTGGGCACTAAAAAAGCCGCTATGACTTATTTGTGTATACGTATTAGAACCAAGTAAGACTTGAGTAAGATAGACACCCTTAATTGTGGTGTACTAGAGTTTGAGAATGAGAAGTTTTGGCTGAGGCAACTGTTGGATAGCAGATTCCTAATCTATTTTGGTTTAGGATTCCTAATCTATTTTGGTAACATGAGGTTATTAGGATTCCTAATTTATTTTGGTAATAGGTTATTAGGATTCCTAATTTGATTTGGCTTTTGGTTTAGAATTCCTAGTATGTTTATGATTTTAGGATTTCTATATATATGGAACAATTAAAGGAGAGAATAGGAGAGAATTAGCATTGTTTTGAGCACTTTGAGAGGGAGATATTGTGAGGGAGTTGAGAGCTTTGGTTAGGGTTATATTTGAGTGATTTTGTGAGTTGTAACCCGTTGTATTTCCCCCGTGGACGTAGACAATTTGCCGAATCACGTAAAAATTGGTTGTACTGCTTTTGTGTGATTTTAATAGCTTTTTAGGATCCCTCGACAGGTCAGTCCTAGAACTGATGAGAGGAAGAGCCGATATCTCACTTTGTTGAGATATTCGCTTCAGATTCTTGTTTCCTTGGTGAGACAATAATTCTTATTGTGACCTGACTCTCTTATTGTGCTGCCGAAGTGCTGCCGAAATTTCCGCTACGCGCAACAAGTGGTATCAGATCCCAGATTTCAGATCTAGGGTTTTTTGGTGGAGGAAGATTCTTGTGTGAAGCTTGGTTCTTGGAGTTCTAGGCTTCGGTGGAGATAACATTAGGAGTTGCCATTGGAGATTTCTCTTTCCACGTGTGGATAGAAAATCTATTTGGAATCCGATCTAGGATTCAGTTGGGTGGTTCCTAATTCTATCAAATTTGTTCTTTCTCTAGAATTTGGAGTTAGTTTGCAATGGGAGAAGAAGGTGAAAGCAGCAAATCGATGGCGAGTACAATACAAGTTGGTTTTCAGAACACTAAGATTAGTGTGGTGAAGTATGACGGCAAAATCAACTTTGGTTTGTGGATGAGCGACGTACAGGATGCGCTCAATGCTCAGAATTTGGAAGAGATCATCATGGTCCACGAGAAGCCACCTAAATATGATGAGGTGGTATGGGAGAAGATGAATAGGAACGCTTGTGGGGTGATCAGGTCCTGTTTGGAACAGGAGCTGAAATATGATGTGATTGGGGTGACGTCTCAACAATAAGTATCTCACAAAGAGTGTTGAGAACATGTTACACTTGCTGCGAAGACTCTTCAGATTTCAGATGTCCAGAGGCACCTCGCTAGCGGCTCATGTGAACAACTACACGAAGTTGTTGTCGGACTTGGCGAATGTTGATGAGAAGATATCGGATGAGTACAAGGCGATTATTTTGTTGGGCTCCTTACCGGATGAGGAGTATGATACCTTCGTGCTCACTTTGTTGAACGGGAGATCTTCTATCAGCTATAGTGAAGTGACTAACGCTTTGACCAATTACGATTTGAGGAGGAAGGACAAGGAGACTTCCCGTGCTAGCATTTCAGGCGAGGCCTTGTCGACGAGAGGTAGAAGCCCATATCCGAAACGTGGTAATAGAGGAAAGTCAAAGTCAAGAAGCCGCCTCCAATTAGCAAAGAACCAATGTGCATTCTGTAAGGAGCAGGGACATTGGAAGAGAGATTGCCCGAAGCTCAAGGAGAAAGAGAATGGCAAGAAAAAAGGCCCGAAGGCCAATGCGGTGAATATTACGAAAGGTGATGATTCCGATGATTCGTGCTTTTCTCTACTGATTACTCCGGAGGTGAACCATGTGGATGCATCAGATTGGATGCTTGATTCCGACGCTATTTTTCATGTGACCCCTAGGCGAGACTGATTTGCATCTTTTGAGAAAGTCAACGAGAGCATTGTTATCATGGGAAATTATCAATCCTGTGGCATTTGTGGGATAGGTACCGTGCGGATTAGGATGCATGATGGAGTAGTCCGTGAGTTGAAGGATGTGAGATTTGTTCCTCAACTGAAGAAAAATCTTATCTCAGTTGGAGCTTTGGAGGCGAAGGGATTCAAGGTGACTTTCGAAAACGCTGTAGCGAAGGTTACTAAGGGATCATTGGTGGTGATGAAGGGAGTCCGCAATCGAAATTTGTATTATCTGAAGGGAAGCACCGAGATTGGCCAGGTTGCTTCGGCTATTTCAGAAGTAAACATGAGCAGACTTTGGCACTATAGGTTGGGGCATACAGGTGAAAAGTCACTGCAGGCATTGTGCAAGCCTATAGGTTGGGGCATACAGGTGAAAAGTCACTGCAGGCATTGTGCAAGCAGGGGCTATTGAAGGGAGCAAAGAGTGGGAAGATTGAGTCCTGTGAGTATTGTGTTCTTTGCAAGAAGACGAAGGTAAAGTTTGGGACTGCTATTCATCAAACGAGGGGGCATCCTGGACTACGTGCACACAGACGTTTGGGGTCCCACCAAGACTGCATCACTTGGTGGTCGACATTGGTTCGTCACGTTCGTTGATGACTATTCTAGGCGATGTTGGGTGTACACCATGACAAAGAAGAGTGAAGTCCTAGATATATTCGTGGAGTGGAAGAAGAGATTGGAACTGCAGACTAGGAGAAAGATCAAGACGTTGCGATCCGACAACGGTGGAGAGTATACTTCAGACCCCTTTTTGCAGCTATGTCGAGACGAGGGCATAGAAAGGCACTTCACGGTTAGTCATACACCACAGCAAAATGGGGTGGCAGAGAGGTTGAATCGGTCTTTACTGGAGAAGATCCGATACTTATTATCGCAGAGTGGTTTGGAGAAGATCTTTTGGGCTGGGGCACTTACATATGCGAACCACCTCATTAATAGGCTGCCTTCATCTGTGATTGAGGGAAAAAACCTCTATGGAGATGTGGTCGGGAAAGCCAGCACATGACTATGACCAGCTCAAGGTATTTGGGTGTCCTTCATATTATCATGTTAGAACTGATAAATTAGAACATCGAGCTAGGAAGGCCATATTTGTAGGATTCAAGCCATATTATCATGTTAGAACTGATAAATTAGAACATCGAGCTAGGAAGGCCATATTTGTAGGATTCAAGCGTGGTGTCAAGGGATACAAGCTTTGGGATCCAGTTGATAAGAAGATTGTGCTGAGTAGGGTTGTCACATTCGATGAGGCTTCTATCTTGAAGCTTCCCAGCTCTCATCAGGTGGAGAGCGACTCGACGAAGGAGATATCGCAGGTGGTGGAGATCGATGCAGCTCCACATTGTCCAGATGGTACAGTATCCATGTAGGTGCCGACTGAGGTAACGCCAGGCGAGCACGACGGTGACACGGAGGATACGAGTACAAATGTGCAGGATCAGGAACCGACGGCTCAGGTTCAGGATTCTATTACGGTTCGGTGACAGAGGAGAAACATACAGATGCTAGCACGATATGCCGACACAGTTGCGTATGCACTTCCGGTGGAGAGTATCGATGAAATGGTGCATACTACATTCAGAGAGGCCAAACAAAGTTCGGAGGCTGATTCGTGGCAGGTGGCTATGCAGGAGGAGATGAAGTCTCTTCATAAGAACGATACATGGGAGCTTGTTGAGCTTCCAAAGGGGCGGAAGGCCATTGGTTGCAAGTGGGTATACACAAAGAAGGAGGGCATTGAGGGCACTCCAGTGAGGTTCAAGGCTAGGTTGGTTGCGAAAGGCTATGCACAAGAGGAAGGTATTGACTATAATGAGGTTTTCTCTCCGGTGGTGAAGCACTATTCGATTCAGATTTTGCTAGCTTTGGTGGCACAGTATGGTTTAGAGTTAGATCAGTTGGATGTAAAGACAACATTTCTTCATGGTGATCTTAATGAAGAAATATATATGACTCAGCCATTGGGATTCCGAGCTGCAAGAAAAGATAAGTTGGTTTGCAGATTGAAGAAATCGCTATACGGTTTGAAACAGTCTTCTCGACAGTGGTATAGACGATTTGATGGTTTTATGCTTGGTCATTCGTACACTCGGAGCCAGTTTGATCCTTGCGTATATTTTCGCAAGTTGAAAGGAGGTGCGTACATTTATTTGTTGCTCTATGTCGACGACATGTTGGTTGCCTCTATTTCCAGATCGGCTATAGATGAATTGAAAGTTCAGCTATCAAATGAGTTTGAGATGAAAGACTTGGGTGAGGCGAAGCGCATTCTAGGGATGGAGATTGGCAGAGACAAGAAGAAGGGAAGAATTTGTTTGACACAGGTGGCTTATTTGAAGAAGGTTTTACAGCGATTCCATGTTAGCATGGATACGAAGCCAGTTAGTGTACCATTGGGAGCCCATTTGAAGCTTTCAGCTGGTCTTTCACCGAAGTCAGTTGAAGATAGAGAGTTAATGTCGAAGACTCCATATGCGAGTGCGGTTGGGAGCTTGATGTACGCGATGGTATGTACGAGGCCAGATTTGTCACAGGCGGTAAGCATGGTATCGAGATACATGCACGATCCAGGAGTGGGTCATTGGGACGCCGTGAAATGGATTTTGAGGTACATTCGAGGTACGCTCAATATTAGTTTGGTTTATGAGTGGGACACTAAATGTGGGCAGTTATGCATTGGTTATGTTGATTCGGATTATGCCGGGGATTTGGATAAGCTTCGATCTATGACGGGGTATGTGTTCACTTTGACCCGTGCGCCGGTGTGTTGGAGATGCACCTTACAGTCTACGGTGGCTTTGTCTACGACGGAGGCAGAGTATATGGCAGTTACGGAGGCTGTGAAGGAGGCTATTTGGCTTCGAGGACTTTTGGAGGAACTTGGTATATCGTAGAGGTCCGTCACCATTCATTGTGATAGCATGAGTGCTATCTATTTGGTGAATAATCAGGTTTTTCATGCGAGGACGAAGCACATTGATGTTCGTTATCACTTCGTTTGAGATGTTCTTGAATATGGCGATGTGAAGATTGTGAAAGTCCACACAAAGGATAATCCGGCGGATATGCTCACTAAGGTGGTTCCGAGCAACAAGTTTGATCATTATCGAAACTTGTTGCACATTCGTGATTGTTGAGGCCGTTAGTGGCCATTTGGATGAACTACGGGCGGCTTGATCCCTTGGGAGAGGGGGTACGTAGGCAACCACATTGGTGCAGCCGAGCTTAGAGAGACGACACATTGGTGCTCATGTTGGTGTCAGTTCAGTGTTGGGAACACTTCGCCGAGGTAGAGAATTGTTGGATAGCAGATTCCTAATCTATTTTGGTTTAGGATTCCTAATCTATTTTGGTAACATGAGGTTATTAGGATTCCTAATCTATTTTGGTAATAGGTTATTAGGATTCCTAATTTGATTTGGCTTTTGGTTTAGAATTCCTAGTATGTTTATGATTTTAGGATTTCTATATATATGGAACAATTAAAGGAGAGAACATGAGAGAATTAGCATTGTTTTGAGCACTTTGAGAGGGAGATATTGTGAGGGAGTTGAGAGCTTTGGTTAGGGTTATATTTGAGTGATTTTGTGAGTTGTAACCCGTTGTATTTCTCCTCCATATAGTGAAATCTCCCCATCCTCTCCCCATGGACGTAGACAATTTGCCGAACCACGTAAAAATTGGTTGTCTCGTTATTTGTGTGATTTGTAATAGCTTTTTAGGATCCCTCGACAGGTCAGTCCTAGAACTGATGAGAGGAAGAGCCAATATCTCACTTTGTTGAGATATTCGCTTCAGATTCTTGTTTCCTTGGTGAGACAAGAATTTTTATTGCGACCTGACTTTTTTGTTGTGCTGCCGAAGTGCTGCCGAAATTTCCGCTACGCGCAACAAGTGATATCAGAGCCCAGATTTCAGATCTAGGGTTTTTTGGTGGAGGAAGATTCTTGTGTGAAGCTTGGTTCTTGGAGTTCTAGGCTTCGGTGGAGATAACATTAGGAGTTTCCATTGGAGATTTCGCTTTCCACGTGTGGATAGAAGATCTATTTGGAATCCGATCTAGGATTCAGTTGGTTGGTTCCTAATTTTATCAAATTTGTTCTTTCTCTATAATTTATAGTTAGTTTGCAATGGGAGAAGAAGGTGAAAGCAGCAAATCGATGGCGAGTACAATACAAGTTGGTTTTCAGAACACTGAGATTAGTGTGGTGAAGTATGATGGCAAAATCAACTTTGGTTTGTGGATGAGCGACGTACAGGATGCGCTCAATGCTTAGAATTTGGAAGAGATCATCATGGTCCACGAGAAGCCACCTAAATATGATGAGGCGGTATGGGAGAAGATGAATAGGAACGCTTGTGGGGTGATCAGGTCCTGTTTGGAACAGGAGCTGACATATGATGTGATTGGGGTAACGTCTCAACAATAAGTATCTCACAAAGAGTGTTGAGAACAGGTTGCACTTGCTGCGAAGATTCTTCAGATTTCAGATGTCCAGAGGCACCTCGCTAGCGGCTCATGTGAACAACTACACTAAGTTGTTGTCGGACTTGGTGAATGTTGATGAGAAGATATCGGATGAGTACAAGGTGATTATTTTGTTGGGCTCCTTACCGGATGAGGAGTATGATACCTTCGTACTCACTTTATTAAACGGGAGATCTTCTATCAACTATAGTGAAGTGACTAACGCTTTGACCAATTACGATTTGAGGAGGAAGGACAAGGAGACTTCCCGTGCTAGCACTTCAGGCGAGGCCTTGTCAACGAGAGGTAGAAGCCCATATCCGAAAGGTGGTAATAGAGGAAAGTCAAAGTCAAAAAGCCGCCTCCAATTAGCAAAGAACCAATGTGCATTCTGTAAGGAGCAGGGACATTGGAAGAGAGATTACCCGAAGCTCAAGGAGAAAGAGAATGGCAAGAAAAAAGGCCCGAAGACCAATGAGGTGAATATTACGAAAGGTGATGATTCCGATGATTCGTGCTTTTCTCTACTGATTACTCCGGAGGTGAACCATGTGGATGCATCAGATTGGATGCTTGATTCCGACGCTATTTTTCATGTGACCCCTAGGCGAGACTGGTTTGCATCTTTTGAGAAAGTCAACGAGAGCGTTGTTATCATGGGAAATTATCAATCCTGTGGCGTTTGTGGGATAGGTACCGTGCGGATTAGGATGAATGATGGAGTAGTCCGTGAGTTGAAGGAGGTGAGATTTGTTCCTCAACTGAAGAAAAATCTTATCTCAGTTGGAGCTTTGGAGGCGAAGGGATTCAAGGTGACTTTCGAAAACGCTGTAGCGAAGGTTACTAAGGGATCATTGGTGGTGATGAGGGGAGTCCGCAATCGGAATTTGTATTATCTGAAGGGAAGCACCGAGATTGGCCAGGTTGCTTCGGCTATTTCAGAAGCGGACATGAGCAGACTTTGGCACTATAGGTTGGGGCATACAGGTAAAAAGTCACTGCAGGCATTGTGCAAGCAGGGGCTATTGAAGGGAGCAAAGAGTGGGAAGATTGAGTCCTGTGAGCATTGTGTTCTTAGCAAGAAGACGAAGGTAAAGTTTGGGACTGCTATTCATCAGACGGGGGGCATCTTGGACTACGTGCACACAGACGTTTGGGGTCCCACCAAGACTGCATCACTTGGTGGTCGACATTGGTTCGTCACGTTCGTTGATGACTATTCTAGGCGATGTTGGGTGTACACCATGACAAAGAAGAGTGAAGTCCTAGATATATTCGTGGAGTGGAAGAAGAGATTGGAACTGCAGACTAGGAGAAAGATCAAGACGTTGCGATCCGACAACGGTGGAGAGTATACTTCAGACCCCTTTTTGCAGCTATGTCGAGACGAGGGCATAGAAAGGCACTTCACGGTTAGTCATACACCACAGCAAAATGGGGTGGCAGAGAGGTTGAATCGGTCTTTACTGGAGAAGATCCGATGCTTATTATCGCAGAGTGGTTTGGAGAAGATCTTTTGGGCTGAGGCACTTACATATGCGAGCCACCTCATTAATAGGCTGCCTTCATCTGTGATTGAGGGAAAAACCCTATAGAAATATGGTCGGAAAAGCCAGCACATGACTATGACCAGCTCAAGGTATTTGGGTGCCCTGCATATTATCATGTTAGAACTGATAAATTGGAACCTCGAGCTAGGAAGGCCATATTTGTAGGATTCAAGCGTGGTGTCAAGGGATACAAGCTTTGGGATCTAGTTGATAAGAAGATTGTGCTGAGTAGGGATGTCACATTCGATGAGGCTTCTATCTTGAAGCTTCCCAGCTCTCATCAGGTAGAGAGCGACCCGACGGAGGAGATATCGCAGGTGGTGGAGATCGATGCAGCTCCACATTGTCCAGATGGTACAGTATCCATGTAGGTGCCGATTGAGGTGACGTCAGGCGAGCACGACGGTGATACGGAGGATACGAGTACAAATGTGTAGGATCAGGAACCGACGGCTCAGGTTCAGGATTCTATTGCGGTTCGGAGACAGAGGAGAAACATATAGATGCCAACACGGTATGCCGACACAGTTGCGTATGCACTTCCGGTGAAGAGTATCGATGAAATGGTGCCTACTACATTCAGAGAGGCCGAACAGAGTTCGGAGGCTGATTCGTGGCAGGTGGCTATTCAGGAGGAGATGAAGTTTCTTCATAAGAACGATACATGGGAGCTTGTTGAGCTTCCAAAGGGGCGGAAGGCCATTGGTTGCAAGTGGGTATACACGAAGAAGGAGGGCATTGAGGGCACTCCAGTGAGGTTCAAGGCTAGGATGGTTACGAAGGGCTATGCACAGGAGGAAGGTATTGACAATAATGAGGTTTTCTCCCCGGTGGTGAAGCACTCTTCGATTCGGATTTTGCTAGCTTTGGTGGCACAGTATGGTTTACAGTTAGATCAGTTGGATGTAAAGACAGCATTTCTTCATGGTGATCTTGATAAAGAAATATATATAACTCAGTCATTGGGATTCCGAGCTGCAGGGAAAGATAAGTTGGTTTGCAGATTGAAGAAATCGCTATACGGTTTGAAACAGTCTCCTCGACAGTGGTATAGGCGATTTGATGGTTTTATGCTTGGTCATTCGTACACTCGGAGCCAGTTTGATCATTGCGTATATTTTCGCAAGTTGAAAGGAGGTACGTACATTTATTTGTTGCTCTATGTCGACGACATGTTGGTTGCCTCTATTTCCAGATCGGCTATAGATGAATTGAAAGTTCAGCTATCAAATGAGTTTGAGATGAAAGACTTGGGTGAGGCGAAGCGCATTCTAGGGATGGAGATCGGCAGAGATAAGAAGAAGAGCAGAATTTGTTTGACACAGGTGGCTTATTTGAAGAAGGTTCTACACCAATTCCATGTTAGCATGGATACGAAGCCAGTTAGTGTACCATTGAGAGCCCATTTGAAGCTTTCAGCTGGTCTTTCACTGAAGTCAGTTGAAGATAGAGAGTTGATGTCGAAGACTCCATATGCGAGTGCGGTTGGGAGCTTGATGTACGCGATGGTATGTACGAGACCAGATTTGTCACAGGTGGTAAGCATGGTATCGAGATACATGCACGATCCAGGAGTGGGTCATTGGGACGCCGTGAAATGGATTTTGAGGTACATTCGAGGTACGCTCAATGTTGGTTTGGTTTATGAGCGGGACACTAAAGGTGGGCAGTTATGCATTGGTTATGTTGATTCGGATTATGCCGGGGATTTGGATAAGCTTCGATCTATGACGGGGTATGTGTTCACTTTGACCCGTGCGCCGGTGTGTTGGAGATACACCTTACAGTCTACGGTGGCTTTGTCTACGATGGAGGCAGAGTATATGATAGTTACAGAGGCTGTGAAGGAGGCTATTTGGCTTCGAGGACTTTTGGAGGAACTTGGTATATCGTAGAGGTCCGTCACCATTCATTGTGATAGCATGAGTGCTATCTATTTGGTGAATAATCAGGTTTTTCATGCGAGGACGAAGCACATTGACGTCCGTTATCACTTCGTTCGGGATGTTCTTTAAGATGGCGATGTGAAGATTGTGAAAGTCCACACAAAGGATAATCCGGCGGATATGTTCACTAAGGTTGTTCCGAGCAACAAGTTTGATCATTGTCGAAACTTATTGCACATTCGTGATTGTTGAGACCGTTGGCGGCCATTTGGATGAACTACGGACGGCTTGATCCCTTGGGAGAGAGGGTACGTAGGCAACCATATTGGTGCAGCCGAGCTTAGAGAGACGACACATTGGTGCTCATGTTGGTGTCGGCTCAGTGTTGGGAACACTTCGCTGAGGTAGAGAATTGTTGGATAGCAGATTCCTAATCTATTTTGGTTTAGGATTCCTAATCTATTTTGGTAGTGTGTCATACCAGGGTGTGGCAGACTCGTTTTTAGAATCCTCATTTGTTTGGGAATCCTCCTTTGTTTGGGTTGTGTTTTATTATAAATAGGACCACGTTTTTTAGGGTTTCTTAAGGAGAGAAAAGAAGAGATTTAGCATTGTTTTGAGCACTTTGAGAGGGAGATATTGTGAGGGAGTTGAGAGCTTTGGTTAGGGTTATATTTGAGTGATTTTGTGAGTTGTAACCCGTTGTATTTCTCCTCCATATAGTGAAATCTCCTCATCATCTCCCCGTGGACGTAGGCAATTTGCCGAACCACGTAAAAATTAGTTGTCTCGTTATTTGTGTGATTTGTAATAGCTTTTTAGGATCCCTCGACAGGTCAGTCCTAGAACTAATGAGAGGAAGAGCCGATATCTCACTTTGTTGAGATATTCGCTTCAGATTCTTGTTTCTTTGGTGAGACAAGAATTCTTATTGCAACCTGACTCTTTTGTTGTGCTGCCGAAGTGCTGCCGAAATTTTCGCTGTGCGCGACAGCAACAATATCCAAACAACAAAATAATGGTGAGGTATAGGAGAAAAATTTATGTATGTGCAATAGTGTGTAAGTGTAAAATTTCAAAGTTCATGTAGTGCCCGAGATGAAGCAAGTCTTGCTCCGTCCGTGATCCCTTAGAGAAAAGTGGGGTCACGTGACTGTACTTCCTCCAATATGGATCCGCCGCCGCCGGTGGTCATATACGTACAGACACACGCTAAACGTTAGCTTTAACTCATGCAAAGGAATCTGGACGTAAACAAAACGAGCATCCATAAAGACCTATCTAATAATATTGAGATCTAAATATGAATGGGTGCGTGTGAAAGTTTATGAGGGGTGGTGGATCTACTTGACTCAAGACATACGTATGCTATTTGATAATGTGTTCCGTCCGTGTTTTCATTTCGAACCAGTTCTCATCTCATGGATCTGATATAAAGAGATCTCTCTGCAACACAATAATGTTACATGACATCCGGATAACAGATCCATAGATTACAAAAAAAAAAAAAAAAAATTATGTTTTTGAATTAAGATGGTAAAAATGTTAATAAAAAAGCTTAGGTAAAGTTATGACTAACTCTCTAGTACACTGGTATATCTGAAATTAACCTAAAATGTTATTATGACTGTTTAAAAGTCAAGTAACTAACAAAACTCTTTTCAAGGTGATGTTTAAGGAAAACTCCTCAGGGACCCCAAAATAGGGGACCCCTGAGGGGACATGTGAGGTGTCAGTCCCTGGGTGAGGTGTCAGCCCATGGGGGGCTGATTTATTGTTCATGAACAGTAAATCAGCCCCCCAGGGGCTGACACCTCACATGTCCCCTCAGGGGTCCCCTATTTGGGGTCCCTGTAGCACTACTCGATGTTTAACCTCTTGGAAAAAAAAACAATATGGAGAAAGAATCATACGTCTTACAATAGGGAAAAGTATAAGTGTATTAAGAGCCATGGTATTAAATTAATGTGCATCTAAATAATATCGATCAACTGCTAAATTATTAGATTTTAAGATTTATACTTAAATCTAACAATTAACATATTTTAAGTGCACATTTAATATTATGAATTGTTCTCATCGGATACTTTCCCCTACCAATCTAGAGTTAAAGAGCGTGTGTCTGAGAAAACAAAAGGCATTCGTTATTATTTGACTCACATATAAACTGATAAAAGCATCATCCCTTATTATTTGACTCACATTTTTTCACGTAGCTTAGCATGTACGGAGTACCGTTCATTGATCTGACAGCGTGACAAAAGGATGACACGTTACACAGTGAAGTACAGTGGAACTGGGACATTAATCCTATGTTCGCGAAATTGACCAACCAACTAGAAGCGATGTGGTCTGTTTTCAACTTTTAATTGCCAGGATAATACTTGTCAATTTAATTATGAGTGAAAAGATAAATCGATCTATATCAGTTATCTGAGTATAAAATACCAAATATCCAGGTATAATAAGCGGGAGCGCATCCTTGTAGGATTCCACACATACAATATGGCTTTTTGAGCTTAGGATATATAGTAGAAATTTATCTATATATGCACTAGGAGATTGAAACCTTTTTTTTGTTTTGTTTTATATTTGCCCACATGAAATACATGCGAACCTAAAGCTTCGCCTTCACTTCCCAACCCTCTTCTCAACTCCCCTTCACTTTTTTTTCTCCTTTCTTCACTCGTCCTACTCCCCAGCCACAAACTTAATCACAGTCATGAAAGACTTTCAACCCCTATCACATTCCCTTAAAATCAAAGATCAACTTCTTAATTACATACTTTGCCTCCTTTTCTCCTCTTTGTTGCTTCTGTTTTAATTCATGAGATTGATCTTGATGGGACGAGAGAGAGAGAGAGAGAGAGAGAGAGACGATTAGCGAGGATTTTATAACATTGGAATTGAAAAACTAGATGGTTGGTCGGGTGGTGGAATTTGAGAGCATTTTGAAGCAAATTATTATATAGAATTTAAGAGAATTAACTGATTATAATTGATAGTAAGAAAGTTCTCTTGAATGTAGAGGGGGAAAATGAACAGATTCACCTTTGGAATTCCAAACAATTTCTTTGATTTAATTGAATTTAACTGAGAGAGAAAAAAAATGCTTCCTTTAGTAAATCATTACTGAAATAATAAATGTGGCTTCACAAAGCAATGATGATTGAATTGTATGTGTGATGGGGAAGTAATAAATGATCAAACTTAACTTATTTTTATTTTTAATATTGAGAGGGCAAATAAGGAAGTCAAAAGTTTTGACAGCTATATTCTCTTTTATAAATAATATAGATATAGATATAGATATAGATGAGACTGATTTTTTCAATACTATCAACCCAAAAGGCCTCTAACCCATGGGAGAGTATCTAATGCATCTGGACTTGAGCACTATTGCATTAAAAGAAGTATGATGCGTTGGGTGCACCTTTAATATACTAGATGAGATGCATTGGGTACTTTCTCCTCGGTCACCAAATTGCTATGCTCGGGGAATAGTTAGGATGGTGTCACAGTGGTAACTCCATATAATTTATCACGCTTACATTTAGATCTATATTGATAATTTTGTAATACCTTACTTTTTAGTGATGTCCTAACGTATTTCTAGTGGTGTCCTACCGTAACTCTAGTGATGTCCTAAGTAATAAATACAAATAAAAATAATAAAAACATGTACAAAATAGACAATTTGATGATGTCTTATGACATTATTGGACATTATGTGGCTCCGCGACTATGCTTCATACTATCTTACTTCACTATCGACATTTCGGGCCTACAATTTCTTTATAGCTCGATATATACTTCCGTATTTTTTTTGAAGTACAAATAGGGCAATACGCTCTATCATTGTATAAAATAGGAAGTTAAATGTATTTACATATATTTATATCTAGTTGTGATTTAACGATAGATCCTAAATTGGTAGAGGAGCGGACCTATGTCGTTACTCTACACAATAGAGGAACAAAGTAAAATCACATATAAATATACAAAAGAATATACAATAATGCGAATAGTTTACCACCCACAACCTATAAGTATAGCACACCAAAAACTTGTTAGTAAGTTCGCTAGGGGACACTCACAAGTAAAAAATAAGGTTTCCTAGACGGAAAATTCCGTCTAGGATACCTAGAATTCCGTCTAGAATACCTAGAATTCCGTCTAGAATGCGTATTCTAGACGGAATTCCGTCTAGAATACGCGTCTAGTATGTTTCCGTCTAGGATGTAGTATTCTAGACGGAAATTCCGTCTAGAATACATTCTAGACGGAATATTCTAGACGGAATTCAAAACCGTCTAGAATACATCCTAGACGGAATATTCTAGACGGAATTTCCGTCTAGAATATTTCATCCTAGACGGAAAAATTTTCCGTCTAGGATGAGTATTCTAGACGGAAATTCCGTCTAGAATACTCATTCTAGACGGAAATTGATGATTTTAATTTTTTTATTTTTTTATTTTTAAATTATCCTAGACGGAATTTGAGCATCCTAGACGGAATTTCCGTCTAGGATGCTATGCTACAGTAGTTTTTTTTTTTTTGAAATTCTACTTTGAGTGCATGTACACAATATTTAACAAAAAAAAATTAATATTCATATCCAACACAATCTAATTATATTCCAATATCAAATCCAATTATATTCAAATAATACATTCACCAAAATAGTAGAGAGATACATAAATTGTTTACAAACTTTTACATAAATTATTTACAATGGCTATGACACTGCAGAAGCTTCTTCAACTCCTTCCCTATACATTTACTCAAGCCCTCTTCTTCTCCTTCTTCACCTTCTTCCTCATCATCCTGAGTGTAACATAAGGACACAAGCAATGCATCAATATATGTACAAACTGATCCATAAGGACACAAGCAATGCATATATATAAAAGAGATACCAATAGTTGAGATTGTTAACACAGGCTCTTGCAATAGATAGAAAATAACCAAATATGCACATGTATGGTATGCTGTGTAACCTTTGTAATCTCAGAGGAATGATAAAATGCGCATTTCACAGCTACATCAGCATATGTAAGATATCAGTGATACCAAGTTGTTTGTCATTACAGTCACCTCCATGCTCTATGTTCAATTTCTGTCTCTTTACTTCTCTAATATTGTCTGCTTCAGTGTAACCAAAGGGTGGATATCTCCACCTTTTTAGTCAACAAAAGGAAGGAGATAAGAACAGATAAACCAGAATAAGTTACGTTCCAGTCCTTCCAATTTCTCTTTAGTACAATTATTGCCTGAAAAGGAACTTTTCTTTTAAATTGTCATAAAAGTATGATCCAAAGAACAGATAAACCAGAATGATGAAAACCCTATTATCAGAAACATGGAATTTACCTTCATGTAAATTTCTCTTCAAAGAAACACCATTTTGTAAATTCTCTTTGCTAGCAGCCTAGCACTCTGCCTTGAGAGAGGATTAGCTTTATATGGCAATTCAATGCCTGCGAATATGACAACAAATGCAAGCAAATTATCAAACAGATCTTCTTTTCATAAAAGAAAAAAAAACACAGTAGATCAAATAGATAACTTGAAGAAAAATTCGTGTTACGACATGTGTCAACTTGAGACCCTTGTCTGTTCTCATCAGCATTGTGATCTGAACTAAGGGAACCGTCATTAGTAAAAGTATTACTACAGTGAATTAAGGCCATTATAACACATATTAGCCAAAAGAGCAAAGCACATATGCAAATTGAAGGGTAATCACTATAACCTGCTATAGATTGACGGCCTTGCTCCCGAACACTAAAAAACATAGCATCAATTAGATTATATTATAATTACTAGCGCAGTGAAATCAAGTCCAACTTCTGACCACCTAATTGATTAGATTTAATTACATGAGTTGAAATAAACTCTGGTAATACCAAGCAGAAGTTGGGAACTTGAGATACTTAGGACGATTGCATCAGTTAGATTTAACAATGGTGCACAATGTAATCAAATTAGGCGATATTATTATACTAACAATTGTTTAAGAATAAGCTGAAATTTAACTAGTTGAAAGCTAATAAAATAAAATTAGATATTATTATACAAACATTTCTTGATAAATGCATTAAAAAATGATGCACGAGCTTTTACAAGATATTAAGATTCAAGCATTTCCAGGTGCTTGTATGTAAATTATATATAACAGGTGAATTGGTTAGGGTAAATCTCCACTTCACATACTCAACGTGCATGTTAACAAGAATGATGAAAGTCTAATTGAGACGGAAAATTACCAATCAGCATGATGACAAGCCTACAGGTTAGGCAATTCAAGGACCCCATTGGGTTGAGACTTTCAAACTACATCAAACTGAAGCATTGCATGTTTAGATTCATGAAACGAGCCGGTTCAATGATTTCAAAATAGACCTTTGTGATGTAGCCATGGTCACAACCAATTGGGATGAAGTTACAGCATGGTCACTCAAGCATCAATATCCAACTATTGTTGACATTCAAAATTAATAGTCCAAAATTTACACGCTACCATAGATTATAAAGAAAATAAGTTGAATCTCGAAGAACAATGCCAAAGCAATTCCGAAGAAAGATTATACGTACATGTTTCTTTCAACTGCTGAGCACTCATCTTATCAAATAAAAGCATCCTCTCACAATACTTGTTATACAATGTGCTAAGTAGAGATCTCAAACATTGTGCTAAGAACAAAATAGTAGTGTATTAAAAGGTTTTTCAGTGGAATTGGCTTGCAATTTGTGTATTGACGATAAAACTTGTAAATCAAATCCCTGTATAATCAAGAAACCCTTCAGACCCCTGAACCCTGAGTCAGCCGACCGACTCACCTACAGCGTCCTGGGCTCCTGCGCCTCCCGTATCGCCTGCACGAGCGCCGCCGTGGCCATCGCCTCCACGCTCCGGTTCCTCAAGCAAGTCACCGACGAGCTCGAGCCAGATCAAGGGTCGAGCCAGATCAAGTGGTCCACCGACACGGGGGGGAGGATTTCGATTTGGGGGGTGTGGGGAGGGGGGAATTTGGTATTTATTTTTTTAATATGAGCCAAAACATCCTAGACGGAAATCTAGGATGTATTCTAGACGGAAATTTCCGTCTAGGATACCTGGTAATATTTTAAAAAAAATTAAAAATACAAAAACCGCCTCATATTTGCTCTAACGCAACGGTTCAAAACCGTTGCGTTAGCCATGGAACCGTCGCCCTTGAGCAAGTGCAACGGTTCTCAAACCGCCTCATATACTGCCGTTGCCCTACCTCTACCGTAACGGTTTTGAACTCTATTGCGACGGTTTTTTGAACCGTTGCCCCTGCATCTAACGCAACGGTTTTAAAAGGCAAGCAGTTATTGCAACGGTTTTAAAAGATCTAACGCAACGGTTTTAGTATGCTATAGCTATGGTTTTGATAGAGCTACGGCGACAGTTGGATCTATTGCAACAGTTTTAAAAAACCTAACGCAACGGTTTTAATAGGCTATAGCTATGGTTCTCATAGAGCTACGGCGACAGTTGGAGCTATTGCAACAGTTTTAAAAGATCTAACGCAACGGTTTTAGTAGGCTATAGCTATGGTTTTGATAGAGCTACGGCGACAGTTGGAGCTATTGCAACAGTTTTAAAAAACCTAACGCGACGGTTTTAGTAGGCTATAGCTATGGTTTTGATAGAGCTATGACGGCAATTGGAACTATTGCAACAGTTTTAAAAGACCTAACGCAACGGTTTTAGTAGGCTATAGCTATGGTTTTGATAGAGCTATGACGGCAATTGGAACTATTGCAACAGTTTTAAAAGACCTAACGCAACGGTTTTAGTAGGCTATAGCTATGGTTTTGATAGAGCTACGGCGACAGTTGGAGCTATTACAACAGTTTTAAAAAACCTAACGCAACAGTTTGGATTGAGCTATCGCAACAGTTTGGATCGAGCTATCGCAGCAGTTTTGATCGAGCTATTGCAACGGTTTTAATCGAGCTAATGCAACAGCTCAATCGGACCTGTTCTTGGTTTCCTACGTCAAAATAATATAGTATTCAATTACCTGGATAATCTTTTTAAGAACATGACCAAGTCAAATTTTAATACACAATATAAAAGTGATTATGTTGAGCATAATCAACCATAATGATAAGTGCCAACATACATCAGTATAGTATAAAAACTACAAAGTATTAAATCCACACTACCAACATTTCAACTCAGAAAATATCGTACCGAACTAACATTCAAACAATGTACATCAACATTTGATTACAAAACATGAAACTTCTCAGTCAAAGACTATATTCTCTATTTGTTTCCAAAAACTTGTTCCTCAATGTCAAATACTCACTAGGAACCTGTCAGTATCAATCTCAAACTTGGCTTTCATCATTTCTGTACCTGTGTAAATTTCCATGAATCAACGTAATTTTTGCAATGATGATAATAAAATTGGGAAAAAAAGATGTTTGAAAAAGAAGTTAAGAGAACATATTGATTCATGAGTACCAGAAGCGTGATGAAAGGAGCAAAAAATTCTCAAGACATAAAGCATATCGATTCCTCCTGCAAGAGTACTGAAATCTGAGAAATATAATAAAGTCGCATAGATACAAAAGAAGTTATCTTAGCAGCAATTTATACTAGGAAGTTCTTAAGTTGATGAGTTATCTTAGCAGCAATTTATACTAGGAAGTTCTTAAGTTGATGAGTATTCAGAGCGTCAGAATGTGTTGGTTCTAGAAAGGAAAATACCTTAAATTTCTAAAGTAGTTCAGCAGATGTTAGAAAATCTAAAATCTAATGCATGGAGGTCCAGTATTCAAACTGAGGCATTATATGATAGTTGAAATTGTAAAGAGACTGCATAAGAGAACCATCAATGTGAAATTGTAAAAAAGGGATTCTTTAGCTGCAAAATTGATATACAGGAGAGTCTATTTTTCGCCTAGTTCGTGGAGTAGAAAGCTTACAATTGGGTAAAAGTTGGTCAAGAAAAGTCAGCAACCATAGATTAAGTGGCAAAATATGTAGTGATGGAATAAATGCTAGCGTGTCTTTCCTTACAGATTTATCCAAGCTCAATTTCGTTCATGTCTTCCTAGTCGCACCTAGAAACTACAATCTCTACTTAATATTTGTATGTTTGCGATGTTTGCGATGTCAAACTTACTGCTTCTATTATCAGAAATGGGTCATGGGTTCAGTCGGTTTCTTTTGGGCATCTGTGCATGTTTATCTGCTGGGGAGAAAGATCCTTGGTAATAAATGTATGAGTTTACAAGTACAAAACTAATGCAATAGCATGAAATAATAAAATTGGGGAAAAAGATATTGCAATTATTCAAAATAAATAGCTTAAAATAAAGGAAATAACCCACCTGCATCAAAACCTTCCATTTGAGTAAAATAGGTGGCTACAGATTGCTAAGGGTCTCCATCAAACAAGCCCTTGTGCTTTTCATTCAAATGACAATTCCTGCATGGAAGTAAGGGACTTTCATTAACATTTTTATGCGTAAAAAGTTTCAGTTCAGTATTGTAGGGACTTTCATTAACATTTCATTCAAATAACCATTTAGCAATAGCTTTACTGCAGAACTTCACAATTAGTATTGTAGGGATACCAATCAATACTCTTCCAATAAGAAATGTTATTGGCAGTTGAGGGCTAAATATTTGAGGAATGTTCTCGTGGTGAAAATGATGGTAAGTTTGCTGGACGCCGCTGACCTGTGGATGAGGAAAAAAAAAGAAGATGTTAGGATGCAAGTGTTCTGATTCTAAATGCAACTGAAGTTGATAGAAAATTTGGGTACAATTCATCTTATTTGCTAAATGTTTGTACAAATGAAGTTTAATTTAGTATGTGTACTTTTATCAGATTTTCATATGTGACGCTATTACGCCAAAGGGTATAACCCTCAATTTTGTTTGAAACACGGGCGTTATTACAAAGAAATAAATGATGTTCCTATTGATTAATACAGGAAAAGTGAAATATACTTACTATTCCAAATGCAACACCAGTAAATGCAGCATGATAATCAAAACTTGGGGTAGGGACTTCAGGAGTAGGATACGCGAAACACAACAATAAAGAAAGGATCGCCATAAAGGATGTAACTGCAAAAATAAAAAAATAAAAAATAAGAAATAAAAAATAAATAATCAAAGAAGCTAAAAGCAAACTCTTGCTATCTTACAAAGATAATGGATAACCATCATGAAACAAATTGATACTTACCATTCTGTCCATTTATGACAAAATCGTCAACATATCCATGGACTTTGATCCAAAAGGCAAGTATAACAACCCCAAAGCTGATTCCGGCCATAACATCAAGCAAGCTGTGCATACCCAAGTACATCCTTGCTGTTAAGAAAAATAATCAAACTTCAGGCATCCACAAAAGTTTCTTTTTAACTACGCGTAAGAATCTGATACTAGCGAAGAAAACTTACCTATTGCAATCAGCATAACCTTTGTGAATACTAGTACAAACCCAACCAAAATTGTGATGTTGTCCCTTTCAGCCCCGCATGTCAGAAAATAATACAGCAAGTATCTACAACAGGCACAGAGCTAGCATTAGCCAAAATCGAAATTAACAAAATTAACACTTGACGAAAAAAAATTAGATGCAAAATGGCTATACTCTGATAAGCACACGGTGTTGAGGGCATGCGACAAAGGAAGTCCATACTCCATGGCGTTCTCTTTCTCATCATCGGTCGCGGTAACTCTCCTCAAAGAAGGGCAACTGGGTCTTGGTGCCGATACCAAATCCTACGCAGCATCAAAGACGTCGGCTGCATTACCTCTTGTTTCTAAATCAAAGGGACAGACATACATCTAAATCAAAACCATTAATTCACCTTCATTGCATTTCCAGCATAGTCGCAGAATGCCAACAGGATAGTCGCCTGTCTTGCCAATTTGCTATGTCCACTCTACTCATTACCAAAACAAAAAGGAAATCCATCAATCCTTCAATTTCATCTCCAACCGCCAATATTTGCATTAGCAACATATTTCTAAACAACAACAAGAACTCTTCTTTTACGCATAAAAAAATACGTGCGACTAAGTTAGGATACTACTGATTTGAATGAAAAGTCCCTTACTTCCATTTGAGTAAAAAGTTTAATTGTAGAACTTTGAGACCAACAATGCAAAATCCTAGTATTGTCTCTCAAATATAGTACCAAACAAAGTTTCCATCAGTTCAGTGGTTGTAGGTCTGAACAGCAAAATACACGGGGGTGTGAGATCAAGTTTCAGTTTAAGGTTATATATCATGACTTTGTCAGAACTGATGATCTTAGAGCTACAGTCCACAGGCTGGAGTTTAATATATCTATTCGTACTCAGTGCAAATATAGGTGGGAATGTTTAGCTTGGATTACTCTTGAGCTTACAAAGGACGAGGTAATCAAACACATTATTTGCACTCACTGCAAAATAAATCCAGGTCTGCAAGTGATAAGGCACAGGTTGAACCCTGAACACTAAGAAGATTCAATTAGCAGCTACGCATATAAATTATGAAGTATGAACTCTTTTCAATACAAATAAATATGTTTCCTCACCTTTGCATCTTATTATCTTTCTTGATCCAACGAGTCCAGACGTTGTAGGCATCGAAAATTGCCTATAGGTCTCCACGAACGGTTCAGTGTTAAAGAACGACGAAAAAACGTCACTATCCGATCCACATGAGCCTAATCGACGTCGACGAATGAATGAA
>NC_033800.1:49505172-49546808 GCF_001876935.1 Asparagus officinalis
AATTGATCTTGAGGGAATACAAGTCAAATTTTCTTTCATTGTCTTTTTACTACAAATTTCCAACAAACAGGTCGTTTTTGCGGGAATGAACCACCCGGCAACGCGGGTTAAGCGTTGACTTATCCCTACTTAGGCTTCGGGATAAAATGCCCCAGACTGGATTCTGGTATCTTTTTTAATCGGTGAAAGACTAAACCGGCAACGCGTGTTAGGCGTTGGCTTATTCCTACTCAGGATTCAGGATAAAATTCCCCGTACGTGTGAAGCACGGATTTTAGGAGTTTGGAAATGTGATGTCTTCTCCAGGGGTAAAGACGAACCCGATGCGGGAGAGGAAAAATTTTATATTCTATCTCCCAAAACTGAAGAGGAAGAATTTTATATTCTATCTCCAGTTGGAAAGGAGACTCGAAGTGGGATCTCCACCCCCAGAATCCGAAAAGGTGAAACTAGGAGTGGGATCTCCACTCCGAGAATCGAAAGATTTGGATAATCCTAACTGTCAGAAGGTTTGATTACCGAACTAAAGGTAACTTTCTCGTTTATCGAGAGTGAATTATAGTTTTGACCCTAACTGTAGGAAGGTTTGGCAAAGTGGGAGTTTGAGGTGACCCTAACTGTAGGAAGGTTTGATCACTCGATTTGAAAATGGACCTCTCGTTCATTGAAGGAATCAGGAGGGGATTTTGACTGTGGTCCTAACTGTAGGAAGGTTTGACCAAGTGGGAGGTTTGAGACGATCCTAACTGTAGGAAGGTTTGATCGCTCAATTTGTGGACCCCTCGTTCATTAGAGGAATCGAGAGGGGGATTTTGGTTGTGGTCCTAACTGTAAGAAGGTTTGACCAGGTAAACAGTGGGAGTGGGAGTACAAATCACAGTGGGAGTGTTGACTTGTACAAATCACTCTGAGGGGGTTCCTGATGTCAAGTGACAAATACTTAACACAGAGGGTTTTGACAATCGTCAATGTTAAGTGCACAGACGCATCAAAAGTTTGAGTAGGTTCAAACGAAAGGAGTTTTGGTGGTCCCACCGTCAATTAGTCTGATTGGTGGGAGATTTTATGGTGGGAGACTATGAATCGTCAAACACCAATGAGTGTTTTGTGAGGGAAGATTGATCCAGTGAGGTGATCGAATCTCATCTCAGCAAAAGAGTGTTCGGGAATCATAGTAGGAGTTTAGTGTTTATCATTTTGTTCATAATGATCAGGTTATCCCTAAGAAAATTACATGTAATATTCTTTCGGGAACTTCCCGTTACACGAATTATCCACCCCCAGCTTCCTTTACAACACTGGGTGTAACGAGGAGTACATTATCCTCAGTCGCATGTTCGGGTTATCCTTAAGAATATATGATTCTCTAGGAACTTCCCATCAAAAGTGAGAAACAGTTTAGACTCGTGTGCCTATTGGAGTATTGAAAGGAGCAGTTTATACTCTTATACTTGTCGGAGTGTCGCCATTCTCATTTGGCTTATACTAGCATTATGACGCCGGCTTCAACCAAGGTTTGGATGCTATTCTTGAGAGTAAAGCAATCCTTGGTGGGATGAAGGACCCTCCGGTGGTATGCACAGTACTTTGGATCCGTCGTGTTGTCAGCTTCCTCCTGATTTGTGATAGGTGGTAGTTTGATTTTGTTGTTTTCGAGGAGAGACTCGAAAATGGCTGGAACGTCTTCGTCCTTGAAGGAATACTCTTTTTGGAGTCTCGGGTCCGAAGTCTTTTGCTACCTTCGGGATTGCTGTTGTGATATTTAATTAGTACCAACAGCAGCTGCAGGTGCCTTGCCCTTACCACGGGAGGCAAAGTTCGAGTTCGAAGGATTAGCCGTCGGTTGGCTCCTCTCGGCCTTCTTCCTTCGGAGGAAGCGTTCGGCTTGCTCTCCGCGCACCTTCAACTCTTTCCAGTTGTTGGACGGTGCTACTCCCATAACCTCCAACACGTCCAAGGAGAGGTTGTTGTGACAGGTTTGGAGGATGAAGTCCTCTGTGATCGGATCTCGGTAATTCTTCGCCTTATTCCGGAAGCGTTTGACGAAATCGTCGACCGTCTCGTCGTCTTCTTGCTTCTCATCGAAAAGTGTCCTAATCGACACTTCGGCGTCATCATCGAAGAAATGAGCGAGGAACATGCTCTCCAGATCCTCCCAGCTGTTGATGCTTCTGGGTTTGAGACGGCGGTACCAATCGAAGGCAGGCCCACGAAGGGTGCCAACGAATGACCGCACCATCAAAGGCTCGTTGCCAGAGATTACTCCCAAGTGGGACTTGAAATAGATCAGGTGCTGAGTGGGGGAACCCTTCCCGTCGAACGGTGTGAAGTTGATTAGGTTAAACTTCGTTGGATATGGGATCGATTACCACCCTCTTGGATAGGGACATGGAATGCCGGTCTTCTTCCCCTCTCGAGTAGACATCAGAGCGTTGATTTTGCTCTCGAGGTCTTTTATCTTCTCGTCCTCGTCTATATCTTCGTTCGAAGGACGTTGAGGAGAATGAGTTGGACCACCCCCAGCGTTTTTATTTTTAGGGGGTGCATTTGAACCACCCCCAGTATTTTTGAGGGGTGCGTCAGCCATGATGACTTCGTCCACTTCTGGATCGCTGTCAACTACGACATTCTGGGCGCGACGGCTAGATTCACCAAATTGATTCGACAAATCTCGGATCTGTCGGTCATGCTCTTGTCTCATTTCCTGCATGGCCATTTCTATTTCGATATTGAATGCCTCTTTCTGTTTAGTTAGAGCATCCTCAAGAATTTTGGCGATTTTTTTGGTGTTGACCATGAACACTTCGCGGGATTGTCCCGGACTGGATACCGTATTATCAGAAGCGATTGTCGAGTTAGCATCCGATGCTTCATCGTCCGAGGATAATCCCCTCTGCATACTCTGATAATCTCTTCGTCTAATAGTTCCTGATCGCAACCGGGTTAGACGATGAGATATAAGCGGGTCAGAGATAGAAGGTCGAATCGATTTTCCCTTATCAGCCATATTTATCGTGACTTCTGGGAGTTCGTCCCCTTGAACTGCCGATCGCTTTTTATGGAGACGCTTTGGTCTAGACTTGGCCATCCCGTTAGAGATCCTCTCGAATACTGGGACCCTCTGCGGAGCGGTCTTGGGACAGCTACACGCTGATAATACTGCCCTGATTAGTTTGGTATACGGACAGTGAGAGTCCGTTTCCCGGGTACATCTCTTTCGAGATTCATTCGTACCCTCAGCCTGATAGTACAGCTTATAGACATTACGGTCAGAGCAACCTATCGGCTGTTTACATGACTTCTCAGGTATAACGCGTTCATCTGTTTGACGCGTTTTCTTCTGAGTAAACAATGCCTTGTTGGCGTCTACAGGAGTCCCTCGTTTGGAATCACACTTTTCTGAGGGTGAAATCCTAACGGGCTCCTAGCCTTCTGTACGCACCCCCAAGCGGGCGGTTACAAGAATCAGCTTGTTAGGAGATCGCGTACGACCCCCAGTCTAGATGTTTGCTCTTGGTTCCTTCAATGGTCCTAAGCGTTCCTTAACAGGCGCATTGTCTCGATCTTCGGGTAGAGAACCGAGGTGATCCCTCAATGGAATTCTAACTCTGGGGAGGTCCATACCGCCATAGGGTTTTGAAGTTGACAAAGGCTGGGGACCAGCTTTGGATCTGGAATCGATCGAGAGACACGACTGATATCCTTTATCGGGTAGGGGCGCTGACTTAGCCTTCGGCACCCAAACCTGCTTAGATCTTGGTGATTTCTTAATCACCTCTTCCCACTGCAATTCTCGTGTCTTTCGCACAAGGATCTGGGTGTGCGCAATAAGTGCACGGCGCTTCTGGACACGCTCCTCGAGTGTAGAGCGGGTTCGTTTGACACGAACCCATTCGTTAATTGGAGGCCGGTAAGAGGATTTCGATGCTGGTCGTGGCGGTAGATTAACGGCTTGGCGCTTTCTGAACTCCAGATCTGCTTGGTAATGGAATCCATCCACCTGATCCAAAGCCTTGGCGAATTGGCGCGCGAGGCGTTGGCGCTTCCTTTGACGTGCTCTCTTTGATAGAGTTGGCGCGCCTTCAGCAGTCGGTTCCTTGATCACGAAGGAGTTCAGATCTACAGATATGGTCTCGTCGGATGCCGGCAGATTGTTACAAGGTGCAACTGTTGCATCGACTACGGGGAGATCGACTTCACGAGTCTTCAGATCTGGAGACCGGCGGATCTTCTGGAATGAGGAGATCTTCCTGCGCTCATGAGGAGAAGTAGATCTGGAGGAGGAGGAGGAGATGTACTCTTCAAATTTCTGCTGGTCGAATTCGTATTCGACCTCTTCGAGCACCGGGATCTTGATCGTCGGCTGCGGCACGATAGCTTCGACAGCGAAGCTGTTGGCTCCCACTGTGGTTGCCAGTTTGTTTGCGGTGAAAGTTGATTTCTTCATTGCTGAATCTATTACACGTTTATCGATTACAGATTCAAAGTAAATTAGTCTTTTTATAAGACTTTCGTACACAATAAAAAAATATAACTCTCTTCAAACAAACGCAGAGATCGTTTATCGGTCTTCTGCTTGCGTGGGATCTTGGCCTGTGACGGGGACGCGTTAGTCCGTGGACCACCGAACGATCAGATCTGATTGTAGAAAAATTGGGCAGAGCTTCGTCTATCCACGAAAGGATCGAGAAACAGTAGCTCTTATCTCGGCGAAGCGAGATAATCACTCTTCTTAAGATTACCGCGACGGGATAATCCTAAGGAACGAACCGGGCTGCGGATCTAACTCCTCCTCCTCTCTGAAATCTCAACACTTTAAGTCTTCAGTCCGGCAGGGCTTCGCCGAGGCACCAGGATTTCAGATCTGGAAAAATGAGGGTCTAAGGCTTGTATTTATAGGCTTTACGGACGTCCGGGTGGTTAAAACCGCCTAAAAGGCCATTTCTACATTGGAGACACCCCAGGGTGTCTCAAACTGGACCGAGACACCCTAGGGTGTCTCAAACTGGGCCGAGACACCCTAGGGTGTCTCGTTTATAGGCTCCAGGGGGTTTCGGGTGGTTAAAACCACCTAAAAGGCCACTTCTGCGTTGGAGACACCCCAGGGTGTCTCAAACTGGGCCGAGGCACCCTAGGGTGTCTCGGGTGGGCCGAGACACCTCGGGGTGTCTCATTCAAGCTGAGACACCGTGTTATGCCTGTTTGATTGTTTCCGCCGTAAATTCTTTGTCCGAACTCAGATTTGAGTGATTCAAAGTGCGTTGGAAATCCGACGAGGCGTTCTATAAGCTCCAATGATTAAATCATCCATGGCATAAATGAGACACGAAGGGTATTTCACCGTTTGTGAATGATACAAGGTTCCCGATTAGTTCATATCTTCATCATTCCGAAGTTCCGTTGTTTCACGTAGTTCGTCGGTTTACTTCAAGCGTTCACCGACATCAATCAAGCTTCTGTGAACCAGATAGTGACGTTCGTCGTCATTTCCTAACACTGAGCTGTTCGTGGAGACCTATAGGTAATTTTCGATGCCTACACCACTCAGTGATAATATTGTACAGTCGGGTCTCTTCGTCAAACCATGTCAAACTATCGAGCCTAGGGTATGAAAAACTGTCAAACCCTAATAGCTCGATTAGTGTTTGTTGATATTAAACTCATAACCTATAAGATTAAACTGACACTCAGTTTATCTTATTCACATCGGCCAAGGATTTCCTGGCTATAGTTATATCAAACAATCTTATGACATCATCCCCTTATACTGGGAGAGACGAATCCCATCTTGGCATCTCAATATCTACTTATGTCTCGGGATGCACCCAACAAGAACCGTTATGCACAACTCATTGAGAACTGTGGTTAGGTAAAAGTTTAAGTACACCTATACTGACATGTAAGATATTGCACTCAGGCCTCAGGTCAAGAGATTACTATGTACTATATCACTTGAGAACTTCTATTTGACAGTTAAGTATAATTACCAACTAGATGTTCTCAGCGAGTCGTTCAGTCAACTCATTCACTAATGAGTCACCTGTATACTGTATCTTGATGTCTCACATCAATGATCTAAGAGATTGATCATCTCCTTCAAAAGGAGAAATAAAGCATACACTAGTCTAAACCAAAGTGATGATGTCCTATCTCAACACTTCATCAACTAGGAACATTTTAGAATATACGTTACCGACAAATCAGATCTCTTCATTACGATCATATCCGAAATGTCTGATAGTCTAGTATCATTCTAAGGACTTTATCTGTATTAAAAATATCAGATAAATCTGACCAAAATAGCTTACTATCATTTTGAACAAGGATGTTATATTCATATAGGTCCTGTTACAATATATAATTATTGCCTGCAGGGCACCTATATCTAACAGATGCACAATTTTCTAAATCAATACTGGAATGACCAAGCCTCAAATGCCGCAGTCTAGTCGAATCAATAGAAGTCGTCAGCTCTCCACCTGTCACCGTTTTTCCAATCAAACAGTACAGGTTATTTTCCTAACGCCCTTCATCACAATCAAAGAGTCTTCCATAATCTCGAGAACCATGTCCTCAATACGAACTTTCAGACCCTCTCTAACTAAATCTCCAATCGAGATCAAGTTCTTCCTCAAAAAAGGAACATACCTCACACCATGTAACTCTCTAACCATCCCATCAAACATCTTGATGCAAATTTTACCTATCCCAAGGATCTGATATACACGATTATCACCCATGTATACCACACCACTATCCAGCTTCTCAAAACTGGAGAACCATTCCCTCTTAGGGCACACATGATAGGTTGCACCACTATCCAACATCCACTCAGATTCCTCTGAATAGCAAACTGTGGGACTAATAGAGAGCGAATAAACAGATGAGTCAGAAAGATTACCATCCGATATGACGATGTTTGCTTCTGATGATGGTTGCTTTTCCTTTCCCTTCTGCTTGTTCTTCATCCATTCACTGAGCTTTGGATAATCTTTCTTCCAATGACCAGTCTCTTTACACCAAGCACACTGATCTTTGCCAACTGTAGGATGTTCTACTCTAGACTGTAACTTTCCATTCTTCCGGCTTGGATTCTTCCCTCTTGCGATCAATGCCTCTGCTGTTGTGTCACTTGTAGACTTCTTATCTTTCTTTCTTAGTTGGTAATTCACAAGAGCAGTGGTTACCTCACTATACGAAAGAGACACCTTCCCATTAATTAGGGTAAGAGCAAAGGTCTCATATTCCTCATCTGGCAAAGAACTCAACAATAACAAAGCTTTGTCCTCATCCTCTATCATAACATTCACATTCGTTAAATCCGTAAGAAGCTTCGTGTAGTGGTTCATGTGATCACCAAATGCAAGCGATTCTTCAATTGGAAGCGATAAAGCCTCCTCTTCAAATGCAAGTGATTTTTCATACTCTTGGTCAAATACTTGCTCTCAAGGATCTCCCAAATCTTCTTAGCCGAAATCTGATTCATCACATCATACTTTAGATCCTACGTTAAACAAGACCTAATAACACCACACGCCGTTCTATTCATCTTCTTCTAAATATTCTCTTTAATATCATCTGGCTTGCCATCCAACTCCAAAGTATCCTCCAAATTTTGCGCGTTCAGCGCATCCAAAACCTCACATCTCCATAATCCAAAATTATTCGTGCCATTAAACTTCTCCACATCTATCTTCATAGAGTGGATATTCAAATTTTGAATGGTGTTCATGCTAGAAGCACCACCCTTAACACCCGATGTACTTTCTTTTCCAACCATCTTCCTCAACACACCAATAACCAATGCGGAACCAACTGAAGAATAGATCCAAACTAAGGAAAGATAGAATTTTTACCAAAAAAATCCCACCTTTATCTCCAATTGAAACCCCAGACGAGCTTCCAAAGCGATCTACTCCTCCAAATAGCCCAAGCGTAGCCTGAGCTTTGATACCACTTGTTGAGGGCGCAGCGCGTGTTCTGAGGATTCAAAAATTTGCCGAGAGAGAAGGCACACAAATTAACTAATAATAGCACAAACTCAAATACCAAAGTTTAACGCGGTTTGGCAAATTGCCTACGTCCACGGGGCAAGAAGGGGATGAGTTTTCACTATAAAGAAAGAGAATACAAAATAGAGATTACAAGATCACTCAAAAGCTCACAAATAATCTCTCAAACTAAACTCTCAAATCTCTCACAAAACCCTCAAACAAATTGCTCAAAAAGAACTCTCTTTTATGTGCTCAAAACTCTCCTTCAAGCTACCCCAAAACTCAATCAATATGATCAATAAACCCTAAACAAATCGTGTTTCTATATATATTAAATAGAAAATCTAAACAGTGCAAGAAACCGAAGCAGGCCCAGACTCAACTCGTGGTCGACCGCAGAGACACGTGCGGTCGACCAAAACCAACGACAGAAACCAATAATCACTACAGGGTTTGGCCGGTCGACCGCCGAGTTCGTCGCGGTCAACCGCGAAAAGTCCAGAGACTTTTCCCCTGTGTTGTGCACGTTAGCGGTCGACCGCCGCGCCACTCGCGGTCGACCGCAAGACACCCAAAATCTGTCCTTCACCTTTTTGCCTGAACTTCTTCGCCGTTGTTCACAATTCTACAAAATTTGGTCTCAGTTGAGTTAATTTTAGCAAATTTTTTTGCCAAACAAAGAAGCACTCAAAATTGAGCTAGGTCTAGTCCTAATCTAATTTTAGAGGGTTGCCAAACACAATACCCTAAGCTAAATGAATGTGAAATTCACTCATCTGATTTGTCTAAGTTCAGTCTTTTTTTCTTCAACAAAACAAAATTATACAGTGGTCTCTTGATTATATTTAACAAAGAAAGCTGTTTCTAGGATCTCCAAAGTCAAAACCCGTATTATATTTGATAAAAATAATAATAAATGGAACAGCTATTGAGGGATTGACGTGCTAGCTGTTTTTAAGCAAAGTAGGCGAAAGGTGGCAACAGAGATTGTCGTTGTGTTACTCATGAAGCAACCAAACAACAAACGTGAGCCCAACAAATTTTCAACATTATTTAATAATTTAGAGCCCTTATGGCCTCTTATTATGGAGGGGTGTTGGTATCATCTCAGTTCAAATTTTGGATACCTTGTAAATGAATGGTGCAGTTAGCCGCAGTTAGCCGCAGTTAGAACACGCATCACATACCAAGTTTAAATACTTTTTAACAAATTATTACTAGGATGATATGTACCTAATTAACACATAACGATAATGAGCATCTTAGAGTACCATTTTACAGTGCAAAAATACACTACCAACGTATTTAAAGGAGGCCAGTACGATCTGAGATAGGATTTAGAAAAGTCTCATATTTCAAATTCAAAATCAGTCTTTGTTTGTGGTAAGACGGTGTTAAGGTAGAATAAGTGGTTTGGCAATGGAATTAATCCAGTCGGATCGATGCTAAGACATTGCTAAATAATTTAGCTTATGAGGGTGAAAGTCTCTCATTGTTAGATTATATTTGTGCTACCATCAAGATAGAGGCTGCAGCCTTCCCACAGAAACGCTTCCCCTTCATTCATAGGGGAGGAAACAAACCGGTCCATGCTCTTGCTAATATTAGGACTCTCAATGTTGTTCTTCATTCATTTTTCCTTAGCGAGATACAAACTACTCATGTTTTAGATTCTCCTTAAATAAAAATTTGCATGAGTTTTCAAAAGAGAGACATTGGTCTTTATCCAGAAAGAAAACGAAGAAATTACGTGGTGTCAAAATACAGAGGTTAAGTATAAGTCCTCTATAAACATAGGACCTACTAACCAAACTGATGTTAAGACAAATTCTGACCACTAAGCTACATTTATAATATGATGTAATCATATTATAAATTTCATATCATTTATTCATTCCTTGCGATTGTTAAAAGGTTATCATTCATGAACCCTCACAGTTTAAACATTTATTGTAGTAGCGAAAGTATTTTGAAGTTAAACTCTTTTATTTTTCAGTAAGAAAGTATTTTGAAGTTCCTGGAACTTAAGAGGCAAACTTACACCAAACTGCATCCAACATGTAGTCCCACTTCTTTTCGTAAGATACACGTGTCGTGTCAGCTTTTCCTGGTTTGCTGCTGATCTAATCACAATTGACCCCACGATTAATTACCAACTTAATGAACCCCGCATCTTGAGCGAGAGAGAGAAAGAGGGAGAGAGAGATTTGACCACAATCTCTCAAATCAATGTAAGCATTAATCAAATCTCTCCTCTGAATCCTCACTGTCTCTTCTTCCATTTAGAAAACAAGTCATTTATTAGTCTGTTGCCCTCTCTCTCTCGCCCCCCCCCCCCCACTCCAAAAAAATCTCAAATAACAAACGAAGCAAGACCAAGCTCTTGCCTCTCCAGGGAATCTTTACCACCAGTGCTACAAGGTTTTGATGCAACACAAGAGAAGAAATGGACAAAGATGAAGTACCACTGCTTGAAGTAGAAGAGAGAGGACAAACTCTCCTTTGGAATTGCTAATTAATCATCATCATTGAGGTACAACTTCATGATTCTTGTCGTTATTGGTCGACTTATATGTTGTCCTTTGATCATGTGACTGGGAACTTAATACAAAGAAAATCTCCTCTACTTTTTATCGATTGAATCTTGATAGATGTAAAATGTACTTACGAACAGAAAAACAAAATTTCCATTGCTTTGAGAAGGAAGGAGTTCACAAATTTCTCCTCGATTATGGGCATTTAAGACACATCAAATGCTCTTCTTTTATCATTATAACACCCTCTGTTTTGTGATCTTATTGGTTACATAGAGAAAAGTTAACGCAGTCTGAGTTTTTTTTAGCTATAGGGCATTCATCTGCAATACTTGACAATTTTGAGTTATTTTTTGTTCGGTTTTAAAATAGGTGTTGATTTAGTGCAAGGTTGGTGAAACTTTAGGGCATTTAGGTGCAATTTAGCCTTCATTTGCTCATTAATATAACTATCTATTCTATATACTGTTGTAGTAGTTTTAGGGTGTGTTTAGATTTTAATGGGGTTAAGAGTGTTGGGTATCAACTCAAACTCCAAGTTAGTATAGTGTTTTAATTCTTTGTAGAACTTCATGAGAATTAGATAGGGTTAGAGATCTATCATGATTAGGAGTTTGGGTTCCATCATGATTAGGAGTTTGAATTCTATTCTAATTAGGAAGTTAGGCTAGAGATAGGGTTTTGGTTTCCCTATATATATTATTCTATTGTTAAAGGAAAAACTAAGAAGAATAAGTGTAGAGAGAAAGAGAGAGGGTTTGGCAGTCTTTGTCCGTGCAAAAGATTATAATTTGAAGGTGATAGTGGATTGATTTTGATCCCGTGGTTTTTGCAGTCTTTGTCCGTGCAAAAGATTATAATTTGAAGGTGATAGTGGATTGATTTTGATCCCGTGGTTTTTCCCTGTTGAGGGTTTTTTGATTTTGATCCCGTGGTTTTTCCCTGTTGAGGGTTTTCCACGTTAAATCTTGTGTGATTTTATTTGCTACGTTTGGTGACTTTTTTGGGGTTTTTGCGAGATCTAAAAATTCCAACAAGTGGTATCAGGGCGGGGTTCGACGGTTCGTAGAGGTTTGATCGGTGCGCGATTCGTGAAGGCGTCAGCGGTCGAAGCGCGGCGATCGACATCGGGGAAAAAAATCTGTAGCAACGGCATACTGTAGCAGCCGAGAAGGATACTGTAGTAGGAACACTGTAGCGGCACAGCGGGTACTGTTTACGCAGATCCGACGGTTGAGCTTGATTTGTCTTTTGATTAAGGATTTGGAGGCGGATTTTGGTGATCCAGGAGTCGTTCCTTGGGGTTTTCGACGTGCTGAGTTCGTTTTTTATGTCGGTTTTATCAAATTCAATCTCTACAGTGATTGATTTAAATTTTGATCGTGGTTAGAGAATGATGACTTCTTCGGGTCTGAAGTTTGATATTCCGCTATTCAATGGCAAGACAAATTTTGCAGTATGGTAGTGCACGGTTCAAGATATTCTTATGCAGAAGGGTGTTGATCAAGCTTTAGAAGATAAGAAACCTGAAGGATTGAAGGATGCTGAATGGAGTTCTATGCAAAAGAGGGCGGTTAGCACAATTCATTTGGCACTCGCCCCCGAGATCAAGTACAATGTTATGCAAAAGACCACACCAAGGGGGCTGTGGGAAAGGTTCGAGGGGATTTATGCGTCGAAGTCGATGACCAACCGATTGTGTTTGAGGATGGAGCTTTATTCGTTGAAGATGGAAGAATGTACGACAATTCAAGACCACATCAATGCTTTTAATCAGCTAGTTTGCCAACTTATGAATATAGATGAGGAGGTTAAAGAAGAAGAGCAGGCGCTACTCCTATTATCTTCCTTGCCGAAGTCGTACAAGCCGTTAGTTCAGACGATAATTGCAGGGAAGCAGACTTTGAAGTTCGACGATGTGACAACACTCCTACGTGAGAATGAAAGAATGATGGGAAAGGAGAGCACATCTAATGGTGGTGAGAGTGCACTAGCTTTTGAAGGTTCTAATCGAAGGAGGAGTACGAGGAGATGTGACAGTTATCGAGGAAGTCAAAATCTCGGGCCCGAGACGATAGCGAAAAGGAGTGTTATTATTGCGGAGAGAAGGGTCACATTCAGTTCAGATGTTCCCAGATGCGTGATGATTTGAAGAGTATTAGACAGATGAAGCTTCAAGAAAATGGAAAGAAGGCGGACTCCTCAGTGCTTGTGTGTGATGAAGATGTGGTTTTATTGATGCAGAGTATAAGTGCTGATGCGAGTAACACTTGGGTGTTAGATTCTGCAGCCTCTATGCACGTTTGCAACAACAAAAATTATTTTAACACATTGAAGACAGATGAAGAATTTGACGACGTGATTATTGGAAACAATGAGAAGATGAATGTTGAAGGTGTTGGAAGTGTTCACCTCAAGCTTCACACTAGGAAGGTCGGAATTCTTCATCATGTGAGATATGTACCGTCATGTGGTGCTAATTTAATTTCGTTGGGTGAGATGGCATCATGTGGGTACAAGTATGTGGGTGAAGAAGAATGGTGCAATGTGTATAGAGATGGTGATTTGATTTTGCGAGGGAGGAAGAATAGCAACCATATTTGCTATTTAGATGGGCGATCCGTTAATAGTGTAGATTACTCTTCTCAGACTCTTGTCCACAAGGGAGAGGTGAAGAACAAGAAGGAGAGGTGAAGAACAAGAAGAAGAGAGTGAGTTTTTTTGAAGCCGTTGAGACACTTGGAGATTTTTCATCGAGGGAGGATATGTTGGGTATCAACTCAAACTCTAAGTTAGTATAGTGTTTTAATTCTTTGTAGAACTTCATGAGAATTAGATAGGGTTAGAGATCTATCATAATTAGGAGTTTGGGTTCCATCATGATTAGGAATTTGAATCATATTCTAATTAGGAAGTTAGGCTAGAGTCATGGTTTTGGTTTCCCTATATATATTCTTCTATTGTTAGAGGGAAAACTAAGAAGAATAAATGTAGAGAGAAAGAGAGAGAGAGAGAGAGAGAGAGGGTTTGACAGTCTTTGTCCGTGCAAAATATTATAATTTGAAGGTGATAGTGAATTGATTTTGATTCCATGGTTTTTTCCTGTTGAGGGTTTTCCACGTTAAATCTTGTGTGATTTTATTTGCTGCGTTTGGTGGTTTTTTGGGGTTTTTGCGAGATCTAATAATCCCAACAAAGAGAAGTTAAGAGAATCTAGGTGAGAGAATAGAAGGGAAGGAAGTTCCCTTCCCATTGGTTACACCCCAATTTGGAGGGTAACAAATTTTATACTATTAGGAGGTGAATTAAGGGGAACTAGGGTCAATAACTTCACCTCCTAATTGTTCCCAAATAGGGTGAATGTTCCCTTAACTTCCCTTTTCCCTTATTCCCCTCAATATAAACAAGCCCTTAGTGGCTAAAGGCAAACTTAAATGAAATAGAGATTACTCAGATTTATTTGTTAGTTGTGGTATTGACCTATAAGAACTATCACTTCACTTTAGCATGTGGTCTTGACCATAACAACTATCACTTCACTTATTATATTTGGTATCTTCTATCAAAGGCTTATTTTACATTTCCACAGAGGTGAAAATTGCTCAATCACTATAAGAAAATAAAGAGAAAGAAATATGTTGATAAACAGGCTAGGAAATGTTTATCTAGATCAAACTGGGTCACCTGTCCCGATTGTTGCACCTTGAATCTATAAGACATGTTTGGAAATCAGAAAGTAAGTACAAAGTAGACTAAACATTGAAAAAGCAATTTCACTATTTATTTTATATCGTGTGATAAGTTGGGGAGTGACTACAAAATAAATGAAAAATAAAAATACTTGATCAGGTTTTCATCCCCTTTCACCTTTTGATCTAATATAATATTGAACTGCTTAAATTTAGAAGTTTGATCAGAATTTTAGATTTAACGAGATAGATGTTTAATTTGTCAATATGAAAATGTGCTCCACCTTTATTAAGGTGCGAGCCTTAGAAAATAAATCTAAATTTTCATTTGATGGAGATCCGAGTGGTCTAACTCAATAGATAAGGGATGGGATTGAATTACTGGAAATATTAATTCAGTTTGAAAAAAAAACCTTCTCGAAAATATAAAAAAAAAAGTAAAAGACACAATAAAAATATTTATATAATTTATTATTTAATGTCTTATAAACTTTTAGAGACGTGAGAGCTTATTCTTCCCTTGATCGAGCAAAGATTACAAAAGTAACCTACCAACCAGATAATCCAATAAAAATATAGGTGTAATTTTACTTTTGAATCTAAAGTTAACCAGATACAGTATCGCCTGTGCTCAAAAGTTAGCCACTTTAACTTGGTCGTTGATCATCAACGGATCTTCAAAACCAAAAGATCACACGCCTGTATAAAAAGCACAAAATCAACCCCACTTAAGCATTTTAGCTACACAAAGATTAACAAAAAAAGGCCTGCTAAAAGCATTATTTAAAAATAAAATAAAAAGAACTACTTAAAAGCCTGCTCATTTCGGTCAAAGCAGAACGCTCGTCACAACCCGACCCGCAACTCCTAACCCCACAACCGGTGAGCAAGCTTAACCTCACCAGGGGGGGGGGGGGAAAAAAAAGAATAATTTCACAAAACACCCCTCGTGTTGCACATAACCCGCTGAATTTTATTTATCTTATATAACTCTAAACTTTCTACTGTTTGACAAGATCCTTCTAAACTTTAAGCTTTTCTCACAGGTACTCTCTACATATAATTTAGAAAAAATTAAAATTTTATTGAGAGTAGGCAAAATACAAAATTTGGAGAGCAGGTATTATGCTTGTAAATGACAATAGAAGGAGTTTGAAAAATTCTGCAGTAGGGTCCTGCTAGAACTTTAAGTTTAGGAGAATTTTATGAGACGTACAGCCCAAAATTCTAGGGATTATATGAAACAACCAAAGTTTAAGAAATTCATGTAAACATCTCCAAAGTTCAGGGTGTTATGCGGAATTAACCCAGAAAAGAACCATCACTTAACGAGGTAAATAGGCGAAGCATTGGACGCCGAGATCCGGTGACCCCATTAATAACTCGCCGCCCACACGGCCGCTCCGTGAAGTTGACAACCCTTCAGCATGGTCCTACACGCGCCCTGCCTCCTCCCACCTAGGACCGAATTCGCGTTACGTACACTGGTGTCCGTTTACGCCGGGTAAGGTTTGGTCCGCTTCAAGAAACCGAACGCGCTCTTCCACCACTGCTTGCGCTTCTTGGACTTGGCCCTGTCGTGATCTTTCGAAATGGGCTTCGAGAGCTTGAAGCGGGTGGAATCGATACGTCGGGATTCGGCGCGCTTCGTTTGGCGCCGGGATTCCTCAAGAGCCTGTTTAGAGAGAGAAGAGTTTTAACTAAAACGATCGGTTGAATTCAAATGTTACCGTCACTGGTTCCACACGAGAGCCACCCCATGTTTGGTTAGAGAGAGAGAGAGAGAGAGAGAGAGAGAGAAAGTGTGGGGGTATTTTGGGGACAAACCTGGACGTAGTTGATTTGGGGGTCGAAGCCGTAGCCGCTGAAGTGGGGTTGGGGCTCCGGCATTGGGAAGATTGGGGACATGCTCGGCATTTTGGAATTCGTTTCGCTTGGCCGAGAGAGGGTGAGGAGAGAGATTTCGCGCTTGGTTTAATGGTTCGGGGTTTGAAGCTGGGGCTTAGTTTTGAGAGGGAATTGCGGATGTGCCACTGAAGAAGGGTCGTTGGCCGTTGGGGGCGTTCGAGATCTGATGAGCGTGCGCGAAGGAGCACGGGTATCCTCGTCCGCACAGCACAAATCCCCTCATCATCCCAGCGAGCTGATTGTTAAAGGAGGGTCTTACCTCTTTCATTAGCCTGGATTCTTTTTACACGTTTCTGTTAAATTTTACTGACATAGAGATCATATAGCTCTGCATGCCAAGGTAGCAAAAAATATTAACGAGTCTAAGTTTATCCTTGTACATCATGACTGTCACATCAGCAAAACTTCAGTGAAATTGTAAGTTTGCACTGAATTTGTACTTTCATTGATTTTTTTTGCAGATGTGGCAATGACATGGTATGGTCGCATCATCACCATGTTAGCATGATTTACTAGAATTTTGTAAAAATGACGCTTAGGCTGCAAGTACGCGTTAGAATTTAAGATTATGACCATCAGCTCTCACCATAACGTTACAGTTTTGATGTATAGTGACACGATGCTTGAGCATTCACAGAAGTGTGAGAAACTTTCAAGCTATCCGTTATTTTTCCCCTATATGAATGGAAACAACCTGCATGCTATAGTGATAGAATCTATACATATGCGCGTAGTTATTCAAGACGGTGGAAATCTTGATCCTTAACCATCCAACTAATATTACATATGCGCGTGCTTATTTAAGATGGCGGAAATCTTGATTTTTAACAATCTAGCTAATAAATACCAAAAAGGATAAGTAGTACTTGTAACTTAAATTTATCGCATTTATAAACCCTCGCTCATTTCTGACCTTACTTAATATATGTTCAAGAAAGAATTTACACTTTAGTATCTTTTGTTATGTAAACATAGGAATATTCCTCCCAATAATCTCATGTGACTCTCAATGCCTCAGTGTTAATTTTAGAACATCTAATACTCAATGTTCTTGAGTTTACTATCAAATTGTATTATTTACTTTATTATTGTTGTTCGTTAAGTTAAAAGTGAATTGCAGATTAATTGAAGAGTGGAGGTTGTCACATATATTTTAACTCTCCATTTCTCTAAATTTTTGATAAAAGTAGGTGAAGTAAAGGAACTAGATGCTACTTTTGTTACTTTTGAACAAAAAAGTATATTTGTTTCTCTAGAAAAAACTACATAAGATATTTTCTTAAATGCCAATGCAACACCTATGAGTCATTCCTAAATTGTAAATCATGTTCTGCCCCTCAAGACTCGAAAGTAGCTAAAACCTGAGTTAATTTAGGAATAAAATTAAATTTTATATTACATGGATATTCTCCATTTCTAAATAAAATCCCGAAAGATTCTATTTTTAAGATTCTATTTTTCTTACCCTAACAATATTTTCAATTGTTATCCAGACCAAAAAAAAAAAAAATGAATGGAGTGAAAGAAGTACTATTCCCCTACTTCTAAAAATTTGTAAAAGAAAAAAAACATTACTTTAGCTATTTCCTACTTTATAATTTCAGAAGTTATTTTTTTAATATACTTTCCACTTTCAATTCTTCTTACCATTCAAACGGGACCTCATTTCATCTTAGATATTTATTTGTCATTGTTTAGCTAATTAGCTTTTACATGACTATAAAACACGACATAAGCATTCACCTTAACTTTACCTCACTGTCTCCTCCAAACAAAATTTGTAATAGAATTTATCTTTGGCAAAAACCAACTTTGTCCTAATTTTTTTACTTTGCATTTACTTTTACGAACACCCCTTTTAAGGAATGGATTGACCGGGTCGGAGAAAGTGGTCATGGACCTGTGTGGTCGATTCGCGAGCCCACCGCATTCCTTTTTGTTTATAAGCTGTCCCAGTTCCGACTAAAAAAATCTGGACAAAGTTTGTTTCTATTTCCTTGATAAAAAATTTGTTTGAAGAGAGATGTTGAAATTATTAATACCTGAGTATAGTTTCAACTTTCAAGTTGAATAGAATAGATTAAAAATAGAAGTTAGGATCATTACCTAGTAGATATAGCTTTTATGTTAAAATTAGTTCCTAGCTTTAAATACGGATTTCTTCCCAACCAATGGTATCACACCTAAGAGTATGATCCAAGGTTTAGATTAAATTTGGTTCCTAACACCAATTTAAGGCTCATTAATTCTAGACCGGGCTCCATTGCTCCCCAAATTGTATGTATAAAAAGATTCACCATCAAACCTTAGAAGTTTCATGCAATGAGCATTGAATGGGCTATATATAGAAGTTTCTTGAAACTGAACTATTGCTTCATTCACAAAAAAAAAAAGTGAAAAAAATGAAAAATTAAAATTCCAATTTTATTGGCATTACACAATTTATTAAGCTAATTAAAACTGTAGCTGGAACATATAGTATAATCATCTTCTTGCTCCTAACAACATTGTTATTCTAATTTTAAGAAAAAACTTATATATAAACCAGATATGATTGTTGAATAGAAAATATTTCAGATCATAGCATGCTAACATAGAAAACATTTCGGAGTATTTAGATCTGAACTTTTTTACATCTACACGTTAGTCGCAGCATAATTAAATTAAGGCATCTCGGGACTTAACTTTGTCCACAATTCAGATATAGAACTCTGCTATGTATATTCTTATCAATCTTGCCTAATTATTTAAATAAGTACAAAAAATTACCACAATAGTTAGGTCCCCACCCCGAAAAAAACCCCCCACCCCACCAAAAATTAAAGGAGAAAATATATAACGAAATGTCAGGATATTGAACTCATAAACATCTTTTTCTTATGCATATTTTGTCGTCAGCTTGTTACAGACAATCTCATTAATTAACGAGATCAAATGTTTTTTTTTTCCCGTGTCGAAAGTAGATCTAGATCACATAGTTATAAACTGAAACTGCCATTTTCCCGCAATTTATTTATTATTCCTTCCTCGATTTTCTATTATTAATCACCTCTACTGTCATCTCAAACCCTACCCAATTAAAGATTCGTCTATTATTTATTTTCCTTTTATTATATAGTTCTTTCTATATTGGTCCCTTACATATTCAATATTTTTAAATTAGTCTCTCATATTATTGTAATTAATAGGTAGCCCCTCAAATACTATTACTTTTTTCAAATTTGCCCTTATTGTTAGCCATCGGCCGTCGTCTGATTTGGGGAAAGATTCCATTTTAACTCGATCTTTTTATCATAATTTTTTACTTATACTGCTCCATTTGAGTGGCTCCAATTTCAAAATTCATTTCGTTAAAACTATTTAAACCCATATATGAGTCCCCGGATTAGTTTAGACCTATTCCTTCAATCCAGTTCTTAAAACTTCTTATGATTTTCCGATGAGGACAACTAGTTGAGAGTAGAAATGCGCTCCTTCATATGTGGTTAATTAACCTAACCTCAATTGGCAAATTACACGGAATAACTAACACAGGGAACGATATGAAATATCTAATAAGGTTAGGGAGACTAATAGCAAGCTTAATGGTTTACAAATTATTAGAGATTTAATGGACCATGGTCAAAATAACCCTTTACTGTTTTCCGGGTGGTGCTACAAGGAACCAAAAATATGGAACCCTACATGGGACAGGTGAGGTATCGGCTCTCTGTCCCATGATATACTGTTCATAAACAGTGCATCATGGGGACAGATAGCCGACACCTCATCAGTCCCATATAGAGTCCCATATTTTTGGATCCCTAAGACATTTTTCTTGTTTTCCCACTTGATTCTGGCTCCTGCTACCTGCAAATTGTAACGGACACAATTTATCTGCATGTGAACAAAAGAGGAGTGTTTTTAGGTAAAACGGTCGAGTCTAATGAGGACAGTTACTGAACCCAACGCCACCTTCACGCACTCCTTTTGATTCTCGCGTCCGTAATAAATTAAAAGCCGTTTTTTCAGTTTTCTATTTTTTATTTTTTTTATTTTTTGCCATTACTTCATTCAGTTACCCAGGCAGATCTACAATTATTATTACGCTTTTGTTAGGATCCGGATCATTTCCTAATGGAAAGCTCTTAATATATCCTAATAAAAAGATCCTACCCTTTCATTTTCATCATGGTCTTTCATTTTCCCACCTATCCTTGTGGCCCCCCTCCCAACTCTTCACAATTCTTCATTAGAAAATATTAGGACGAGGAGAAGATCCCAATTCCTTTTGTTAACCAGTGCATTTAGGGCACTAGTTTACCATAAATATTAACATCGTTATCACCTTCAAAGACGTGAATTTCAAGAAAAACCATTATTATTGTCCATGTATAGCATGCTTTGGAAAACTAGGACTCATGAAGCTAGTTAATTAATTAATATTTTTTTTTGTTTATGGCGAACAATATTTCTTAAGAGAATAAAGAAATAAAATAACATTTTTTTCAGTTACCTTCTTCACTTTTATAAATTACTAAATCATACTCTGTTAATTAAGCAAAATTACTGAATCCTTTTCAGTTTCTTTTATACTTCCATTCTGATTGATACATAATATATAACAATAATAAAGAGAGTTAAATTAGTGAAAAATAGTTAATAATTTGAAACCATTGGATAAATGAGAAATGAATAAAGATGGCTATTTTGAATTATTCTATTTTAATGTAAATAGTTTATAGCCATTATTTTTATTTTGCTTGATAGACATATTTAATTTCAAGCCTTAAGGAAATTATTGACTCATGTACATATTTTCTCAGAAATTCTACAAGTACAAATATTAAAGTAATTAATTACATTAATTCCAAGATAATAAATGATCCTTAACCAATGCCCCGGGGAAAAAGGATCCTTATTATAATTAAATGGTAACAAAAGGCATTACATGAGTACAAGATACATCAAACTATATATCTTAACCCAGAAATTCGGGCCTAGACCATGGCCAAAAGTCGCGTATCTATTTTTTCCCGAGCTGGACACATGCCCGAGTCCGACCCAAAGGCTCTCTGGGGTTCGGGCTCCAAGGCGGCCCGAAATTTTTTTGAATTTTTTTTTATAAAAATATGCTTTAAAAATTAGATTAATTTATATATATATATATATATTATATATATATATATATATATATATATATATATATATATATATATATATATATATATATATATATATATATTATATAAAATATATATATATAAAAGTATGTATTAGTATATATTTACATATTAGCATATAGCTATATATATTATATATACATATATTATATGTAAATATATTGTATATACTTATAAGTTATAACTTGAGAGAGAGAGAGAGAGAGAGAGAGAGAGAGAGAGAATCACATAAGTATATATTTATTTATAAATATGTATTATATAGTTATATATGTATTTGTTACACACTTATATTATGCTTTTTTAAGTATAGTTATATACTTTACTTATATGATATACTTTTTATATATAGTAGATGCAGTATACTTACATATAATTATATTTATATACTTGTTGTGCCATAGAAATAAACAAGTGTTAATCACATTCAACTTGTTGACACGTGTGCCAAGCAGACTATAGCCTAACTCAATGCAGACAAACCAAAAGAAGAGTTATCCCTTCTCGCCAGGCCGAGACAGGCATCCCTGCTTGTCAGGCCGAGTCGAGCCTTCTCGATAGGTCGAAACAGGCGTCCCTTTTTACTAGGCTGAGTCGACAACTTGCAATGCCGACTAAAAAGGCGGTACTTGTCATCCCTTCTCGCCAACCAAGTCGAAAACTTGCGAGGCCGACTAAAAAGGCGGTACTTATTATCCATTCTCGCCAGGAGGCGTCCCTTCTTGCCAAGCCAAGACAGGCATCTCTTACCAGGCCGAGACATGCATCTCTTCTCGCCAGGCCAAGTCAACCCTTCCCCCTAGGCCGGGTGGAAAGGCAATCATACTTGAGCCCCATGCCAACAGCAAGTCACCATTGTTTTCGTCAAAAGTTGGTCTCGTTGTGGAATTCATTATATCTTCGATCGATTACAACAAATTCAAAAGAGATAGCCTTTTTATAAGACTTCTTTTACATAACAAAATGAAAATTATAACTTTTTAGAAACAAACGCAGGATCGATGTTTGGATCGCTGCTTGCGTGGGATCTTTGCCTGTGCCGGGAGCGCTTTGACTCGTGGACCACCAAATCACAGATTCTGATTGAATCGTGAGGGGTTTAGTGATTCTTCCTTCGTTTATCGAAGTAGGAATTTGAAGTGAAGATCTTATCAAAGTAAGACGATCACTCTTCTTAAGATCAAGTCAAAGCTCGAATCTCAAGGAATTGCCAGAAGCTCGAGTACTCTGCTCTATCTGCTCCAAAATATTCAGCCTATGCTCTCCGATCAGCCCCCTCGTTTATCGATCTCAGGGGGGTATTTATAGCCCCTGAACAAATAACCATTTTCGAGACAATATTTGCTGTCTTGGCGGCCGAGACAGTAAAGACTGTCTTGGGTTCCGAGATAGTAAACATTGTCTCGGGTTCCGAGACCGTAAATACTATCTCGGAAATCTTCAACTGCCCGACAGTTTTCTTGTAATTGCCTTCCCACGTTTTAAAACTCCGTTATCTTGGCAGTTATCAACGTGATTCTCACCCACGACATTTCCCACGTTTCTGAACAGTTGGTGGCCACGTGTCGGCGGGTATAAAACAGTTCTGAACCTTTGAAAGCTGTCTCGTGTGCGAGACAGTAAACACTGTCTCGCATGCGAGACAGTAAACACTGTCTCACCTGCGAGACAGTAAACACTGTCTCCGCATGCGAGACAGTAAACACTGTCTCGCATGGCGAGATAGTAAAGACTGCCCTGTCTCGCCCAGCGAGACAGTAAACACTGTCTCGCGTGCCGAGACAGTCTACACTGTTCCTTGTGTTCTTTTAATCTTTGGATGATCTCCTCTTGAGCTGTATTTGGATATCTTTCAGTATTTTTTGATGCCTACAGATACCCCCTCCAAAGTATTCCAGACTCATTCTTTCATAGAGGAGTCTGGGATACTTTGGATAAGATAGATTTTACTTATGATCTCTTCAATACTTGGTTGAGTAGATCGTGTAGAAGGATCTATAAATGGTTTCAACTCCTGATCTCTTCATCCCTTAGTCTATTCAGTTCCTTGTAGAATAGCTAATATTCTTTGGGTACTACGTTTATCGTTTGACCATTGTCGAGATCTTGGATCGAAGCTGGAATTTGTACTTGTGAATTCAGCTTTTGTCACCAAATTGATACTGGATTGTTAATCACTGTATCAGTCTTCATAAGAACGCAGTTTATACCCATGTATTTTTTAGAGTTTTCGAGAAATAGTTAACCTCATATGGTCGTTGGGAGGCAGCCAGGTTATTCTTAAGAATATTCTAAGTGATATTCTCCAGAAACTTCCTGTTGAGGGTAAGGAAACAGTTTAGACTCGTGTACTTATTGGAGTATTCAAGTTATTCTTAAGAATATTCTGAGTGATATTCTCCAGAAATTTCTTGTTGAGATTAGGGGAATAGTTTAGACTCGTATACCTATTGGAGTATTTTGGTCTCTTTTTATTGGTAGAGGTGAACCCGATGATGGAGAGGAAGAATTTTATATTCTATCTCTTGGTCTCTTTTTTGTTGGTAGAGATAAACCCAAAAATTAGAGAGGAAGAATTTTATATTCTATCTCCAGGTCTCTTTTTTGTTGGTAAAGGTAAATCCAAAAAATGGAGAGGAAGAATTTTATATTCTATCTTCTGGTCTCTTTTTTGTTGGTAGAGATAAACCCAAAAATTAGAGAGGAAGAATTTTATATTCTATCTCCAGGTCTTTTTTTTGTTGGTAAAGATAAACCCAAAAAATGGAGAGGAAGAATTTTATATTCTATCTCCTGTTCTCTTTTTTGTTGGTAGAGATGAACCCAATGATAGAGAGGAAGAATTTTATATTCTATCTCCTGGTGCAAGGGAAACTCAAAGTGGGATCTCCACTTAAAGAATCTGGATTGGTTTGAATAATCCTAACTGTCATAAGGTTTGATTATTCAATTCAAAAGTGGACCTTTCGCTCGCAAAATGAATCGAAAGGAGATTTTGGTTGTGGTCCTAACTGTAGTAAGGTTTGACCAAGTGGGAGTTTTGAGACGATCCTAACTGTAGGAAGGTTTAATTGCTCGATTTATGGACCTCTCGTTCATTGAAGGAATCGAGAGGGGATTTTGGCTTTGGTCCTAACTGTTTAAATGTTTGACCAAATAGGGGTTTGAGACGATCCTAACTGTTTAAAGGTTTGATCGTTTAATTTGTGGACCTCTCGTTCATGGAAGGAATCGAGAGGGGATTTTGGCTTTGGTCCTAACTGTTTAAAGGTTTGACCAAATAGGAGTTTTAGACGACCCTAACTGTTTAAAGGTTTGATCGTTCAATTTGTGGACCTCTCGTTCATGGAACGAATCGAGAGGGGATTTTGGCTTTGGTCCTAACTGTTTAAAGGTTTGACCAAGATGGGAATTTGATACGATCCTAACTGTTTAAAGGTTTGATCGTTCAATTTGTGGACCTCTCGTTCATGGAACGAATCGAGAGGGGATTTTGGCTTTGGTCCTAACTGTTTAAAGGTTTGACCAAAATGGAATTTGAGACGATCCTAACTGTTTAAAGGTTTGATCGTTCAATTTGTGGACCTCTCGTTCATGGAACGAATCGAGAGGGGATTTTGGCTTTGGTCCTAACTGTTTAAAGGTTTGACCAAATGAGGATTTGAGACGATCCTAACTGTTTAAAGGTTTGATCGTTCAATTTGTGGACCTCTCGTTCATGGAAGGAATCGAGAGGGGATTTTGGCTTTGGTCCTAACTGTTTAAAGGTTTGACCAAATGGGGGTTTGAGACGATCCTAACTGTTTAAAGGTTTGGTCATTCAATTTGTGGACCTCTCGTTTATGGAAGGAATCGAGAGGGGATTTTGGCTTTAGTCCTAACTGTTTAAAGGTTTGACCAAATAGGAGTTTTGAGACGATCCTAACTGTTTAAAGGTTTGATCGTTCAATTTGTGGACCTCTCGTTCATGGAAAGAATCGAGAGGGGATTTTGGCTTTGGTCCTAACTGTTTAAAGGTTTGACCAAATGAGGGTTTGAGACGATCCTAACTGTTTAAAGGTTTGATCGTTCAATTTGTGGACCTCTCGTTCATGAAAGGAATCGAGAGGGGATTTTGGCTTTGGTCCTAACTGTTTAAAGGTTTGACCAAATGAGGGTTTGAGACGATCCTAACTGTTTAAAGGTTTGATCGTTCAATTTGTGGACCTCTCGTTCATGAAAGGAATCGAGAGGGGATTTTGGCTTTGGTCCTAACTGTTTAAAGGTTTGACCAAATATGAGTTTTGTGAAGGAAGATTGATCTAAAGAAGTGATCAAATCTCATCTCAGCAAAAGAGTATTCGAAAATCACCGTGGGGATGTAGTGTTTATCACTTGGTTTGTAATGATCGGGTTATCCCTAAGAAAATTACGTATAGCATTCTTCCGAGAACTTTCCGTTACATGAACCATCCACCCCCAACTTTCTTCGCGAAATTGGATCTAACATCATACCGAGTTATATGACCGGGTTATCCTTAAGAATACCATGCATGGTGCTCTCCAGGAATTTCCCGTCAAGAGTAGGAAACAGTTTAGACTCATATACTTATTGGAGTATCAGGGAGCAGTTTATCCTCGTATACCGGTTGGAGGCTTGAGAAGCAGTTTATACTCGTATACTCTTTGGAGTGACATGAAGAAGTAGTTTATACTCGTATACTCTTCGGAGTTAGGGGAAACAGTTTATACTCGTGCACCCAATGGAGTTAGAGTCGTCTTTACTTGGCTTGTTTCGCCGTTATGACGCCGGAGTCAATTAAGGCTTGGATTTTGTTTTTGAGTCCAAAGCAAATCTCGGTGGGATGAAGAACCCTTCTGTGGTACGCACAGTAGTTTGGATCCGCAATCCTCTTAGCTCCCTCCTGATCTTTAATAGGTGGTAGCTCGATTTTGTCATTGACGAGGAGGTATTTCAATATGGCTGGAGCTTCATCATTTTTGAAAGAATACTCTTTTTGAAACTTCGGATCGAGAGTCGTGTTCTCAGTGATTGTAGATGTCGTCGGTCGGCTTCTCTCAGCTTTCTTTCTTTTAAGAAAGTGTTCAGCTTGTTCGCCGCGTATTTTCAAATCTTTCTAAGTTTTGGATGGTACGACCCCCAGCAATTGATGCTCCCTGTCTTGAGACGTCGGTACCAATCGAAGGCGGGCCCACGAAGGGTGCCAACGAATGACCGGACCATTAAAGCCTCATTTCCAGAGATCATGCCCAAATGAGACTTGAAATAAATCAAGTGCTGAGTAGGCGAGCTTTTCCCATCAAACGGTGTGAAGTTAATCAGATTGAATTTTACCGGGTACGGTATTGAATCCCATTCTCTTGGATAGGAACATGGAATACTCGTCTTTTTCACTTCTTGAGCCGTCATCAAAGCGTTGATTTTGTTTTCAAGCTCTTTCATTTTCTCATCATCGTCTATGTCTTCATTCGAAGGACGTTGAGGAGAATGAGTTAGACCACCCCCTGTAAGATGTGCCATTGAACCACCCCCAATATCGTTATTGGGAGGATGCGATAAACCACCCACAGCGTTATTGCTATTGGGAGGTGTATCAGCCATAATAACTTCATCCACTTCTGGATTACTGTTATCTACAATATTCCGAGTGTGGCGGCTGGATTCAGCTCGCTGACTAGACTCAGGAGGTTGAGGCCGTTGAGCTAGTAATTCTCTCATTTGTTGGATAGCTAACTCCATCTCTGTCTTCATCTCAGTTCTAATTTCTTCACGTTGTTTGGCTAGAGCTTCTTGAAGTATTTGAGCGAACTGATCAGAGGTGATTGTGAGTACTTCTCTGGTTTGTCCTGTGCTAGATACTGTATCATCCGAAGCGATCGCAGAACAAGTGTCCGAGAGCTCGTCCTCTGATGACTTTCCTTCATGTATTTTCTTGTAATCCTTACGTCTCATGGCTCTTAACTGGAGTCGAGACATCTGTTGAGCAATTCTTGAATTGACTTTTCCTTCCAGGGAAAAGTCAGGATTTGATTCACTTGAATACCGCTTAGATTTTCCTTTATCAGCCATGTTGATGGTGATTTTAGGGAATTCGTCATCTTGGACAGCTGATCTTCTCTTGCGGAAATTTCTCTGCTTAGGCTTCGATATTTCGGTGAAAAGACTGTGGAATACCGAGACTCTTCGTGGGATGGCTTCTCGTTTTGCGTAGTTATATTCCGACAATGCTGCTTTAATGAGTCGCGCACAGGAACAATGAGAGTTTATTTCTCGAATAATTCTCTTTCGAAATTTATTCAAACCCACAGCTTGATAGTACGATTCATCGGTATGATTGCCGAAAAATCCTATCGTCTGTTGGTATGACCTCCCAGGCATAACGATGTCTTTTGGCGAACACGTCTTCTTCTGGGGGTATAAAACCTTGTTGGCATTCTCAGGACAAATTATTGTTGCCTTTGAGCGATCCAAGGTTATGTCAGGAGTCACACGTTTAGAACCACCCCCTTGCGGGTGCGGAGTCTTAACGGGCTCCGAATGTTGATTTTGCACAACTCCAGACTTTGGGATCCAAACTTTGCAGACTTTTGGCGGTTCTTTGGCCACCGTTTCCTTCTTCCTTTCTCGTCTTTGTTGTAAGAGAGCACGAGCATGAGCAGTGTTTGCACGACATTTTTGTATGCGTTCTTTGAGGATCGAGCGAGCCCTTTTGACAATAGTCCATTCCTCCGTCGTTAGTTTAGCAGAGATATGAGTGGTTGGTCGTTAAGACAACTGAACCACTCGATGCCTCCTCGACTCTAAGTCCGCATGATAACGAACTCCGTCGGTTTGTTCTAAGGCCTTAGCCATTTGGCGAGCGCGGCGTTGGCGTTGGCGTTGTCTCTGACGAGCTCTTTTCGTCAGTGTCGGCGGGCTTTGATTTGATAACTCTTTAACTAGATAAGAGTCATTGTGAGCAGAGGTGTTGCGAGTAGAATCCTCAGCAACAATCAGACGAGAGTCTTCATCTGTAGCGTTCGACGGAGTCAAAAACTTGAAAACCTTCTTAGAAGATAAAATCTTCCTGCATTTATGAGGCGAGGAAGACTTTGAGGATGAGGATGACAAATATTCCTCGAATTTGGTTTGGTCAAACTCGTATTCGACCGTGGATTCAACTGGAATCTTGATCGGCTGCGACACGACGGTCTCGGTAGCGAGACCGTGGGCTCCCACTGTGGTCGTCAGCTTGTTTTCGTCAAAAGTTGGTCTCGTTGTGGAATTCATTATATTTTCGATCGATTACAACAAATTCAAAAGAGATAGCCTTTTTATAAGACTTCTTTTACACAACAAAATGAAAATTATAACTTTTTAGAAACAAACACAGGATCGTTGTTTGGATCACTGCTTGCGTGGGATCTTTGCCTGTGCCGGGAGCGCTTTGACTCGTGGACCACCAAATCACAGATTCTGATTGAATCGTGAGGGGTTTAGTGATTCTTCCTTCGTTTATCGAAGTAGGAATTTGAAGTGAAGATCTTATCTCGGGTTCCGAGACAGTAAAGACTGTCTCGGGTTCCGAGACAGTAAAGACTGTCTCGGGTTCCGAGACAGTAAAGACTGTCTCGGGTTCCGAGACAGTAAAGACTGTCTCGGGTTCCGAGACAGTAAAGACTGTCTCGGGTTCCGAGACAGTAAAGACTGTCTCGGGTTCCGAGACAGTAAAGACTGTCTCGGGTTCCGAGACAGTAAAGACTGTCTCGGGTTCCGAGACAGTAAACATTGTCTCGGGTTCCGAGATAGTAAATACTGTCTCAGAAATCTTCAACTGCCCGACAGTTTTCTTGTAACTGACTTCCCACGTTTTAAAACTCCGTTATCTTGGCAGTTATTAACGTGATTCTCGCCCACGACGTTTCCCACGTTCCTGAACAGTTGGTGGCCACGTGTCGGCGGTTATAAAACAGTTCTGAACCTTTGAAATTTCCCATGTTCTATGACAGTTAATGGACACGTGTCGGCGGTTATACAAAACGGTTTCTGATCCTTCGAGAGTTGTCTCGCGTGCGAGACAGTAAACACTGTCTCGCACGGCGAGACAGTAAACATTGTCTCGCGTGCCGAGACAGTCTACACTGTTCTTTGTGTTCTTTTGATCTTTGGATGATCTCCCCTTGAGCTGTATTTGGATATCTTTCAGTATTTTTTGACGCCTACAACCATCACATTAAATTCATTGTCAGAGTTATCATTGCTCTATCCCCCATAGCCTTTATAACTCATCAGGCTTCATCAGCACCATGCTTCCTCTGTCACCATCACATTGATCACAAATGTGACTCATGCCACCCACAGCCGATACATGTAAAATAACCGCTGGCTAAGTAATCAGCTTGAACTCGACCGAAATTACAAAATTACCCCTCTATACCTACTATAAATAGAGAGACTATCTATAGCACATGGGTAAATAATCTCTTGCTAAAACACACTATCTCCATATTATTTCTCCACTCAAGCTCAAATACTAACTTGATCGTTGGAAAAATCACTGGAGAACCCAACTTCGGTCCTTTAAGATGTTATGGTTTTACAGGAAGCTCAACAGTCTATTGGGAGGTTAGCCATTAAAGAAGATCAAGGGACCTTAACACCTTCATAATTCACACATAAACCCTCTATTTGATAATTGACATCAACAGTACTTATATAAAATATACTTATATAACTATAAGTTTATAAGTATATATAATGTACTTATAAGTATACTTATACGTACTTATACATGTATGTTATACACTTATAGTGCTTGGTAGTGAGATAACATATTCCCCTCCACTCATTAAAATCGGGGCCCACATTCATATAGGTTAGGGAGTGGTTGAGAATTGGAATGAGTGAATGGGAATATGAAACCTCACTACCAAGCACAAAATTTGTACTTGATATCAAACAAACCCATTTTTCACACACAAACACACACACACACACACACACAGATACACATAAAAAACTACAACCATTTACCTAAAAAAAACTACATACACTTAGAAATATATTTTGGCTTCAACAACACAACCTGGACCCGAGCCCGTAGCCTAATTAGCCTAGATTTTTCAAGCTTTTCCTGTGCCCAGGCTGGACACCGGCGGACAGGGTTCAGGCCGAGCCCAATTAGACAGGCTTATACGCAAATGCTCAAAGGAGTTTTTGAGAATAGTATAAGTGTAGATAGAGTCCCTTTCGAAAATTTTACCCTTATTTGTTGAAGTTAATCCAAATGTGATTGGAATATCTCTAAAGGTTTATCTTTATAAGGTTGTGTTTAATTAGGATTATGACTTAACTACCATTGGTCTTCTTATCTATACTTATTACTATTACCTTAGAACTCTACTGTATATGAAGTACATTGTTTAAGCCCTTATATATGCTCGTACATTCCCAGTGACATGCAACCAAAAACAGAGAGCAATAAAGAGTTTTTTGTTTGCTTCTCCCACAAAATTTCTCCACATATATATTATATTTCTATTAGCTTTATTGTTGATTATTCCAACAGTGGTATCAGAGCCATGAATAACTTGCATGGGGTGGTGTCGCCTTCTACTCCTATATTGGATGAGAAGAACTATCACCGGTGGAAAGTGCATATGAAGGTGTTGTTCGAATATCAAGATATACTAGGTGTCATAGAGAATGGAGTTGTCGATCTCATAGAGGGCGCATGTGAAGCCAAGAAGAAAGCCCACGATGAGAATAAGAAGAAGGATTGGAAGGCGTTACTTTGTGTCTGTCAAGGACTGAATGATTTAGTTTTTGAGAAGATCGATAGAGCAACTATAGAAAAGTAACCATGAGATATTTTGGAGACATCGCACCATGGAGTTGAAAAGGTAAAAATAGTTAGGCTTCAAACTTTGCGATGTCAATTTAAAATTTTAAAAATGGCATCCACTGAAAGTGTTGTAGATTATGTGATTTGAGTGTAGATGGTTAAAATATATTTTATTTAGACTAATGTTCAGCTTGGATCTAAGAAGTAAATACCCATGAGATAAATACTTTAAATAGGCCCAAGTTCGAGCATACAACAAGCTATAGCGAAGCTCGCCTAGCAGAACATATATCTTCGCTACAAAGCTCAATTCGACCTAACCTGACCAAGTCAAAAGTAAGTCAAGTTCCAACTCAAACTCTAAGCCGAGTTGAAAGACGTCATTGAGTTGACCAAGTCCCGAGTCGAATTATGTGCTAGTTCACTAATCTAATTATATTTAAACTTCGCCCAGAGATATCCATATGGGCAACATCACCCATGATCTAAAGGAGATGGCTCGTCCACATTTAGCGAGTTTCACTCAAATTTTTCCAGCGAACTTCGCCCATGAAGCTATTGGCGAACTTCGCTAGTTGAACATTTTGAGGGCTATTTTTAAGGGATAATCAATTCCCCACTATCTCTTAAATTAATGGCCACTTAATCCACAATTAATGGTTATTAACACTCTCTTAGCTTATAAGAGGAGGGGCATTGTATATCCGAGACACAAAGAGCATACACGTGAACTTGGTTTTTGGTTTTATTTGGCATTCCTTACTCCAGAGAAAATCTTGGCATCTTCAAAGAAAGATCATAAATCATCAACCAGTGAAAGATTATCATCTTAGTCGGACCATCAATAGAGTACAAGATCAACTCTCCATCGGCACACAGAAAAGAACTTTATGAAATATAAATTTTTCCTTTCTTTTGTTGTAAGCTTCTTATTGTAATCTGAGTTAGTTATAATACAAAAGACCAAAAAGAAGGTTATAGATATAACAATTGTAAAAAAGATATTGCAATCTCTTACAACAAAATTTGATCATATCATGGTGGCAATTGAAGAGTTCAAAAAATTTGTCTAAGATGACAGTTGATGAGTTGATGGGTAACCTACAAGTCCACGAGCAATCCATGAATGAGAGGTTAACGGAGAAGCCCCTTGAGAAAGCTTTTTAAAGTCAAGATTCCATTATAAATAACAAAGGAGCGCATGATAAAAGAGATTAGCGACAAGGAAATTTCCGTGCTAGAGAACAAGGACATGGTAACTATAACAATTGAGGATGTGGCTACCATAACACTCGGGGATGTGGCAGTTACAACAACAATAAAAAAGATAATGGCAACTAGAGAAGCAATTATCAATCAGATTCAAATAATCAAGGATGAGATTAAGGTCAAGGTCAAGGTCTTGGATGTGGTAGAGAAATTTTTAATAAATCAAAAGGTGAATGTTATATATGTCACTTATATGGCAACTATGCAAAGGAGTGCAAGTATAAGGAGAATTCCTAATGTGGAGAAGCAACTTGATTTGCACAAGAAAGGGGTGATGAAGACAACTGCGCTTTGTTGATGGTCACGACAACAGGTGAAGTGTCAATTATAACACATGGTTTCTTATAATCATATGTGTGGAAAGAATGAGTTGTTCGTAGATCTGGATGAGTCGATGTGGGCCAAAGTCAAGTTTGCCGATAACAACACTATACAAGTGATGGGGGAAGAGGGAGTTCTCATCAAATTGAATAACAGAGAGAATAAGTTTATTTCCAGTGTGTTATATGTGCTAAATATGAAGAACAATCTACTTAGTATGAGCCAACTTCTTAAAAAGGCTTACGATTTGTGCTTTTTGATAATCAACTTTTAATCTTCAATAAAAGAGGAATATTTATCCTTAAAACCCTATGACAAAGATTCACATGTTTGCAGTTGGTAATGAGAATGATGTTTATCATTACTTCAATGCTATTATGAAAGATGAGTCTTGGATGTGGTATCTTCGTTTGGATATCTGAACTTTCATAGTTTGAAGTTGCTTGCTAAAAGAAATTTGGTGAGATGTTTGTCTATTTTAGATCATCTTGAGTAGTTATATGAATGTTGTATTTTTAGAAAGAAACATAGATTATCCTTTGATGCTGAAAATACCTTGCGTGCAAGGAAACCTCTTGAGCTCATCCATTAAGATGTGTGCAACACTGTGGACACTGTATCAAATGGAATAATCAATATTTTCTTACTTTATTGATGATTTCACAAGGAAAACATGGGTCTACTTTCTACAGTAAAATTCTGAAGACTTTGATTGTTTCAAGAGCTTTTAAAGCCCTAGTTGATAAGGAAAGTGGATATTTTATCAAAGTGTTACAAACATATATTGAAGGTGAATATACATCTAACAAGTTCAATAAATATTGTGTAGAATAAAGAATAAAGTGTGACATTACTTTTTCTTACACACCTTAACATAACGGCGTTACTGTATGAAAAAATAGGACTATACCTTACGTGGCGAGAAGCGTGCTAAAAGCTAAAGATATGCCAAATTCCTTTTGGGGTGAATCTATCTCATGTATCGTTTATTTGTTGAATAGATCACCAATAAAAAGTGTTGACAATTTTACTCTTGAAGAGGCGTGGACTGATTACAAGCCAAGTGTAAGGCATCTCAAAGTGTTATGCTTTATTGCTTATGCTCATGTTCTAACAAAAAAAAAAAAAGAAAGAGAAAATAGTTTTTGTTGGCTACAAGTTCAGAGGCTACAAGCTCTACAATCCTATTACAAAGAAGTTTATCGTGAGCAGAGATGTTGTATTTCTAAAGAAGAAGCTTGGAATTGGAATCTGGAAGCACAAAATGGTTCACGACGTACTCTCCTTGATAGTCTTGAATATAGTGTCCCTGTTGCAATTGAAGAAGCACCATTGGCTAATGCCCCTGAAGCTCCAACCTTGCCAGTCTCATTAGAAGTTGAAAGACTGAGAAGAAATCACCAACCATTAGTTCTCTTAAGGGATTATAAAGTAACTCCAGATGGTGATGTTAATGCAGATGGAGATATAGTGCACTTTGCAATATTCGTAGATTGTGAGCTAGTTATGTTTGAAGAGGCTATTTAAGATCCTAAGTTACTACGTGTAATGAAAGAAGAGATAAACGTGATTGAGAAGAACAACACATGAGAGCTTATTAATATCTTGCAAGGACATAAAGCCATCAACATGAAATGGGTTTTTAGGACAAAGATTAAGGCTAACGATGAAGTTGAGCGGCATAAAGCAAGATTGGTGGCAAAAGGCTATGAGCAAAGACCTGGTTATGATTACTAAAACGTATTTTCTCATATTGCTAGAATTGAAATTATTAGACTAATAATTATCTTGACTACACAAGCTACACATAAGCATTGGAATATATATGAGATGGACCTAAAGTCATGTTTTTTTAATGGGCCATTTGAAGAAGAAGTTTTTATGAAGCAACCACCTAGATTTGTAAAGAACAGGTGTGAGCATAAAGTTTATAAGTTGAAGTAAATATTGTACAAGCTGAAGTAGGCGCTACAAGCAAGATCTTAAATATTGATTATTAGGCATTTATTGAACAGTGAAAATCCTTATCAGATAGCGGATATCGAGGATATATTAGGGATAAGTAGTATTTATTATAGTGATATTACTAGATGGTGATATACATAATATAATATTCTAAAGTATAATCAAACCATACTTAATGAAATATAAATATACTAAAATATAAATAATTATGTTTAGGATCACAAACTGATGAGGAATAAACATATACCCAAAAATTACAAGTGCACAATCAATTAAGTTATAGTATAAAGAGTTATCGATCCCACGAGGAAGGTGTATTGTAGGCGAAAATTAGAATCGGTTCTTATGTTGTGTGCGTGACAATTAGGAGTGATAAAAAGTATAGTTGTGGAGAGATATGAGGAATGATTGTTGTGAATATATGCAAGTAACAATAATTTGAATTTTAGAGGAGAGAAGAAAGAATCAAAGAATAAAATAAAAAGCAAGAAAGAGAAAAATGAAGAAAACAAAAGATGGAGGGTTCAATTAAAGATATGAGAAATCTAGAATTGAATCCACTAGCTAATCTCAATTATTAAATACAAACTATTCTATTTTTTTCATATTTCAATTTAGATTTATTAAGTATAGACTATCAAACCATTTAAGGAAAGTATAACGTATCAAATTATCATCTAAGTCAAAATAAAAATCATGATAAGAACAAGAACAAGATAGTAATCCTAGAATTCATAAGTATAACCAATCAAACCACTCAAGATAAGTATAGATTATTAAAATTTTCTTCTATCAATTAGTTCTCTAGTTGATTATCCTATACATGATTATTTTAAGTGTAAGAGAATAATTTGCATAACATAAAGGAAATTAGACTAGTTTCACACAATTCTAAGATTCCTACAAGAATTAATTTCACATCTTAAGAAATAAAAACAAGAAGAAAAAAAACTAATTATAAAAAAGAAAAAAAATCTAAACTATGAACAAGAAAATAAATCTACTCTACAAATTAGAGTGCAAAAAGGAAATAAAAAGACAAAAAAATAAATCTATATTACAAGCATGAATGTAAATCTAACTAATAAGCAATAATAAAGAAATCACTAAAAGAAATAAAAGAGAAAAATAAAAGAAATACAAACCTCCAAATAATTCTTTATCTCCATCTTCATCATCCAACAAAGAGAAGAAATATTTAAAGTGGTAAAAAAAAATTATTTTATTAATTGTAATAAAAGTTACAAATTTGAAAGGCCTTCTTAATTAAGAGTGACCCTCCTCTCCAAATAAAGTTATAAAATTTTTTACACCCTTAACCCCTCACACTCTACCCCTATTTATAGTAAACATCAGTGAATGTGAGCCATTGGATCAAAATCTTATCTAAAACAATTCATTTTTAGCCTTTGATGCATAACAGAATGTCTGACATCGATGCAGGCATCGATGCTCCAATAAAAACTTTGACTTCATAGTTGGCTTCGTCTCGTCGAGATAGGTGATTTTCATATATTATATGTTAAATTTCGCCTTCCGGATTAGGAGATATCGTTGTTTCTTTACGGCCAACCATCTTAAATATATTTTTTTCATATTTGATTTTTTTATTTTCTCCGGCTTCTACAAGTTACTCGGCTTGATTCTAGGCTTAGGCTTTTTTGGCTCTTGCTTGTGTTCTTCATTTAATTCATGGGTTTTTGTTGAGAGAAGAGATCTTGGGTTTTATTCTTTATTAACCTATAATTAAAGATAAAAGCAATTATTAGTGGTATATTTATTCATGTAAAATAGATAATGAGGGTATAAAATTATAATAAAAATATGATTATCAGATACCCCCACACCTAAACTTTTGCTAGTCCTCTAGTAAAGAAAGAAAAAGAAAAATTCTAACTCACTTTCGCAGGAACCACGGTTGTATTTAGCGCATACAACAATCCTTTAAACCCCTAGGTTACCCTAGTGGACGAGTTGTAGTATCGTGAGGGTTTGCAGTGAATATACCCACAAAATTCGATCAACTTTTCAAATTAAAGAAGTCAGTAAATACTAAATTCACTTGATAACTTTAGATAATCTAATTGAAACCAGTTATCACTCAAGAAAATATTTTTATATATAACTCTAAGGTATATTTCCAAGAAAATCTTCTCATTATAGCAATACAAAATCAAGCCAAACATAGAAATTTAATTTAAAAGTTTTGAAAAGAATATGCTAACTCTTCGTTTTAAATAACTTTCAAGTCTCTTGATCAAAAATTATTTTTCAAGACCATATATACAAAATAACAATATATATAAAAAAATGGTTAGTGTTATGTATATATATATATTTTTCTCACTCTTTAATTCTTGGTGATTTTTTTCTATTTAATTGGGCTTTCTAAGTGACTATTTAGCGAGTTTTTGGTCAATGAAGCCCAACCCAATTGAGCTTAGGTCATTAAGTATGGAAATACTCCTTGGGCTTAATTACTCAGTCAACTTAGGCTTTATAAGATAGAATCACCTTGAATTTAAGAGTTTTTTTTGTGCCCATTTTTCGCACTCTTCTTTATTTTGGTGCCCATTTTCCACACTCTTCTTTTATAAGGTTAGTTTTTTTGGGAAAAATGCATCTAGGCCCCCAAAAAATAAAGGAGATGTGACCCAGCCCCTCAATGTTTTTCCCTTACTCTTTAACCCCAAAAACCCAAAAAAATTTGTTCAGCCCCCTTTTCACACTCTCCCAGGAATTCATTCCAAAAGCTTCTGAAAATACCCCTTCCCCTTTTTCTTCTTCTTCTTTTATGAGTGTGTTACTGTCCTCCGCCTCCCCAGATCCGGTCTCATCAAAAAATTTCCATCGCTAGCTCTCGGTAACCTCACTGCCCTCCACACCCTATCCCTCCACTTCAACGCACTTTCAGGTCCTCTCCCCTCCGATCTCTCCTCCATGGCCGTGCTCCGGAACCTCTACCTACAGGAGAACAAGTTAACCGGTGAGATCCCGACGTCTTTAGCCTCGTCGCAACATCTCGTTCGCTTGAATCTCGTGGGAAACAAGTTTTCTAGCGAGATTCCGGTCGGATGATCTTTACTATGACTTGTATGTATAATTTTAGTTTGGTTGGTCTGCCAATAAGAAGATGACATCCACCAGCATTAAGTGGAGCTTATTCATATCATAAACTGCATTTCTTTTTTTACTTAGTTATCAGCGTGTATTGCCTTAGTATTAAATTTTTTCAATTCTGCTTCATATTGAAGGCTGAGTGTTAGGTTGGACAAATATCTAGAGGGAATCCTTGAACTATGCTAGAATTCTCAATATTTTTGTACTTTTAGCCCGTTAAAGCTTTGCCTTCACAAGTAATTAGATGCTGCTTATTGGTTGGTTTCACACAGGCTTTGGAGGTGCATGCTTCAACTGTAGAAAATCTAGGCACCGGGCTTCTGAATGCCCAAACAACTAAGGCAAGATCGTTAAACTATTGCAATTTGTTTAATGGAGTTTTGATGCTGATCAGTTTGATGCCCAAATAACTAAAGCTAGATCGTTACAATTAATATAGTCGTTCCCTGATGATGATCAGTTATAATAGACTCACTTGGTTACAACATGACTTGCAAATCTAAGATGTCCATGGCATTGTAAAATTACACACGCTGAAGATGTCGTGTTTGCAGTTGGATAGGATGGTCTAATTTAAAGTTATGCAATGATTTTGTTCATTGATGCTTCTTATGAAATGGTGTTGAAATTGACCTGATGGGGCACAGATGTGGAAGTTCTCTCTTCTTCCGTAATTTTGTATGATGTTATTTTATTTATTGTTCTATAGGATGAAAGGTTACCGGGGAGGAAAGAGAACCGTGATTTGGTTGTACTTAGATCAAAATTTAATAAAATGTATTGTCTATTTAGTGATTAATTTTGGTGTAATTTATTACGATTGTATGTGAAATGTATTGTGGCTGTCATGTGAATATGTACAAGTTTATTCAAATAGAACTTCATCTGCATAATAAACTAAATATTACATCAAAATGTTGTGTATCAAAACCTGAATATCATGGTACATAATATGTACATAATCTTGAGGTTATTGTGTACATAATATATACAGATTATGTACATAATCTTCAAGTTACGATACACTATTAAATCTTGTGTACATAATATATACAGATTATGTACATAATCTTCAAGTTACGATACACTATTAAATCTCATTATATGTTAACTCTCATCGTAACATGTTAACTTTCAGCTGAACATGTTAACTTTCATCATAATATGTTAACTTTTATAATAATATGTTAACTTTCTTCATAACAAGTTTTTTTGAACTAAAATTCGATGTGTTTGAAAGACTAAAAGTCCCTCAAGATGATTTATCTTTCATATATAAATCTGAGAGGCAGCCGAAATAGTGCTTGTATGGAGTTTCATATGTAAGCTGTTGTTAATATAAAGAGTTCTATTTTTAAAAAAAATAAAAAGTTCTAACTGAAATGTTAACATGTAAAAAATCAAAAAAGTTTTGAGATTGTAAGTCTAATCATATCGTGTATTTAAGTAATATCAGCTGTAAGAATGTAATAATTTTATTATGGTAAACGTTAATATGTTCAGTTAAAAGTTAACATGTAACGAAGAAAGTTAACATATTATGTTGAAAGTTAACATGTAATAGTAAAAGTTAACATATTATGATGAAAGTTAACTTGTTCAGCTGAAAGTTAACATGTTACGAAGAAAGTTAACATATTATTATGAATGTTAACATGTAACTGTGAAAGAGTTATTACGTAGTATATATCATAGTAAAGTTAGTTGTTTACACGTCTTGTTCTATTTTTTCTCTTCTTTTTAGTAGTAATTGATGACAATCTCTCGATTTCATCTCTTGACACACTTCGCTTCTCATAATCTGGGATGAGATAAAAGACTTGGTCATAGTTTTTTCTAAACGCTTCAACGAAATAAAACAGTGAAAGTTAACAGGTTTGGATGAACGTTAACATAAAGCAGCGAAATTTAACATTTAGTATGAAAAGTTAACATACTAGGAGGAAAGTTAACACGTTCAGTTAAAAGTCAATATATAACTATTATAGTTAACATGTTCTGGTAAAAGTTAACATATAGCTATGATACTTAACACACGACAGGAAGAGTTAACATGTAACTTGGAAAGTTAGTATTTACGATTTGTTAGTTCAGCATAGTGCAAAGCCACGGAGGGATGTCTCCCCTCCCTCTCCCCTTTTCACGGGATCCACATACTCTAACGAGTAGAGAACGATACTCTTTCTAGTAACATTTCTTTAGCTTCTAATTCCCATTAATTCACTGCCACAATTAACCCCATCGGTGATTTGTCAAACATAACGTCATCATCATCATTATCGCCGTCAATAGCAGAAAGTAAACATACACTAATAAAATGAAGCTACAACTAAGAAACATAAGAAAGAGATCATAACAAATCCCCAAAACCCAACCCAACTCGCTAACGGTGAAATCAACCCTCCCTCAATTCTTCTCTTTTTTTTTATTTTTTTAACAAAAAAAGATATCATTAACTGAAAGCAATTACATGGTTTTGTCTCTCATTGAGAGAGCGATCAGATCATAAGTAAGACATCCTTCACTCTTACAAAAACTAAGAACCAAAATGCTATTACAAAAGACTTGTGAGCTTATGAACATGTAGCTCCTGAACAAAATTACAACATACAAAATATAGTCTATAAGACCAATCTTCTCCGCCACCACAACAAAACATCCTGGATCTAGGTTCCACCAATGAGAAAACAAAACCATATGAACCCCCAGTTGCACGTGAAACATCCACAAAAGGAGAGCATAAACCCCGAGTCCAACATGATAATTGGCCACCATGCCATCATTCATAATCACAATTTTCATTTCAGCCTGAGTAGTCAAGCCAAAAACCAAGAATAGCCAAAAAAACCTTCTGCTACAGTAATAATTATCAAGGTGAATCGCCCATATCAACAGCATGAAAAAAGCCCTTCTACAGTGAATTTCTTGTACTACTAACATTTCTAGCACCTTACCCAGCGGCCAAAACAAACTAGTAAAAATCCAAAACTCATGGCATTCATGCCCATCAAGAAAACCAGAAACTAACCAACTCGAAACTAGGGAACCCCAAAACCAAGTAGAAAAAAAAACAAAAATAAGAGCAGCATGGGGGTGCTTGGGGGGTCCTTATCCCCTCCATTAGCAAGATGAATCGTGGTCTCATACATCTCGTATACCTCCACAACTCCTGTAAAACCCCGAAAATTTGAATACTTTATGATAAATATTAATAAATATGTTATACATTTATAAATAATATATTATGATGTTTGAGTATGCTAGGAATTGATTTGAGATCAATTCAATGTATATATGTATATATGTGAGTACAAATACACAAATCATGCATAAAGGCCAAGAGTGAGAATCTGGGAATTTTAACCAGTTGAGAGTTTCTATGTTTTTCACACCGATGCATTACGAATCTGGAAAAGTGTATAATACCAAAGTTGTAGGTATCTTCAAGAGATTTCCAACAAATCTTAGATTACCTTATTCCGAGGTCGTATGAGAAAGTTATAGTCAAAATACCGAAGGAGTATTTTCCTAGTCAGACTAGGTTTCCTGGTTCGGGTCTAACAGGTTTGTTTCGGGTTTGTCTCTATAAATACCTATATTTTTCACAAAAATTCCTTTCTTTTATCATATCTAAGAACCCTAACAGCCATCAAACACCCATAAACCCTATTTTGAATTCTTGGAGAGGATTGGAGGCTTTCAAGTTGGGTTTTTGTTGATTTTTTTTTTGGCTTTTGGAGTGGAGATCTCCTTCAACGTTGCTTCTAACAAGTTTTTCCTCCAACCCCAGGTGAGTATCATCTCTACTAATCCCCCTCCCAGTTTTTAAAATATTTTTGAAGAGTTTTTA
>NC_033800.1:49547808-49572399 GCF_001876935.1 Asparagus officinalis
ACTGAGGGGGTGTAGTCGGGGTTGGGGTGGGTCGTGGGCGGTTGGGATTTGGAGGTAGCGGCGGAAGGTCTGGAGACGTGGTTCTTCCTCTGTCGTGAAGGCATAGACGAGACGGTGTTGAGTTTAGCTGATCAAGAAGCAGACAACCACTCATAGATTGACTTTTTGGAGGGCCAGCGTCTCGTTGACTATGGAAGATCAGATCACCGCTCCTCTAGTTCTCTGATTTGAAGTCATTGCGTCGCAAATGTATCTGATGCACCGCCAATTATACAATAGATTGAAATTATTACTCATAATTATGTGTTACTTTTTTAACTTTTTTTTTCCAAAAGAAAAGTTTATTCTAGACTCTTTACACAGCCCCTATGGCAAAGAGAAAGATTACTGAAGCTGGGAAGTGAAACACACACAAAACAGAAGGAAAACACAGAAACCAGAACTTTGAAAGTTTTTTCTCAGAAAGCAGCGTCTCTGGTTTTTTGCAAAGGTTGGGGCAACTGGAAGAAGAAGAGGTCTAGGGTTTTTATAGAAAAGATTAAACTATTTGAAAATAAAACTCAATCTTCCCATTTAGGACGATAATCTCCTTTTCAGATTGTTAGCTCAGACTGTGCCAAGCACTATTAAGTGAAAGCACAGCAAACGAACTACGTCGGTCGACCGACCGAAAATTTCGGTCGACCGACCGAAAATTTCGGTCGACCGACCGAAAATTTCGGTCGACCGCTAGCCGCTTTGAAAATTTTGAAAACGAACAGAGACTTTATCGGTCGACCGGTGCGGTCGACCGACCAAAAATTTGAGCTTTCGGTCGACCGCGTCGGTCGACCGACAAACTCTTTGGAGTCCAGTGACGAATGCTCATAGGTGCGGTCGACCGGTCCGGTCGACCGCATTCTGATATATTTGCACAGACTGGTTTTTGACTTAAACTAAAATATTTGTAAAATATTTATTTGACCTCTGAAAATTCTGAAACTTTGTAAAATATTTTTAATACTAAAAACAAACTGCTTGGAAAAAGAATTTTGCAGATAGGTCCTCATACTTGTGAAAAATAGTATTTTGTGAAAAACGCTTAAAAACACAAGTATGAAAACGTGTGTGTGATTCCCAATAGCTTCAAGTAAAATCAGTAACTCTTTGCCTACATTCTACCACTAGAGAGAAAAACAAAAGAAAGCTAATATCCTCATATAGAGAGCAATACTTGAGCTTTGATATAGCTTGAATCGGATGAAGCTTTTATTCGAATTTGTCGTTCTTGAAATAACGTTGCTTCATCTATTGGCCTTCTCCTCCTTTGGATATCATCGTTGTAGCATATATTCCATCCATCCTCCATTAATGGCACTAACGAGCTTGATAAATAAATTTACTACATTTACACTCAATAAGCCATTAGTACCGATAATGGTGGTTGTAAAACATCATCAAAACATAAGGGCTAACATAAAGAAGCAACAAAATCGTTTGTGAAACAATCAACAGATTTGGTGGTAATATCCCAATCTCATCTTTCGGTACATTATGATTCTCAATTATATTTAGGGATTAGGTAAGTGTTAACAGTCAGTCAACTATAGTTTACATATATTAGGTAAAACATAACAGTTAATCTACAAAACGTAATACTTAAAAGAATAAAGATAACAATTACTCAATTATACTTATATAGAACAACTAAACATTAACAGTTAATCGGCTATAGTTCACATGTAATAGGTAAAACTTAACAGCTAATTAACAAAACTTAACATTTAGAAGAAAAAAAATTAACATTTACTCCACTATACTTAACATGGAACAAATAAACGTTAACAATTAATTTTCTATAGTTTACATTACTAACACTGCAAAACATGATACACCACTATAAAAATTAAACTAACATAAATTCACTTTATTCTTAAATACTTCCGTTCAAATCATAAAGCAATGGCATAAAACCAAACCTACATTCTCCACAATCATGCTCTCCTCCACCCTAGCCTTCTTCTCCTCCACCTTCTGAGACCTCGTCATCTCGCAAGCAACACAAACTCCTCATAACTCCTCATAACTGAGCTCACCATCAGACCCATGAAATAGCTAAACCCAGTATCACGTACAATATCCTCATAACTCTCAAAGAAAGAAACCAAAATCTCTATTTTCTTTGTTTACCCACTAAAACTCACAAATTGCTAAAACCCACCAAAAATAAATCACCAAAGGGGGGATCAGACCCAATCTCTGCTCTTCTTTTATTTGTACACTATAAGCTCACAAATTGTTATAACCCACCGAAAAAAACATCACCAAAGAGAGCAAACCAGCTCCAATCTCTGTTTTCTACATGTTTTTTTTCACTTATAGCTCTCAACTTGCTAAAAACGTCCATAAAAAATCAACACAAAATGAGAGAAAAAATGATAGAAAGCAACTCAAAAGGATGCACACATGCAGATAGGATAAATTTGAACCCAAAAGACTTCAGCTTTTCAAAAAACAACAAGGGGCCTTATCCCCCCCACCACCACCTCCGACCACCCCACCACCGATCCTACCACCACCAAACTCGGCCAATCCCAGCGATTCCAGCGACCCCACCCTATCCCTAGATTCCTCCAGATCTAGCGATTCCAGCGGAAGAAGAGGCGGCGCGATGGTGGCGGCGGGGTCTACGACTGAGAATGAAGTCGTAGAGGTCGAGGGGAGGCGGAGGTGGAGGAGGTGGCGGCGGTGTTGGAGGTTCCCAGCGAGGTTGGAGAGAGAGGGTGGAAGAGGAGATGGGTTTGTTGGAAGAGAAGAAGAGATCTGGAGAAGGAGAGGGGTAATTTGGGGATATATTCCCTTGGGAATTGTAATTGGGGCTGAATCACACAGAGTTCTCATTTTTGGGGCTAATACACATGAAAAATAATACAGGATGTTGCATACATTAATCAAAATAAGATGATTACATAACACATTGTTTACACGAGATATTTCACGTAACAATTTCACACACATATTTCTATACTTGTCATGTTTTGTGATGTGAAATAGTTATAAAGAGTCTTATATTTTATTTATAGATATTTTTAGTTATATCAAGTATTTTTTACTAGGCTAATAATGCACAATTGTTTATCTTTATATGTACAAAAGTGTATTTATTTAAAGTATCAATCAAACAATAAGAGTGTATTCATTAAAAAATGATCAAAGATCCACGCTCATAAAATCCATGAAAATTTAAGTGTATGTGTTAAAATATAGTCAAAGACTCACACTCATAGTTTTGTGTATGTGCATATCTCAAAGGGTAGTCATCTCAAAGGGTTGTCACCCTGTACTGAATATATTTTATATTTAGAGATGGTGTGAATCGTCTGCCAAACAATATCATTATTCCTCCTAAACTCTATATGATTGAGGTGATAGGGCAATAGCTTGGCCCTTAGTGTCAGTGATAGTTCAAATCTATTTATTGCTCAATATTCATTTTGATATACCTGAATTTGTCCAATGAACTAGTATAAGTCTTTTCACTAAATGTTTTTCACACTTTACACAAATATTTAATCTTTTCTGTGCACTTTTTGACGTGTTTTCTCTTATATTAATGTATTTCATCATTAAATTTTGATCTCTTGTACTATTTTTGTATAAATTTTTATGTGAACAGGTATGCTTTTCTCTAACGTACACCTTTTGGATGATTTGTATCTGAATTTCTATTGTATGAAGTATATCCGTTGGCATGTTTTCTAACTTTTGTTAATAACAAAAGGGAGAGAATTTTGTAAATTTTGATGATTTTGTGCATGGGTGAGTTTTTGTTTGAGTATTTTCATGTTTTGATCTTTTTTTTTAAATATTTGATGCATTGTTTTAAGGGGAGTGTTTACAATACATGTGCTTTGATTACACTTTTCATGAATGTATGAATATAGGGGGAGCTTTGCATATTATTTATTTTTTGTATGAGTGTGTATTTGTGCTTATTATTGTTGTTTATATTTCTCAATTTACATGTATTTTGATATTTTAAAATTTAAGTTTGTTATTATCAAAAGAGGGAGATTATTAGGATGTAATGTGTATAATTGCTCTTGTTTAAGTAATAACAAATTCTTATTTTGTACCAATATTTATTTGAGATGATATAGTAGAGGTAAATACATATATAAGAAGTATACGAGGAGAAACGATACTGAAATCAACTCAAAGCTAATTTCAACCTCCTCACCATCAATGGTAAGCATCCACCATTGATGGTAGGTTGAGCTCATCGAAGGTCAATGTCTGGCATCAATGATTTCTTCTCCAGAGACTTTTATATCGTCGATGGGCCTCCCAACCATCGATGGGGCCTCAACACCATCGATGATCAAGAGGCACTATCGATGGTAAACATGATAGAAGTACAGTTTTTTAGATTTAATCTCAGTCATTAATTATTTTATATATCTCCTATATCTACCCAATTTTGGATATCTTTTTCCTAACTTATTAGGGAATATATATTATTGAGAGAGAAAGAGAGGGAGGGGGAGAGAGAGAGAGAGGAGGAGGAGGAGAGTTCTAGGGTTTTGATTTGTGAGGGGTTTCATTAATTTGAACCCTGGAGCCTCGACAAACTCTCACTCATCGTGCATAACATCTTCATATCTTTTCAGCAAGGAGAGTTTCCCTTGGCTTGATTTTCTATATCATTCTACATCGAGTTACTCTTATATTCATCGAAGGACGGTTTATTTAACAAAAGGGCTGTAAGATATTTCTTTATTTTTTAAGCTTTAACTGTTTGTATTGGTTTTTCTATGAACTTATTTTTATGATGTACTCAAGCTGGACTTATTGAGGGTAGGGACTATATAGGGCTAGGTATTACTCATTGTGGAGAGTTAGGCTAGACAACTAGTTTCAGATAAATTCCAGGAGGCGATATTATAAGTCTAATGAATTGGGTTTGTAATTCAGGAGAATTCATTGCATAGTGAGGAAGCCCCTTCCAAGAAGGAAGGATGGACATAGAATAGTTATCTGAACCACTATAAAACCTTGTGTGTTCCTAATTAATTGCTATTTTTGTTTGATTATCGTTGATATATATATATATATATATATATATATATATATATATAGTTATTTTTAAAATAATGCAAATTGCATTCAACGAAATGATGGGCTGCCGAAATGATGTATACCATAGTCAATGAAGGTGATTTAATAAACTTTGAAAATAAAGCATTTTGATCTATACGTACGCTAGGTCCCTAGCCCCTAGGTCACATATTGAAATGTAGATCTCTGAAGCTCCTTTCCACCCTGTCCCTTCAATATCGTGTCGCTTTGGTAGGTGAAAGTTACGTACGCAGCCAACCCTAGGCCTTCAGACTCGTTGGACTTGAGATAACATTCTCTTATACCATTTTCAAACCTTTTCCCTTTCTTTAATTAATTAATTTTCATTTTGTGGTATGCAAGTTCGTGCCATATCTTGACAAACCCGCTGTCGATCTTTGAAATATCGAACAACTGTGCCCGGCCATTTGCGAAGCACGTACACCTACCAATTTCCAAATACTCTATAAGAGGCCAACCCATATGCTCAAGTCTTTGCACATCCATCACTCACGAAGAGAACTAATATTCAATCATAGTACTAATACAACAGATAACTAGGGGGAAATGAGTTCTGGAAGCTGGAGCCACGAGGTCGCAGCCAATGTCCCTGCAGGGCGACTGTTTAAGGCCGCGATGTTGGACTGGCACAACCTCGGCCCTAAGATTGTCCCGGATTTCATCGCCAGTGGTTCTGTGGTCTCAGGAGAGGGAGCTGTTGGAAGCATCAGAGAGATCAAGATCAGCAACAATGGTTAGAACTTTTCAATATTTCTATGTACATCTATGTACCATTATTATGCCTTCAGTATTGGTAATTGCTATTTCTTAAGAGTACAAACTTATAACTTTCGACCTCGCCGTAACTTAGTTTGCAGTTCTAGAGTACTAGAAGAAACTTTGAACATGGTGTAAGAGCAACTCAAGTTCACCTAACACGAGCTTAAAGATTTTAAAAAGATGCCATGTTAGAGTATAAATGTATAACACTCAATTTTTACTATAACTCTACAGTTTTGATGTTGTCTGAATTTTATGTTGTAAAATCTTTCTAGAGACCCGAGTGTGTATCATGTTCTCATTCTTTTCTTTTCTTCATTTGTATGTTGTAGCACTTCCTTTCAGCTACATGAAGGAACGCCTAGATTTCATCGACCATGACAAGTTCGAAGTCAAGAACACCCTTGTTGAAGGCGGAGGTTTGGGAAAGCAGTTTGAGTCAGCCACATCCCACTTCAAGTTCGAGCCATCGGGCAATGCAGGATGCATCGTCAAGGTGACCGCGACCTACAAGCTTCTCCCTGGTATTGCCGATGAGAGTGCAAAAGCAAAGGAGGGCATGACCAACCACATCAAGGCAGCTGAAGCTTACCTCCTCGCCAACCCAACTGCCTACGCTTAAATTAATCATATGCTTAGGTTTCTGTTTTGATGTTGTGATCAGTTTGAATAAGGAGACCAATTGGAGTAGGGTTGTTGATGATTATATTGAGTACTGTATGAGTCCGTCAGTTGTGATGGTGTGTTGAATCCATGCTTATTTGCTTCATAATTATGATAAATATATATTTCTCATCAGACGGAACCTCTTCAGTATCTTATGAATGGTTCTTCTCGGTATAGGGATAATAAAAGTTTCACTAGTTATAACCATTGTGTATATTAATTTGACGCAGCACTGAAGCAAAAGTTTGGAGTCCAAAAAATCCAATAAGAAAAAAAAATTCTCTAACCCAAAAAAAAGATAACTTTGAATCCACGTAGTAATATAAAAGAGGAAGTTTATTAATAAAAAGATGTTATAAGCTAGAAAATTAACAAGTACTAATCTCCCTAGAGAAACCGACACGTGTTTTACTCCTTACCTAAATTACACAAATTGATGCCAAGACGATTGAAAACTACTTCCACGGCCGTACCTATGGACCAACAACTTGTGTAGCCAAGTCAAAAGGTGGTACTTATTGGCCACCCCACTCGACTGATCCTATGGGCCGATAACTTACGTGACCGAGTCAAAAAGTGGTACTTGTCGGCCACCCCACTCAGCTGATCTTATGGGCCGACAACTTGCATAGCCTAGTCAAAAAACAGTGCTTCTCGGTCCTAGACCAAACATATAGAGAGGCGACAGTTACCTCGAACCTCTCGCTAGCTGACTACTCTCACATTAACTGCTCTGACAAAATCATTATTCCTCTAACCCCCATAGTCTTTATGACTCATTAGTCTCAGTAAGCTCCAAGCATCTGCTGTCATTCCCTTATTAAGTAACCAGATGACTCACTTTCTTCTACGACTAACACAAGGAAGGTACCTGCCGACTTAGCAGCCTGCCTGGACTCGACCATAGTTACCTTCATACCCCTCTAATCTTGTATAAAAGAGCGCTACACTGCATGAGGTAACTTCTTCTACGTTTTATCAACTTAATGATTACTTACACACTTTGTCCTTAATTTTCCCCTCAAGATAAAAATACTAACTTGATCGTTGGAAGAACAACCAGAGAACCCAACTTCGCCATCTCACAAGTTTTTCATGTGCAGGGATGAACAACGGGCCCTGGAACCAATCATCTGAAGAAGTTTGAGGACCCTAAACACTCTCATAACTCCAACATAAAGCCCTTGTTTAATAATTGACATCAACAAAGGTACTACCTCTGAGATTTAAAATACTTTGTTTAAATAGAAAATCATAATGGAGTTCAAAGAGGACTGAGATGTCAGCCTAGAGGGGGTTAAATAAGATTGTTATTGTTACTCATCAGAAGCACAAATTATGCAGCAGAATATATAAAATAAAAGTGACAAACAATATAAAGAAATAAAATAATCACTAAGAACAACTAACCAAAAAAGACATGAGATTTTATAGTGGCAATCATATGTCTAATCTTCCTTCTTATGAAGTGGTTTTCTCACTATACAAAGAATTCTCCTGAATGAAAAAACCAAGCCCGATTCAGCAGCTTACAAGACTGCACCCCAGAATCTATTCAAAACCAATCATCCAACCTAACTCCCGCAATGAGTAGCACTTAATCCTAACTAGTCATAACTCTCAATTTAACAGACTTGAATACACTGTAAAGAAGTTCAAAACAAAACCAAACACAAACAAGTAAGCTCAGAATAAAAAAAATGATGATACGGTCCTTTTGATAAAGCAAACTACCCCTTGAAAGATATAAGCTGGTTGATGAAGAATGATGAAAAAGATCAAACTGACGGTAACTTTTCTCGCTGAAACTATATAAAGATGTTGAGTACGACTACTGAGAGTTTGATGAGGTCCCAGGGAATCAAAACTATCAGCTCTATCTCTCAAGTACCAAACCCTAGAATTCCTGATCATCTCTCTCTCTCTCTCTCTCTCTCTCTCTCTCTTCAATGATACAATCTCTCCAATAGGTTAAGAAAGAAATATCCTAAACATGGTAGAGGTTGGAGATATCGTAAACAACGAACGACTGAGATTAAGTCTGAAAATATGCAATATGCCATCTTTACCATCAATGACACCTCTAAACCATTGATGGTGTCGAGAGACTATCAATAGTTGAGAAGCCTACCGGTGCTATGAATATTTTTGGAGTGAAAATCATCAATGACGCAAGTTGATCTTCGATGATCACTTTTCACCATCAACAGTTAAGTCTTACCATCGATGGTAGAAGTTCTAAAATTAGCTGTTGAGATGATTTTCGCATCACCCACCTTGTACATTTCTCATACCTCATACATTTTTTATACATGTATTTACCTGTACTATAACATCTCAAATAAATTTTAGTACCACGTGAGAGTTTCTTATTTGTCAAACAAGAGATATTGTATTGACTACGTCCTAACAACAAATACACTAATTTCTTATCCTATCTTTAGTATATATATTCACAAGACTATTGTAACATTCTCATTTCTGCTATGCTCATTTCTTATCCTTGTTATTGTTTAATTGCCAAAATTCTAATCCAAAAGTAGTGTTAGTCATTTTCCTGTTCTATAAAATTTTGCCCTCAACTTCATAGTTATTACAATCACATTATATTTTAGAAGTACTCTTCCATTTTAATTAATCATTCCATTTTTATTCCATTCTACATCATCATCCTCAGATTCACCATCTTAATGAATAATTAATCTTAAATAAATTAGAATGACCACTCTCAGAGACTGTTAATAAGCACTATAAGTACAATCATTCCTCTTCACATTTTGACGGAAATTATTAAAGTTACGTGTTCAAATAATCAAGTGCCTATTTGCCAACAACTCGTTCAGTCAGCCTTCATCTAGAAGGTGCATTATCAGCCTTTTCAGCCCTCATCTAGAAGGTGCATTCATTGTGCCTGCAACAATTGTCAAAGAATGCTTTAAGCAGATGAGAGATACGATCACCGGTGTGTGTGTGTGTACGTACACACACAATAAAGGTACCAAACTGGTCAAGGTCAGAACGAACCGTCCATATCAATTATTTGCCAACCTTTTTTCGGTGCCTTAACTAGCTAATATCATTATCGAATACTTACTGGGTTCTCCCTCCAAAGTATCTTAAGCTGTTAATTTTTGTACTTAATTAAGTTCATGTATTATGCACATAAATATGTGATTCGTGGTTATCACAAGAAAACGTAAATGGATTTGGATCCTCTCCACTATAAAAAAAGTAGTGGAGAGACCACTGCTTTTAATCTCAATCGTTGATTACTTAGTAGGCGGTTATGATACAATCTAAATCTAATACTCATCATACCCCCGTGTATTGCGCTCATTCCTAATTTGCACTCAAAGAAAAAAATCACAACCACCAACTAGATAATCAATGGTTGTGATTATGTAGTGGTCCATCTACTACTTTTTAGATAGTGGAGAGGATCTGAATCCAACGTAAATATTGTGTGAATAAGGAAGGGTGTACACTAAGTTTAACTTAGTTGACTAAGTATATAAAAATATTTCTTTATACGAATGTAGTTCATTTCTTTCAATTGAATAACTAATTTGCTTCAGTGAAATCCAACATATGGATCCATCCATAGTATTCGACCAAGAACTAGTTTCCCTTATTACAGAGAAGTATTAGGAGGAAAGGAAAAAAAGGGGGAAGGGGGGGGGGGGGGGGGATTCTAGAAGCCTAGTGTAACAGTCATCATCTTTCTCCTCATGACGTGCTGAAATATTTGTCCTTTTTTTTCAAGAAACCACTTTTTCCTCTTTTCCACACCCAAACGTCCTCATCCTTTGCGACGCGCCAGAGGCAGCCAAGAGGCAGCCAAGCTTCAGCTCTCCAGACGTTTGTTTGACTTTGAAAATGGAATGTTATCTTTACACGTGTCAGAGGCAGCCACACCTTTGAAATATCAACCAAATGGCACCTACCATCTCGAAAACTACTCTATAAAAGGCCGAGCCTTTGCTCAACTCTCTGCACATTCTTCACTCGCATAGAGAGTTAAACATACAGTAGAAAGAAAAACATGAGTTCAGGAAGCTGGAGCCACGAGGTAGCTGCCAATGTCCCCGCAGGGAAGCTGTTCAAGGCCGCGATGCTCGACTGGCACAACCTCGGCCCTAAGATTGTGCCGGATTTCATCGCCAGTGGCTCTGTTGTGTCCGGAGGTGGAGCTGTTGGAAGCGTCAGAGAGATCAAGATGAGTAACCCTGGTATGAGTTACTGACACATAAATTATATTCAGAGTAGCTCATGTATGAGTCCGCAAATTAATGTTCAGAGCGTATACGTAATGGTGTATAATTTGTACCGATTTCCAAGTTAATGCGGACTCAGGTAAACATTTTTCTCATCCACGAAAACTTATGTCTGCCTTCGCATTAGTAAACAGATCAAAGAGCCGATATATGCTTAGTATCATATCCATCTGATCCATTATTTGTGTCCCCAGATTAGATGCATTAGAAAAAGCTTTAAGATGAAACTAAAGCAACTCAAATTCAAGCCTTTAAAACAACATTTTCAAAACATATTTAAAAATATGTCATTACAAAAGTCCATGTTACAGTCCGTGAAAGAGGTTTTGTTGATTTGTGAGAGTAGCTCTGTCGCCACTTGTTGAGTTGAGAAGACTAGTAGACACTAAGAAATATTTTATTATTTTTTTATGTAGTACAATAGTCAATAGTCTCTCTAGCTAATACAAATACTCCCTCTCCTACAAACTACTTCATTACTACACTATTTTACAACACATATACTATTTCTCTTACTCGATCCCTCTCTCCCGCTCTTTATTTCTTAATTTCTCCCACTATTTTGCTACTAGGGTCCACAAGCTCCCTCGCTCTATTTGATTTTTCTTTCACTGGCTTGGGATATTCCTTCCCTTCGATGCCTTCTCCTTTTATAGAGGATTGATCATGTGTATACTATTTAGAGTAGGTGAGAGGTTGGTACAAACTATTGCACCTACCTAGTTTTATACATGTACATGCATGGGCCGGTGCTGACCCATTTAACATATTCAACTTGCAAAGACATTTGGAGTATAAATAAATAAAACCATCAACCTTTATCCAATTCTAATTTTCAGTACAATAATTAACAATCTAAATTGAATGCTATATATATAATCTTCGATAGCAATATGATGTCATTATACTTATCTTTTTTTTTAAATGGTAGAACTACCTTTCAACTACCTGAAGGAGCGCCTGGATTTCGTAGACCATGAGAAGTTCGAGGTGAAAAACACCCTTGTAGAAGGCGGAGGTTTGGGAAAGCAGTTTGAATCGGCCTCCAATCACTTCAAGTTCGAGCCATCAGGCAACAACGGATGCATTGTCAAGGTGACCGCAACGTACAAGCTTCTCCCTGGTGTCACCGTTGAGAGTGCAAAGGCCAAAGAGGGTGTAACCCACCACATCAAGGCAGCTGAAGCTTACCTCCTCGCTAACCCAACTGCCTACGCTTAAGTATATGCTTAGGTTTCTAATTTGGTGTTGTGAGTTCGAATAAAGAGAGTGCTCCTGATGGTGATGGCTATGCATGGTTATACTTTTTGTTGCCTGAGTATTAAAAGTTTGTAGTCGTGTGTCGTGAAGTAATATTGGTTATTAATTTGCTCCTTGGTTGCAGTAAATTAATAAATAAGAGTTATCCCTAAAATTTTAATAATAGAAAAATAGTTTAGTGGCATCCCACCTTTCTTATCTTATCTTATATATAAAGAGAAATAGATGCTACTTCTAAACACACAAAAAATTAACATGTGTCATATTAAAAATTTGACAAGTGGACACACATAGAAGGTGGTGTGTGGACACCTAATCTTATATCTATCTAAAAATCTTCATCAAGTTAAATCTATCCATAATTAGCAAATTCTAATTATAATTAAATATTTAGCAAAGTTAATAAGCTCATAACTGTCCATATTTATAAAAAAACAAAATCTAATAATCATATTTTTAATTCTGTTCTCATTTACATATAAAAGAGAGACCAATGGTTTTTTTTATTAATCTCTTAAATCTCAATAATTTGTCTTGTGACTGTTCATAATTTTTTAAGGCTAAAATTTAAAAATTGTAGACAACTCCTTGAAAATTCTAAAAACTATAAACAATTTCCTGATGTTGATGTCAGTTATCAAATAGGTGGTTCATGTCAGAGGTATGAGAATGTTTAGGATTCTCAAACTTCTTCAGATGACTGGTTCTAGAGACTATTGTCAGTCCCTGCATATTAAAAACTCGTGAGAAGGTAGAGTTGTGTTCTCCGGTTGGTCCTCCAATGATTAAGTCAATATTTTGATTATGAGGGGGAAAATCAAGGACAAAGAGTGTAAGTAGATATTAAGTTGCCAAAACGTAGAAGAATTTTTTTTTTTTGGTAAATGAAATATTTTATTCATTTCTAAATTGAAAGATCAGCGCAGCAAAATGCTCAGCAACTGAGAATACACGAACAATATCAAAAACTCACAAAACTCAAATCACACAGAACATAACCATGCTCTGTCAACTTCCGAGAAAGGGCCATTGAGTATGCTGGAAAAAATGCTAAACTTGATCTCCTTGAAAACCTGATCAGCTGACTTGTGTTTTGATTTGAAAATTCTAGTATTCCTCTCTATCCATATGCTGTAAATTGAAGTGGTGAGGGCCATTCTTTTGATTTTCTGTTTGAAACCTCTTCCTCTCAACCTGAAGCAGTACCAGACACTAATTTGATCCCATACACATGACCTCCACTTGAATTTTAACCATTCCATGACCTTGGACCAAACACTCATCGAAAATGGGCAATCAAAAAAGAGATGATCCCTACTTTCTTGTCTGGAAGCACAGCATAAGCAGCAGCTATTATTAGATACAACCCCCCAATTGCTGAGTCTGTCTTGAGTTAGCAATCTATTTTGGATAGCCAACCAGCTGATGAACGAGTGCCTGGGGATATTGGTGGTCTCCCATATTGTATTGTGCCATGGTACTGAAGTTGAAACAGGGGAAAGAGCAGTATAGAGAGCTGATACACTTACAACTGAATTCCTACAACAGGATTGGATGAGTAGCTTCAGGTTATCAGCTCCATTAAAAATCCTCAGAGCATTATCTCTAGTCTTCAGAATCTGTTTCCATAGCCAAGAGTTCCCATTTTTTCCTCGAACTGTCCAGATATCGCATTGCTTTAAATATGTACTATGAATCCACTTAATCCACAAGCTTTCCTTATTAATATGGATGTGCCAAAGGGTTCTCAATATAGAAGCAAAATTCCAGATTAGAACTAAAAATATACCCAGTCCACCATTATAGAAACGAGAGGAAATTTTTGAGCCTGCTCAGAACTACCCCACAAGAATTTCCTGCACATCTCATCAAGCTTCTTAAGAACTCTCACTGGTAAGAGGTAATTAGATGTCCAGTAGATTTGAATACCGAGCATTATACTCTTGATAATTTATAATCTTCCTGCATAAGACAACCCCCTATTTTTCATACAGGCCTGAAATTGATCAGAAACCTTTTTAAGGAGAGGAGAGCAATCCACAAAAGACAACCTCTTACATATCATAGGGACACCAAGATATTTTATAGGCAATGCACCCTCAGGGAAATTCAATATGTTCCTGACAGCATTTTTAAAGTTGTCATCAACTCCTCCGTAAAAGATTTTGCATTTATCAACATTTGCTTCCAGACCAGATGCATTGCTGAAATCTCTGAAACAATTGAAGAGCTTGCTCACTGAAAGAAAATCTCCTTTAGAAAAGAGCAATAGATCATCAGCAAAGATAAGGTGTGTAATCTTAAGCTCACCACACCTAGGGTGAAATTTAAAAGATCTGTCATCTTTAAGCTTGGACAGATTTCTGGATAAGTACTTCATCCCCAAAATGAACAAATAAGGAGATAAGGGGTCACCTTGTCTTAACCCTCTTTCTCCCTTGAAGAAGCCATGAAGTGAGCCATTAAGTGAAATAGAGTAATTGGGAGAGGATATACAAGCCATGATCCAGTTTATCATCTTAACTGGGAACCCAAGCCCTGTTAACATATCTTTTAAAAAATCCCAATTAATAGTATCAAAGGCTTTTTTGATATCAATACTTAACATGACCCTGGGGGAGATATGTTTCCGATTGTAATTCTTAACTAACTCATGAGCAAGAAGAATATTGCTAGAAATTTGTCTTCCTTTCACAAAGGCACTTTGTGCCTCATTTACAAGATACCCCATAATAGGCTTAATCCTGTTAGCAAGAATTTTAGAGATAATTTTGTAGATGCAGTTGCAACAAGCAATTGGTCTAAAATCAGATGGAGTCTTTGGACAGGTCACTTTTGGAATCAAAGTAATGGCTGTAGCATTAACTGCACTTAGGAGCTTACCAGTTTTGAAGAATTCTTCAATTGCTGATGATATTTCATCCCCAATAACACTCCATGCAGATTTGTAGAAGGACATACTATATCCATCAGGACCAGGAGCTTTGTTTTCTGACATAGAGTGGACTGCAGTTCTGATTTCTTCCCTGGAAACTGGAGTAGATAGAGTATCAGCTTGTGCATTGTTTAGACAAGGACCACAGTGAAGAACATTGAGATCAGGTTTTGATGTAAGAGAAGTTGTGCCCAAAAGAGTTTTGTAAAAAGTCACCAACTCATTGATAATATCATTCCCTTCAGTGATTCTATTCCCTGCACTGTTGTACAGCACCATAATTCTATTCTGATGTCTTTTTGCTTTGATGGCAGAGTGGAAAAAACTAGTGCATCTGTCCCCTTTCACATTCCATTGAATTCTAGCTTTCTGATGATAGAAAGACATCTCGCATTCCAGTAGCTTATTATATTGAGCTATGCATATTTTTTCCTGATTTATCAAATCTGAATTTAGAGGATCCCTTTGAAGATTGCTTTGCATAATATCCAGATTCATTTTTGCTCTAATCACCTGTTCACTGATATTGTGAAAATTCCTCTTATTAAGATCCTTCAGTGCAATTTTCAGAAGCTTCAGTTTTTTTACTACAGAATACATTGTGCATCCTGAAATTGAGCTTTGCCAAACAGAGGAGACAGTATGCATGTAACTCTCATGCTTTGTCCACATTTTAAAAAACTTGAAGAAGTTACCCCATGTAGCATAGCTCTATTTTATAGCAGATCAGAGGGGTATGAAGGTAACTTTGATTGAGTCTAGGCAGGCTGTTGAGTTGGCAGATACCTTCTAGGTGTCGGTCGTGGAAGAAAGTGAGTCATATGGTTATTTAATGAGGGAATGACAGCATGTGCTTGGCGTTGACTAGGCCCGATGACTCATAATGGGGGCTAGAGTAATGATGATTTTGTTAGAGCAGTTAATGTGAGAGCAGTTGGCTAGTGAAGGGTTCGAGGTAATTGCTGCATCTATGTTTGTTTGGTCTAGGTCCGAGAAGCACCGCCTTTTGACTCTGCTACACAACTTGTCGATCCATAAGATCGGCCGAGTGGGGTGGCCTACACCCTTAAAGTTTTGAAAATTACGCAACCCCCTAAAATTCCAAAATTACAAATAACCACCAAAAAGTTAAGTTCATATATTATAAATACATCCATGTAAAAATTAAAAATTATAAACAACCATTATTGGGGGTAGGGGTTAAGTGAAAAACTAAAAAAATTAGTGAAATTCATCAATTTGGGCATATAATAAAAAATCACAGGGAATAAAGAAATCAGATATGCAAACCAAAAAAACTACATCCACTGGTGACAACACGAGCAAAATGTTTCTATAGTGTTATGTATGACTTATGTGCCAAGACCGGTCCTATTTGGATTAAATTCCCTCAAAGGACCCTTACGCTATACACCAAAATTTTAAAGTTGTGAGGATAGGGATTATAATTTTATATTCTAGCATATTCCTACCAATTGAACGCCCTTTCATGAACAAAAATTTAAACTCGCGCAGTGATAATAATTTCATTAACATTCTCCTCAATTCGGGGCTAATATGAGAACTAAATATGTGTTGCTCCGATACTAGGTCAAATTAACGACTCTCCCAAAAATCTAAAAGCAATCTAAAGATGGAGAGTTATAATTTTATATTCTAACAGAGATTATGAAATTCTAATCTATCTTGTAATCTAATAAAACTTACAAGACCCTTATTCGCCCGAAAAAGAATATACACTACACACATATATATAACAACCAGGTACATAATATTCAATCTTCCTTGTCAATTACTTTCTTCTCTTCGGCGGTATCGGGCCCGTAATTATCGGATCCACCTGCATCTGCGTAACCATGGGAGCCGGAGGTGCTGGCTGGTTCGGCGACGAGGGCGGCAACATCCCGGGGGAAAACGCCGCTCCCGATTTCTTCACCCATTCGGCTCCTTGATACAAAACATCCAAGGTGTACATATCGGCGTGCTTAATGTTAATATCCTTAATCCCAGGCCACTTCACTCTTCCTTCCTTCTTCGCTCCCGGCCCATAATTATCGATCTCCGAATACAAGCAAGTATTTATCGATTTTGGCTCGTTCTCCCACGGCATCCAACCGTCCGTATGAATAAGGTCGCCGATATACGATTGCATATAAATAGTCCTCGCTCGCTCTTTCCACGGTCGGCCGAGGAAACTAGGATTTTGGGCGATGAAAGGGACGAGGGCAGGCTCGGCGAAGACGGAGCAGCTTGTGCGATGACGTAGACGGTGCTCTCGTTCTCCCACTTGCTGCCGTGGGCGGTGAGGATGTTCTGTTGGTTGGGTAGCGGGTTTGCGGGCGATGATGTTGCAGTTCTGGAAGAGGGCGAAGGCGTTGCAAAGATGAAGTCGACGGTACCTCGTGATGGTGCAGTCGCGGGTAGAATTGGCGTTTGCTGAAGCGTAGAGGGTGTCTTGGGTAGCCGTCGAAGTGGCAGTTGAAGAGGATGGCTTGGTCACCTTGGCACCGGAATGCGACGGCTTGGTGGCCTTCGGCGACCAGCCCGTATTCTCGAAGCCTATGTCCCGAGCCATGAAGTCGGGAGCCATAACCGCTGGCGAGTCAAAAAATGTCGATGGTAAGTAATGAGGATTATGACTATTTCCATTATGAATAGAAAGATTATTTAACCCTTTTGTATTTGAGTAATTATTTTTGGACCCGAAAAATAGGACCATTGCGTGGGACCGGTGACATGGCAATAAAGTTATACCATTTCAATTTCGAAGTTCGACAAGCAAGAAAATAATGTAAGGGGCAATTGTGGAATTAAAAAAGTATAAGCAATCCCTCAAACCCAGCTCTACGCCCACTACCCTATTGAAACCACTAATTATAGTGATTTTTTTTTCTCTTTTTTATTCAATAAGGTTAAATTAACCTCACTGCTCTATCGCACAGTCTCTATCCACCCCAAGAAAGGCCCATCACCTTTTAAACGACTATAAATTTTTAGGTAGCATCCTTTGCAAATGACATAGCAGGTTGGTGTGGGGTGACTTTAATTAGTACAAATTTGTGTTGAGTGGGGAGATTTGTGAATCATTAATGCTGAAGATTTGGATCTTTTTTGTTTCTTTTTCAATGGAAATATCACATGTGGGATTGAATTTGTTGTATAAGTAATCTAGGGGTTTTAAGTTTTCTACAAACAGGCTTTAATAGATGAGTAATGATAAGTATACTGCTTATTTGGTACCACTTTGGCACTACCACTCGCAAAAGAGTGGGGTCATGATGACTCACCACAATAATTTTCAAGTGAGGAGTCCACTCTTTTGTGAGTGGTAGCACCAAAGTAATACCAAAGGGTAGTACACTTACCATTTTTCTTAACAGATAGATCTCAGATTTTGATTTGGAGGCTAAATTCTGTAGCGTGCTTCAGAGTAGATGGCGATGGCATGGGCAACTAACGCAGCGCGGATATGAAACATCGAAATCCACCAAGGGTTGTTCTCTGAATTCACAAAAAACGATCTTCGAATCCACGAAGAACTTCGAAGCCACGGAAAAAATATTAAAGAGGAATTTTACTAATAAAAATTATTCTAATCCATAGGGTTACTTGACTCTTCTTACATAGAAAAATAAAATAGACTCCTAATCATACTCTCTTTAAAAGTAAAAGTTCGAAAAAAATCTTTCTATGATAAATATTATATTTGACTATTTTGAATATTTCATTTACATTTTAATCTATCCTAGTGATAATTATATCCTATCCTAATCTCATGTGAACTACTGACAAGCCAATAATTTAAAAAATAAGTTAATAAAATACATGAAATAGCTCCATTGTATATGTCTGTTAAGATAAGGAATTAATATGCTATAATAAATGAAGCATTAAAAAAAACCCCAAAACATTTCAAAAATTGCACAAAACTCCCTTAAAAGTTTAAAATTACACAAAACATCCAGACATTTTAAAACTTAAAACAACAAATATAATATCAGGAAGAAAACAATAGCCATTGAAGAGTTTATAATTTATAATTAACACCCTCAATATTTTGAAAAGTATAAAAATACCTCAAAAGTTCAAATAATAAAAAAAGTATCCTGAAATTCTAAAATTTTAAAACTTACTAACAAAGATGAGTTCAAGAGATTACCATCGGGTACTAAAAATTTAAAATTTATAAAAAAGAACATCAAAGTTATAAAAATTATTTTGAATATTATATTTGACTATTTTGAATATTTCATTTACATTTTAATCTATCCTAGTGATAATTATATCCTATCCTAATCCCATGTGAACTACTTACAAGCTAATAATTTAAAAAATAAGTTAATAAAATACATGAAATAGCTCCATTGTATATGTCTGTTAAGGTAAGGAATTAATATGCTATAATATATGAAGCATTACAAAAAACCCCAAAACATTTCAAAAATTGCACAAAACTCCCTTAAAAGTTTAAAATTACACAAAACATCCAGACATTTTAAAACTTAAAACAAAAAATATAATATCAGGAAGAAATCAATAGCCATTGAAGAGTTTATAATTTATAATTAACACCCTCAATATTTTGAAAAGTATAAAAACACCTCAAAAGTTCAAATAATAAAAAAAGTACCCTGAAATTCTAAAATTTTAAAACTTACTAACAAAGATGACTTCAAGAGATTACCATCGGGTACTAAAAATTTAAAATTTATAAAAAAGAACATCAAAGTTATAAAAATTATAAAAAACTCTTTCAAAATTTAAATATCACATAAAACCTTAAAATTTAAAAACTTATAACCAATACATATCAAATCTCAAAATTATCAGCAGACCGCTAAAAATTAAAATTTTGCAACAAATAATCTAAAGTTTTAATAATTGTAAAAATATACCCTCAACATTCAAAGTTGCAAGAAATATTCTAACATTCGAAAACTTACGACTAGCACGTGAAACATGAAAATTACAAGCACCCAACTTAATATTTTAAATTTTAAAAACTAATTTCAAATTTTTAAAATTTGCAAAATACACCGTTAAAATTCAAAATCACAAAAAAGCAACTAAATTCTCAAAACCTAAAAAAAAGAGTAGTTGTTTGATGTTCTTTCATTAAGATATACAAATTTAACTTCTAATTTAAGTTTTTATTATCTTTTTTGGCATCTAAAAATAATCTAATTTTATCAAAAAAGGTAAAGGTGGATAAGGATTGATAACGCCTTAATAAAATATAAAATAGAGAGAATGAAAGGCACTATTTTTTGAATATTTTATAGAATAGTTTTTTTTGAGTAAATTAGGAATATTTAGAAGGGGTTTTATTAAAAAAATAGTACTTCTTTTATATGCTCATGTGGATACTTTTATTATATAAAAGTATACTAAAGTTAGCATTAATTTTCAGTTTATAATTTTTTAAAGTCTATCAATGATTAGGAACAAACTTCATATTATCTTTTGTGTTATTTTAGCCCACTTTTAACCAATCATCTTGTCTTATTCGCTTTAATTATTTATTTTCCTTTTAGAATGCTATTTTTTTAAGTGTTTTTCACTTTTATAATGTTATACGACTTTCTCATGTTAGTCTCAATGATGTGATAATTCAAATTAATTTCAAATTACATTTATTTCATATCAATTCAATTATCAACATAAAAATTTTAAATTAGGTGTAGCTCATTTAAATAAATATTAAAGAAAATAAATAATCACAATGCTAAACTTTAGAGATATAAGTAAGCAAAAACAATCAAAGTGAAACTGAAGAACAAAATTTAGGAAGGAAATAAACCAAATATACTTAATCATAGTATTTTACTATGTGCATTGCACATACATAAAACATAGTAAAACTAAAATTATAAAAAAATCGAAAGTAACAGATCTTATTCTAAAAAGACTCTCTATAATATAGGAAACAAACCAGTCCTAATTATATCGAAGTTGATTTTTTTTCGCTAAATGAACTAAACTTTATTCATTTCCCAAATTTAAAAATTAAGTACATCAAAGCAGCCAGACCAAAGTCTGGGATACAAGTTGATTTTGTTTCCTAATCTAAATTGACTCTAACTTTATTATTAAAAATAAACTAAAGGCTGATTATTTCTAAAATTCTACCAAAAGTGAGTGTTACTGGTGGGATTGTGGGATTCTGCCAAACTAATTGACTCCGTCTTGTCGAGATATGCGATTTTCATATCTAATATGTTAGAATTCGTCTTTCGGATTAGGAAATATGGTTGTTTCTTTGCGAAAGTAACAATATGTATGAGTTTGTATTTAGCTCACTATTGTCTCACTCCTCTATAAAATTATCTGTTAAGCATCCTACATCAGTCTCCCCTTGTTAAAAGAAGCTCGTCCCTGAGCTTATATTTGCTTGAATAGTAGCTTCAGTGATAAATTTTCTCCTCCATCGATCAGCATCCGCATTGTATTTAGCATTGATTTTCTCTATTTGTTCTTTTACCTCCTCCGCTAGGACTTCTTCTATATCAAATTTGTGTATGAATCTTTCCCAAGGTATGTGTATGTAACTGGCAGCATGTGACTCTGTAGTTGACATGAAAAACTTCTCTAAATATTTTCCTTGTTACTTCTCATATTCTAGTGTCGACGGTATCACTTCATCATTATTGAAATTATTAATGATCATTGCTTTCAAAAAGGAATTTCCTCTCTCATACTCTATACACAATTCTTTCATCTCCTTTACGTTGAACCTTCTACTAAGCAATTCACACATATCATCAATTATCTCACTCTCTATTTTATCTTTCTCCTCCATTGCGACAACATCAATAAGTGTAACTTCACTCACGATATCATGTATAATATTTGTCTTCATGAACATATTACCATCAACATCTGAAACCTCAGGATGAATCTTAATGGTGGCAAAATCTTCCTTTTCAATGGCCAGTGTCTCGTTGTCTACCACTATAGAAACTTTCTCCTTAGCAATCTCTGTCTTAAATGCCTCTGGGTCTATGATTGACATAATTGGTGAAGTCTTTGTTGTTGTTTCTTCTCTTTCTCAGAGATGAATTGAGGTTTCTTAGTTTTGTCATAACCATAGCTAGTTGGATAACTCTCTAGAAACATCCATGACGAATGTCCTTTACCGTTTTGCTCAAGTTCTTGCTCCACCTTTTTTGCTAGATTAACCGTACCAGCTAAAGTAAAAGAATCTTTCAAAGACACTCCATATTGTTTGTAGTTAGAAGACAAGAAATTGTCTCTCAATAATTTCTCCATCTTTGCCCATGTTCGAACCAGATCCTTCCCTTGATAGTATCGATTTATCATACTTCATCCCACCATGCAGATGTTTTTCCTTTAAATCTATAAACCACTAATCTAACTTTTCAATCTTCTGGGACTATCTCATACCCAAAATATCTATCCAGCTCATCATTCTAATCAAGGAAATCATTAGCATAAAGTTTTTTATTGAATGATAGTATCTTTAACCCTCTAGCATCATAGTTCTCCTTTCTTAGGTAGCCTCTACGATCATCGTTGTAGGATTTTTCTTGTGGAGTCAAATCACATCATTAGCGAACATCAACGTAATTTTAAACTCCTACTGTGTTTAGATGCTCCATTGGCGATGCAAGTCAATCTATGGCAGTCTTAATCTGATTAACATCGGTCTTCAACTCATCGAACATAGTTTGAGAAATAGGGGCTTCATCGCCTGCAATCCGATCGGAAAAACAATTCTCTGATACCAATTAACGCAGCGTGAAAGTGATAAACCTCAGAATCCACCAATGATTGTTCTTTGGATCAACAAAGAACGATCTCCAAATCCACAAAGAACTTCGAATCCACGAAAAAATATTAAAGAGGAATTTTATTGATAAAAAAATATTCTAATCCATGAGGTTACATGACTCTTTTTAAATTTTATTTTTCTATTTATTGATAAAAAATATTCTAATCCATGGGGTTACATGACTCTTCTTAAATTTTATTTTTCTATTTAAAGAGGATATTTATTGATAAAAATATTAAAGAGGAATTTTATTAATAAAAATATTCTAATCCATGGGGTTACATAACTCTTCTTAAATTTTATTGATAAAAAAATATTCTAATCTATGGGGTCACCTGTTCCTCATAGATATCGATTTTTTGGGTCTTTCTCGTGCTACTCGATCGTCATAACTTTTTTTTAGAGGAGTCCAAATGACTCTCCATTTGGAGGGTCGAATAGATAATATATGCAAGTCTAGTTTCTTTCAAGACTAATTCTAAAGAATTTAGAGTTCTGTGAAAAATATTATCTTGAAAAATACTAAATGGAGATTAAATCTGGTGTACATGAAGCCTTTTAAAATTTTTAGGTTATATTCAATTAGTTAAATGTGATTTTTTTAATATCCCATTGTTATTTAAGTATTTCTAGATTCATAAGTCTCTCATGCTTGAAGGGTTGTTTCAAGCTTAAATATATCTTACTAGTCTAATGGAAATGCAAGTTGCTGACTTGATTAAAATTAACTGATGTACTTTATCGTTACTCTACATTTTTTTTGGTGGATTCCATTGAGTGTTGGTGTGTATTTATTTCTTTAAGCTAGTGTCCTTGGAGTGGTGATTTCCGTGCCTATCTCGACTGGTGATATCTGCGTCTCTAGATCGGTCGACTAGCCCTAGTTATCTGTCGTTCATAAGGTGATGATATTTGACTAGCATCCTATCTGATTTTTCATTCATTCATATCATCCATACTGTGCCAGTACATATCAAATTATTTAGTAAGTGATTATAACTCATTATAAATATAGCATTCACCACACCCCCATGAATTGGACTAATTCCTAATTTGCACTGAAAGACAAAATCATAATCATCCAATAGAAAGTCAACGGCTATGATAAGATAGTGGTCTATCTAGTACTTTTTTAGCAGTAAAGATGATTTAAATTCTTCTTCTTAACCCCTCACTTAACCCATTATCAATTGACAACTATAGGTATAACTTGAAAAAAAAATATATTTATTACAAAAATGGACTAATATTCATTTTATTCCTTAATCATATTAATAGGATTATAGGCTCCAATAAATTGAAAATTGAATTGATAAAAATGAAGACTTTGGGAGAGCTTTAGAAGGACAAATATTTTAAGGACATAGGAGTGGAAAATGCTAAATAACGTTTTTCATACTAGTGTTTAGTTAAAATAAGTTATTTTTCAATTGATATTTAGATAAATAACTTCTTAGCCTTCATGCATGCACATTAAACATATATATGCATCTAATGTAGTTAGGAATCATACCGAAGGTTGCGGATTCCCAAGTGCCAAGCCCACCTCCTTTAGCCACATTCAAATTCCCACTAACCCTAGTCTTAGTCGGCCCTTCCCCAACCATAACCAACATGTTCAAATCCGACTCCACACTCACCTGCTCCTTATAAACCCCTTCCTTCACGTACAACACAACATAATCCTTATTATTCCTCGGCAACGCCGCAAGTCCCTCGTTAATGCTCTTAAACTGCCCGCTCCCGTCTTGAGCCACCGTCACCGTAGGCTTCATATGCAACGGATC